>NC_092786.1:44710207-45024567 GCF_047496795.1 Chiloscyllium punctatum
TTTGAGTGCATGCAGTAAACAGCATCCGCTGTGATGATGTCACAGGGACTTGGTCAGCGTAAAGAAGGAGCTGGCAGGAGACAGCCCTGAGGCTGGTGTGCTCCTAATCGTTTCTCTCCTGGAGTAGGTTATATGTAATATGTAGATAGTCACAGTAATGCAATAAAATTCATGCTGTTTGTTCAATAAGATTCTGCTATTTTGACCAGAAATGTGGTTATCCTCACCTGCAGACCACTTCAGGCTTGAAGGAACCCACACACAACGGTTTCCTTGCTGTTGCCTCCAATTTATTAACCATCAGATGGAACAGTGTCTCACCTTATCAGCACCTTGACCTTGACATTATTTCCTGCCTCCACATTTACATTGTCAATCTCCGTCACTGGTATTATATTATACTGTACGCTGTTGAGGACTTGAATGTTCAACTTCTCACTCGGAGATAAGAAGAACAGGAATTTAACTGGGTTTAATTTATTTACCTGCAAAAAATAATCAAAACATATTTAATCCAAATCAAGGAGGTGGTGGCTGAGATAGCTCCACAGAGGCCTGTGCCCCATCATCCTTTATTTACACTGATCCAGTTTCCCCAGAGCCAGCTCTCTGAGTGAACAGAACCTCTGGCACTCCTGTTCTTATCTTTCAGCCAGGGCTCCCTGATTGGACGAGACTAACATCCTCAGTCAGGGAACTCTTATTCTGTGAGATTGTCCTGGCTACTCTCTTTGCAGTCACTGCAGCAGCGTAGTGATAATGTCACTGAATTAACAGTGTTCTGGGACGTGGGTTTGAATCCCATCATGGCAGATGGTGAAATTTGAATTCAGTAAGTCTCTGGAATAGAGATCTGACTTAATTGTAACCACAATAACTACCACCAATTGTCATTAAAACCCTTCCAGTTCACAAATGTCCTTCAGAGAAGAAAATCTGCCATTCTTACCTGGTCTGGCCTACACGTGACTCCAGTCTCTCAGCATGTGGTTGACTCTCAACAGCCCTCTGGCAGGTAGGGATGGGCATTAAATGCTGGCCAAACCATCAACTTCCACAATGAGTGAATGAATAAAAAGAAATCCAAATGCATCCATTCCCTTGAGGAGTTTTGTTCTCTATCTCCCCAGTCCAAGATTCCTATTGAATGAAGTTGGAATAATGTAACTTTAAAGGCACTGCATCCAATGTGTGGCCTTGCTAATGCTTGATAAGCATCATTATTCTTTCCCTGGGAGGATGTTCAATGGAAACATGTGAACAATCCACAATTTTGCTTGCTTTATATCTTAAGATATTTTTAAAAATTGGAATGAGATTTGCCTCAGAACTGGTTCCTCTCTTCCACTTTAACACAGTTGTGCTGGAAATCCTGATAACTGGTTGCGAGCTTAGTTTCAGCCATGCTTCCAGAGAATGGAGCAGCTCTGAGCACGTTGTCGAACTTGGTTAAATTTGACTTTCCCTCTTTCTTTCAACTCTGGTTATTCAAAGGTGTTTGATACCATTTAGATCTCCTGCTTCATTTACAAACTTGCTTGATCAACTGCAGGATTTTGCAGAAGTGAAAACCTCAGACATAAAAGTGAAAGTCACAGCTGATGTTTGCAATGGACTTTGCATTGAATTGAACTTTTAAAAGCTTCAGAATCAGAATCTACAAACACAATTAACAAGCCACCATCACCAACATTGAGACTCATCTAATAGCAGTGCTATTTCTCTTTCTGTTCAGGGCTACCAGCAACACATTTTTAAGCTCTGATCTCCAGTATCTGCAGTCCTCACTTTCTCCTTTATGTGACTTGTATGACAAACTATCAGGGGAGCCTTGAATGTCAGTTGCCTACTCGGGTTGAAGGCTGAAGCTTAGGATTTTCTGTTTACGGAACAAGAACATCTCCTCAACGTTAAGAGATGAAGGATGGAAATGTGAATTGTCAGTGAAATGATTCAGGCATCCCTAATAATCAGCTGGAGAGCTAAACAAATTCCAGGTAGAATCTGCCACTGTGAAAACTGTGTAGAATTTGAGTTTGGCTCGCAGCTAGATATTAGGAGATATGAGCATCCTTTGTAACGTAATGTCAAATAGGAAGTAGGAAAGCTGTAAATTTGTACAGACATGGTTAATATTCCTGATTGTTTGTAAACAGCAATATACTGAACAGTCTGTGCTGAAAATTATTACTAAACCATAATAGCCCTTGGAGGGAAGGGAGTGGGATTGTGACTGTTCATATTGTGCACATATATTTAGGAAATTGTATGCAAATTATGTTGCTAGGACCCAAGGAAATAATAAAAGAACTAGACACAATAGCTCATATGAATAATTCTTTATTCTATACAGTATTGTTACCAACAAGTAAGAGTCAACATGAAAATAATTGCAAACCTACAGATGCAGAAAAGATAGAGATAAAAAAAGGTTAAACAGTTAATTTAGAAAATCCTGTCTTAAAAATGCTCTGAATAAAAATTGGGGAGGTAAATGGGAGGAGGGTGGAAGTGGGGTTTTATCCAGAAAATTCACAACATAAAAGGAAGCTGTGTATGTCAGGACTTCTATCATAATATTAGGAAGAGATGAACTCTTTGAAAATAAAATGTCAAATCATGTTTCAATACTTTCCTGAAAACACCCAGACAATGACAATAAAGAAACATCACGTTGAAAAGGATGAATATTGACAATAGGGATTTGTTTTTCTTCAGTCAGGAGTTTGCAAATTCACGAATGCACTTCAGGGATCTGCTGTAAATTTATGTTTGCAATATTGAAGATTTTTATCATAAGTGTTCAATGATGTGCAGCCACACACTGTGCATCACTAAACTTAATTTATAAACCCTGGAATCTTCAGTAATGAATTCCCTGTGTAACTTTTTCAGGGCCAAGCTTAATAATTCAAAAATTGTTTCAGCTCAGTCAACTCATAGCAGATTGAACATCATCCAGAGTTTTTCCACTTGCCTGACTGTATAAATGCACACAAGAAGATATCTGTCACATGCAGTCTGATCTTTTTGCCCATTGTGGTTCAGTACTGGGAAAACAATATCAAACTAAATGCAAAGCCTGTCAGAGTCATGTAAGATCAACAGAATTGTGATGTTTTTACATGTACCTTTGGTGAGGTCTTGTCAGCACATTGTCTTCAAATTCCATTCAGGTTTAGAACAGGAGAGAAATTTGGGAAAAAAACCTTGATTGCTGATTTGGCCACTTGCCAGCATCAAAAATCACTGCAAAATTACAACGAGAATTATTTGTTCCATAGTCCAACTCTGCCATCTTGGATATTAATATGTTTGCTGCTCAATGGACCACACCAAGTGGTATACTTGTACATCCTTATAAAACTCCCACCACATTCTTCAAGTCCCTGGATTAGTGGTGGGGAATCTCATCAATGAATCACACCCTGAATATTGTGAACAATATTGGCCTCCTTATCTCAGCAAAGATATCCTAACATTTTAGGCAGTTGAGAGAAAATACCCTGGGTTGTTTCTGAGTATGGAGTAATTTTCTTATGGTGACAGGTTGAGTAAGTTTCCATTGGTTGCAGAGATGAGGAAGATTTTTTTTCACTTAGAAGGTGGTGTGTCTGTGGAATTCTTTACCGCAAAGAGCTATCAAGGCTACGATAGACAGATTTTTAATCAGTGAGGGAATCAAAGATTATGGGGTGGGGAGGGGGAGAGGCAGAAAAGTGACATTGAGAACTATCAGTTAAGGCAGGATCCCAATGAATAAAAGTGTGGACTTGATGGGGCAAATAACGTCCTTCTGACCCTACATCTTATGGCCTTATGACTACTTGTACCCTCCCCAAAAGTATGATCAAGCCCGTTTTAACAAGGGATTGATTTACCAGGCATTCCACACATTTTGCCAAGCTCCTTAGGCAGCAGAAGAAACTTGCACCCTGCAACACTACCACAACATGAAATGTTCATAACATTCTTTGGAAGTCTCTTCTTCAGCCAGTAAAACATACAAATAAAGGTGAAGCCAACATGCAATTTCATGAAAAACAAACCCCTTTGACTTGAAGAATGTGGTAAGAACAATGACTGCAGATGCTGGAAACCAGATTCTGGATTAGTGGTGCTGGAAAAGCACAGCAGTTCAGGCAGCATCCAAGGAGTAGGAAAATCAACATTTTGGGCAAAAGCCCTTCATCAGGAATACAGGCAGAGAACCTGAAGGGTGGAGAGATAAATGAGAGGAGGGCGGGGGTGGGGAGAAAGTAGCATAGAGTACAGTAGGTGAGTGGGGGAGGGGATGAAGGTGATAGGTCGGGGGGGGAGGGTGGAGTGGATAGGTGGAAAAGAAGATAGGCAGGTAGGACAAGTCATGGGGACAGTGCTGAGCTAGAAGTTTGGGACTGGGGTGAGGTGGGGGAAAGGGAAATGATGAAACTGTTGAAGTCCACATTGATGCCCTGGGGTTAAAATGTTCTGAGGCGGTCCTGACCTCTCCATCTCCATTAATGACGACCGACCTGACACCGACATTTTTTACAAACCCACAGACTCCCACAGCTACTTGGGATTACATCTCTTCCCACCCTATCTCCTGCAAAAATGCCATCCTGTATTCCCAATTCCTCCGCCTCCACCGTATCTGCTCCCAGGAGGACCAGTTCCACCACAGAACACACCAGATGGCCTCCTTCTTTAGAGACCGCAATTTCCCTTCCCACGTGGTTAAAGATGCCCTCCAACGCATCTCGTCCACATCCCACACCTCCGCCCTCAGACCCCACCCCTCCAACTGTAACAAGGACAGAACGCCCCTGGTGCTCACCTTCCACCCTACCAACCTTCACATAAACCAAATCATCCGCCGACATTTCCGCCGCCTCCAAAAGGACCCCACCACCAGGGATATATTTCCCTCCCCACCCCTTTCTGCCTTCTGCAAAGACCGTTCCCTCCGTGACTACCTGGTCAGGTCCATGCCTCCCTACAACCCACCCTCCCGTCCTGGCATCTTCCCCTGCCACTGCAGAAATTGCAAAACCTGCACCCACACCTCCTCCCTCACCTCCATCCAAGGCCCTAAAGGAGCCTTCCACATCCATCAACATTTTACCTGCACATCCACTAAATATAATTTATTGTATCCGTTGCTCCCGATGCGGTCTCCTCTACATTGGGGAGACTGGGCGCTTCCTAGCAGAGCGCTTTAGGGAACATCTCCGGGACACCTGCACCAATCAACCACACCGCCCCGTGGCCCAACATTTCAACTTCCCCCTCCCACTCTGCTGAGGACATCGAGGTCCTGGGCCTCCTTCACCGCTGCTCCCTCACCACCAGACGCCTGGAGGAAGAATGCCTCATCTTCCGCCTCAGAACACTTCAATCCCAGGACATCAATGTGGACTTCAACAGTTTCATCATTTCCCCTTCCCCCACCTCACCCTCAGCACTGTCCCCATGACTTATCCTACCTGCCTATCTTCTTTTCCACCTATCCACTCCCCTCTCCCCCCCGACCTATCACCTTCATCCCCTCCCCCACTCACCTATTGTACTCTATGCTACTTTCTCCCCACCCCCACCCTCCTCTAGCTTATCTCTCCACCCTTCAGGTACTCTGCCTGTATTCCTGATGAAGGGCTTTTGCCCGAAACGTTGATTTTACTGCTCCTCGGATGCTGCCTGAACTGCTGTGCTTTTTCATCAATATTCATTGATGAGATTCCCCATGTCCCCTTCTCCACAGCTTTCTGCAGTGTTTCCCCATTTAAATAATAGTAATTGAATTGTGCTGTAGTGGGTAAAATTGAGATTGTGCTGTAGGCAACCAAGGGCCTCATTCAATGCTACAGGGCCCTTCACATTTTTTAAAAGACCTTTGCTGAAATTCTTTTATAGTCGAGTGCCTGGAATCTTAGGGTCTAGTCAGCTCAAGGGATCCTCTCACCAGATAGGTCCCTGCTCCCGTCATTCAGAAATTCCTGATTAAATTGGCCATCGTCATTGGCAACACACTGCCTTGTGCACTCACAGATTTGTTGTGGAAGATGATGTCGAGCAGACTAAAGCTGTTTTAATAGGGATTCTGAAATGATCGATGGTGTTAGTACATATGGCTAGTTTATTATTGTTTACATATGGGTACAAATCAGGTGAATCAGATTGGAGGACATTGGGTCTCGGAGTTTAGACCAGTGATGAAAATTGTTGGATCTAGAGGCTTCAGGACAGTGGCCAGGGTGTGATGGCTTTTGGGGGGGGGGTGCAGCTACAGGGTGGGGGCAGCGGGGCGTGACTGTTGCTGACTCGTGGGGCTGGGGTTCAGGCCGGTATGGTTTGGGTTCTGGGAGGTGGAAGTGGGGGCAAGAATGTTGTTGTCAAAGTAATTAGGCTTTCTAATGGTGGGCCATACTCTGAATTGTGGAAAGGAACCACTGGGAACACAACATAGAGTCATAAAGATGTACAGCATGGAAACAGATACTTCGGTCCAACTTGTCCATGCCAACTGGATATCCCAACCTAATCTAGTTCCATTTGCCAACACTTGGCCCATATCCCTCCAAACCCTTCCTAATCATATACCTGTCCAGATGCCTCAGGCGACTCACTGTTTGGAGTTTGCACATTCTCCCTGTGTCTGCATGGGTTTCCTCCGGGTGCTCAGGTTTCCTCCCACAATCCAAAAATGTGCAGGTTAGGTGAATTGGCCATGCTAAATTGCCCGTAGTGTTAGGTGAAGGGGTAAATGTAGGGGAATGGGTCTGGGTGGGTTGCGCTTCGGCGGATCGGTGTGGACTTGCTGGGCCGACGGGCCTGTTTCCACACTATAAGTAATCTAATCTCGTCTAATCTAAAAAATGTTGCAATTGTACTAGCCTCGACCACTTCCTCTGGCAGCTCATTACATACACGCTCCATCCTCTGCATGAGAAAGTTGTCCCTTTTATATCTTTCTCCTCTCACCCTAAACCTATGCCCTCTCGTTCTGGACTTCTGCACCCCAGGGAAAAGACTTTGTGTATTTACCCTATCCATGCCCCTGATGATTTTATAAACCTCAATAAGATGTTATTCTTGATGTGGTTTCCTCTACATCGGGGAAACAGGGTGCCAACACACAGCATTAACATCGACTTCATCAGTTTCCTTATCTTCCCTTCCCCCACCTCATCCCAGATCCAACCCTTCAACTCAGCACCACTCTCTTGATCTGTCCATCTTCTTTCCCACCTATCCACTCCACCCTTCCCACCAACCTATCGCATTAACACCCCACCTGCATCCATCTATCGCCTTCCCAGCCCCCTTCCCCCTTAGCCCCATCCCCACCCTCCTGTTTATCTCTCGTCTCCCTTCCCCATTACATTCCTGATGAAGGGCTTATGCCTGAAACATCAACTCTCCTGCTCCTCGGATGCTGCCTGACCAGCTGTGCTTTTCCAGCGCCACCCATTTCAACTCTGACTGTCCAGCATCTGCCGTTCTCACTTTCTCTCAGGTTATGTTGTCATGGCAGAGAGCAATTCCTTGTGATTTCATTCATTTTAACTTCTCTAGTTCTCAAATATTATCTTTTCCTTAAGACTTCCACAGCCTGATTCTCAGCTGAGCTGATATCGTTAATGACCATCACTCAGCGCTGCAATATGTAGCAGATGCTAATTGGCTTTTGTTTCTCCTTAACTGGTTTCGATTCTAACTGAAGGTTCGGCTGTTAGAGTGACATTATAGTGACGCATTTCTATTGGTGTGAAATGGTTCCAGCTGTGAACTTGGCGGCATAACTCTGAAGTCATATCCCTAATACATTGTTGGAAAGCACTGAAGCCAATCTGTGTGAAACCACGTCAGGAAAGCCATACACATGGCTTGGCACACACTTTATACAGTGGGTCTGACTTGCAGCACAAAACTGAGATTTCAACAAGCTCGAGGCTGGTTTTAACAGGCAGTCTCCACAGCGCCTTGGGTATACTTACTGCCTGTTAGGTTTATTGGACCCAGCCAATTTACCATTTTCTACACTTAAGACTTCACGAAAGCCTGCTATTGAACCACTATCGCTCTTCAGTCAGCCCATAACTGGGCAGTTGATGCAGCATCGTCTGCTAAATCCTTTCCCCCCAAAATACAAATTGGAAGCTATAATATTTGTGATAAACTACAATAAACTTATCCATTTTAGAATAGAGTTAGCTGGAGTATAACCCAAGCACTCTCGACTGGTTTTATTCATAACCAATGTCAGTTTAAGGTTAGAGGGGAAAGAATAAATGGGAACCTGAGGGGCAATGTTTTAACACAGAGGATGGTACGCATGTGGAATGTGCTAACGGAAGTAGTTGAGGCAGGTACATTAACAATATTTAAAAGACATTTGGACAAATACATGGAAAGGAAAAGATTAGAACCCTAAGTGCAGGGAATTGGGGTTGGCATGGATGGATACGTTGGTTGGCATAGACCAGTTTGGGCCAAAGGGCCTATTCTGAGCTGAAGGACTCTATGACTCTATGCCCAGCCCCTCGAGAGGCCTTGAAGGAAGGTGATCAGGACTGCTATCAGCCTGATCATCTCTAGGCAGTCTGATAATCAACGAGTCCAAACCCAACTAATTGCATCAAAAGGCTCATTTAATGTCTCCTCACTGTGCATTTATCTGACAACATGGGTTCAAAAAGACGAGGGGCCCTCAACCTCCAGAACGATGGACTGCTGAACAAAGAATTACATTAAAATGTGCAGGCCAACTCTGAAACATATCGTCCTTTTAAAATTGTTTTGGGAGTGCACCTCTGATTGTGCTACCAAACAAACAAGGTCAAAAGGAAAGAGAAGGTGAGGCAGCAATTGGCTCTTTAGCAATAACCACCAAGAGTTCATCGTTTCTGAACCCTGTATTGACAACAGGAGACTGCAAATTTGATGCTATTATCTGCCAAGGGATTGGTAACATTTATTTTTATAGTCAACAACAAAGGTTAGATCCAGGGGCCTTAGTAAGAGAATCAAGCTGTGAGAACCTACAGGTTTAAACCAACAAACAATACTTTATAAGTTAGAACAGTAATACAATCTACATTTTGAGTAATTACTCCCAATGACAACACAGAGTCAGAGACGTACAGCATGGAAACAGACTCTTTGGTCCAACTTGTCCATGCTGACTAGATATCCTAAATTAATCTAGTCCCATTTGCCAGTATTTGGTCCAAATTCTTCAAAACCCTTCCTATTATATACCCAGCCAGATGCCTTTTAAATGGTGTAATTGTACCAGCCTTCACCACTTCCGCTGGCAGCTCATTCCATACACCACCAGCCTCATGTGAAAATATGCCCCTTAGGTTCCTTTTAAATCTTTCCCCTCTCATGTTAAATCTACGCCCTCTAGTTCTGGATTCCCCTTACCCTGGGGAAAAGACCTTGGCTTTTTACCCTATCTATGCCCTTCATGATTTAATGAACGTCGTTAAGTCACCCTTCAGCCTATGACACTCCAGGGAAATAGCCCCAGCCTATTCAACCTTTCCCTGTAGCTTAAAACTCTCCAACTCTGGCAACATTCTTGTAAATCTTTTCTGAACCTTTTTCAGTTTTGCAACATCCGTGAGCAGGGAGATCAGAATTGAATGCAGTGTTCCAAAAGTGGTCTAGCCAATCTCATGTGCAGCCGCAACATGACCTCCCAACTCCTACACTCTACCCCAAGGTGCATCATGGGAGCTGACATTAACTGGCTGTAACTAGCCACAAACTGCACTGCTGTGTATGAGCTGCTGATATTGCCATGTTCCATGTGCAGTGAGGTAAGCATTCATGCATGCATAGTCAACACCCACTGTGGTTACAGCAGGTTTGAGATGAAACTGGGGGAGCAAAGGGACTGGGTAGATTGGGTGAAAGGGGCAGGTGATTTTGGGGGGGTGCAAGGGAGTTGGAGAGTCAGGGCAGAGCCAGAACTGCTCCTTCACACAAAAGGGGCTCTCCATAACTCCAATGCCCGCCATCTGTCACTGCGGTGGAGGGTAGTGCACTGGTGAGTACAAAAGCTGGCAACAGGTGGTCACTGTTTTGCCGTCCCCACAATCGGTGAGGTTTTACCTGGGTGGAGGGAGCAGCTGGGCCAGGCTGTGTTGTGTAGGCCACAAAGCCCAGGTAAGATAATTCAACAATAAACCCAGGCGAGGTCCCTGCCATTTCCTCCCTTTGCAGTAAGGATGCATGGCAAGCCTGTGTTTGTGCCCATACCACCTCACAGTGCTGGTCACGGTAAACATAAGCCATCGACAATACGGGTGTAACACCGAAAATTACAATGTAGTAAATATGGCTAATGTTCTGTCACTGAACCCCATTCACCACACCTCAAATAGCAATTATACTCAGAACCTATGACGTTAATGACGTGATGGATCATCAACAACATTCTCTCTTAGCCTCTCAGTGGCGAACAGCCAGTCCAACATTCCACACGTGCCAATCAGCCTGCTGACATGGATCACAGCACTGCTTCTGGAGGTCACTGCCACACGTGAACTTCAGAGATCTGTGTGAAGCAATTAGAGGGAATGCCAGTCATTCAATCTCACGAAACTTCAAGTGACCACAGTTTTTCACTTTGGTCGATCGGGCCGTGAAACTCCCTCTTGAGCCACTCTATCATGGCATGCTCCTGTTCTGGTCAATCCCACTCCTTTCTGAAGCTGTCCTGGGCTCTGAAGCTGCACCCGAGCACTCAGTCACAACTCCTGCTCTTCACTGACTGATAGCTGCACTGAGCTCGGTGTCCCAAGATTTCCCATCAGTTCGAAACTTGCTTGGCCTTTTGAAGCAAGCACTGCTTATGGCTTTTTCTACACTCACTCTTAACTGCATTGAAGTATTAATGCTCACAGTTTTCTTTTGAACATTCAGACATACAAATCAGGGCAGAAGACTTGGTCCACCATTCAATGGTCATGGCTGATCTGATTATAACCTCTAATCCACATTACCACTTGCCCCCACCCCATCGCACCCCTTGCTTAACAAGAATCTGCCTTCAAAGTATTCAAGAACTCCGTTTCCACCACCTTTTCATGGAGAAAGTCCCAAAGATCCAGGAGGCTCTGAAAGAAAAACATAATCACCTAATTGCTATTTTAATTGGGTTTCCACTGATTTTTAAATAGTGACCCTTAGTTCTACATTCGCCACATCCAGCCTGGAAAGACATTTCAGGATTTTATGTTTCAATCAAGTTCCCTCTTTTTCTTCTAAACTCTTCCAGATTCAAGACTAGCCTATTCAGTTTTTCCTCATTAGACAATCCTCTCACGCCAGGTATCAGTTTTTGTAAACTTTCTCTGAACTGCCTCCAATATTCTTCCTTAAAGGAGGTGATCCTTAACTTGTACTATAATCCCAATGCAGTCACAGAGTGTCTTGTATAATTGAAGCATAGTCTCTCTACTTTTGCATTCTTTGTGATAAACTATAATATTCTATTTGCTTTCTAGTGATTTGCAACATCCGCATATTAACATTTTGCACTTCATGCACAATTTGAACCCCTTGTGGTTTTCCCAAAATACAGGTCCAGCAACCTTTCCACTTTCTCAGCTCTCCAGGACTACTTCTAAATCCTCCTTCCTACTCCTGACTAATTATTAATTAATAGAACTTCTTCCTGAGTTTATTCTCTCAGGGCAGAATTAAGCCTGTTCTAACTGGTACATTTCACAGAGAAAGTTGTTTTCCTTGACTCGGTTTGACCCACAGGACCCTCAGGATTGTGTCCGAGACCGAACTATCTTCAGCTGCTTCAATGACCTCCCCACCATTATAAAGCCAGAAGTGGGGATGTTCTCTGATGATTGCACAATACTCAGCACTATTTGCAACTCCTCAGATACTGAAGCAGTCCATGTTCAAATGCAACAAGATCTGGACCATATCCAGGCTTGGGCTGACAAGTGGCAACCAACATTTGCACCACACAATGGCCATCACTAATAAGAGACAACGTAACCACTCCTTGACATTCTATGGTGTTCCCATCACCGAATCCCTGATTGGCAACATGCTGGGGGCTTACCTTTGACCAGAAACTCAACTGGACCCACCACATAAATACAGTGGCACCAGGTACAGGTCAGATACTAGGAATACCTAGAATCAGGAGTAACTCACCTCCTGACTCCCCAAAGACTATCCACCATCTACAAGACAGAAGTCATGAATGGGATGGAATACTCCTCACATGCCTGGATGTGTGCAGCTCCAACAACACTCAAGAAGTTTGACACCATCCAGGACAAAGCAATCCACTTGATTGGCATCACATCCTGGAATTCCTTCCCTTTGGGCATTGTGGTCCAATCCACAGCAGTTCAAGAAGGCAGCTCACCACTATCTTCTCAACTAGGGATGGGAGATAAATGTTGGCCCAGCCAGTAATGCCCATGTCCCACGAGAGAATAGAAAATTGTTGAGCACAGTCCACATCCCAAGGTTAACATGCAGTTGGAGAGTGGGATTTGTGGGATTTGTGGGACTCGGCCTAACTCCATTGCAAAATCCATCCAAGAGGGCAATCCAGCCTAAACAATGGGAAACAGAAGTCTTCCTGAGAGCTTTGCAGCTAACAACATTGCCAAGGTTATAGTCTTTTACACATCTCTGCTTCTAGCTAAGGCTAAGTGATTAAAATCGCAAGGCAGTGATCAATACTTGCAGATGCAGATCTTTCTAAAGCAAAAAGAGAATTGAAGACCAGCTCTTTTTAAGAAATTAGAATGGGTCCATCCCTTTCAGCAGAGGTGGTCTCAGAAATAATCTTAGGAACACACTTTAAAAGTCCATTTGGAACTGGTTCCTTCCATTCCTGCAGTGTTGTTTTAATATTAACAACTCCATCTTACCTTGATGCATGAAGATACTGCTGGACATGTGCTAAACTGTGATTGACAATCTATGGCTAACATGCATTACAAAGAGACACAGCGAAAATGAATTGGAAATGAAAAGGATTTGTATGGTGATTTATTCACAGGCTTTAACCATGAAGTGAACAGTTTTCAATCCCTATTTAATTGAAAAAATAACCATTCTGGGGCAATGTGGCTTTAATCTAACACTTCAGTGGATATCACTGCTATCGACAATATATTATGACTGTTATTGGTTAAAATTATAGACTCAGTAGCACACAAATGGACAAGAGTGTTTCAGGCCTGACTGAACAGCAGCTGTGGAAAATCAGTCGAAGAGAATGCTTTAATAATCATTTCTACATTCTTCCTCAATTGCAAATTTGAGAATAAAATACATGCTGTGAGGCAGAAGATGCATTTGAACTATTAATCGCCTTGTATTTCAAAAAGGGCACCTGCATGAAGACTCCCTCTTGAGGTTGCTTTCAATTTGTTTGTCAAAAAATAAAGATGAAGCTCAGTCATTGAGTCATAGAGTTGTACAGCACGGAAACAGACACTTCTGCCCAACTCTTCCATGCAGAACTAAAATAATATCCTAAATTAATCTCGTCTCATTTGCCAGCATTTGGTTCATATCGATCTAAATCCTTCCTATTCATATACCCATCCAGATGCCTTTTAAATGTTGTAATTGTACCAGCCACCACCACTTCCTCTGGCAGCTCATTCCATATACACATCATCCTCTATGTGAAAAAGTTGCCCCTCAGGTGGCTTTTAAATCTTTCCCCTCTCACCCTAAACCTATGCCTTCTAGTTTCGGACTTCCCTACCCTGGGAAAAAGACCTTGGCTGTTCACCCTATCCACACCCCTCATGATTTTATAAACCTCTCTGTATAGCTCAAACCCTCTAATCCCAGCAACAACCTTGTAAATATTTTCCGAACCTTTTCAAGTATTCCAAATGTGACCTAACCAATGTCCTGTACAGCCGCAACATGACATTACAACTCCTATACTCATACACTGATCAATGAAGGCAAGCATACCAAATGCCTTCTTTACCACCCTGTCTACCTGTGACTCCACACTCAAGAAACTATGAACCTGCACCCCTAGGTCCCTTTGTTCAGCAACACTCTCCAGGGCCCTACCATTAAGTGTATAAGTCCTTCTTCACTGTCCACTACACCACCTATTTTGGTGTCATCAACAAACTTACTAATGGTGCTTCCTATATTCACATCCAAATCATTTATATAAATGATTGAAAAAAAGTGGAGCCAACATCAGTCCTTGTGGCACCACTGGTTACAAGTCTATAGTCCAACAACCATCCCTTCCCTACTTCCCGGTTCCACCCGTATAATTTCCCTGGATGTTCTTACAGAATTATCCTCCTTGAGTAGAGCCATAATGTTATCCTTAATCAAAAACATCATTCCGCCTCCTCTCTTTCCCCCCTTTCTATCCTTCCTATAGCACCTATGTCCTGAAACATTAACCTGCCACTTCTGCCCCTCCTGGAGCTACATTTCTCTAATAGCTATGACATCTCAGTCCCATGTTTCCAACCATGCTCTGAGTTCATCTGCCTTACCTGTTAGTTTAATTTATCAGTTTTACCTTGTTCTCTGCCTTGCTCCTGCCTGCCCTGACTGTTTGACTTGCTCCTATTCCCGATTGTACCAACCTCAGACTTATCTCTTTTCTCCACATTTCCCGCCCCCTCCTTCCCTAGTTTAACGTAACTCTAGCAAATCTCCCCCGAAGGGATTTAGTCCCCTTCCAATTCAGGTGCAACCCATCCTTCTTATACAGTTCACTTCTAACTCAGAAGAGATTCCAATGATCCAAAAATGTGATCTGCTCTATTCTCCTATTCCTACCCTCACTAGCTCGTAGCATCACGAGTAATCCAGACATTACTACCCCCGAGGACTTACACCTTAACCTCCTATATTCTCTCTGCCGAACCTGTCCCTTTCTCTTCCTATGTTGTTGGTACCAACGCATACGATGATGTCCTGCTGGTCTCTCTTCCCTTTCAGAAAATTCTGCATCGTCTCTGAGCCATCCTTAAACCTGGACCAGAGAGGCAACATACCATTACGATGTCTTGCTGTCAGCCACAGGAATATCTGTCTGTGCCCCTGACTTGAGAGTCCTCTATCACAATGAATTGTTTTGAACCTGACATACCCTTCATTAGAGTAGAGTCAGTAGCAGTGCCCAAAGCCTGGCTGTCAGTGCTGTATTCCCCTGAGAGGCCTTCTATGTTATACAAAACTTGTTTGAAATGGGGTTAGCCACAGGAGACTTCTTCAGTACCCACTTACCTCTCCTGCCTTTCCTATCGGTAACTCATCTACTCGACTGTATGCGTGTTTTTCTTCCTCCTGAAACTGCCTTCCATCACACCCGCTGGCTCTTGTAAATTCTTCATTGCCTCTATCTGGCACTCCAACTGATCTATACATGGATGTAGGTTTGCTCGCTGTGCTGGAAGATTTGTTTTCAGACATTTCATCACCATACTAGGTAACATCTTCAGTGAACCTTGCAGCTCAGTGAGCAAACCTACATCCAGAACCTCAACCTGAGCTACAAATCTTCTCAAAACTTGCTGATCCATGCACTCTTCCTGCAAACATAATCTCTAGCAACATTGAAATTCTCCCTAATCTCCCTTATCCAACAGGAAGAGCACATCACTCTACTAATAGCCATCTCTGCACCTTAAACAATCTAGCCAGAAAACGTGCAAAAGGAAATCACAACATACTTTTTCAAAAACTCGATGTCAGCACAGTCTTACTGTCAAATACACTGCTCTAGGATAACTTAATATCTATCTTTTATGTTAAAAATTTAATCAAGGGATAGATCTCAGTAAAACATAAAAAAAAGCTCTCACCCTATTATAGATTTACAGAAACAAAAAATTAAGATTTATAATTTTATAAATCTTAAAATTAAACACTTAGCTGATCAGGCTCTGAAATGACTGACACTCCCAGCTGCTGTGTGTAGTTCCCATAATGAGATCTCCTAAGATCAGCTGTAAAACTGCCCTGCACTGTTTGTTTTTTTTGAACATCTCTAGAGATGTTTGTAATTTCACATTCAGCCAGCTTGATTCTTTCGATGTTTTTGTGTTGCTCTCGAGAGCCATTCTCCGTATGGTCACTCTCTCGAAACTTCATCTCCTGCTCTCACTCTCTTTCTTCCCATTCAACATATCATTGTTTCACTCGTGGAAACATTAGTAAGGCTTAAACTCTATGTGGTTCTGAGAGACTACTGCCTGAGATGGTGGAATTGATTGTAATCCATTCAAAACCTGTTCACTTAAACAGAAATAAAATCCATGATGCTTTGGATGAAACCAAAGTCTCATTTGTCAGTATGAGTGAGCAAATTGATGTTGTGATAAAGTGGGCACTCTATTTACAAAGTCTCACATCATTGGGTTGCTCATTGTGCAAGGTGTTCTGAGTGTATATTAATTTCTTCATAAACCTTTGCTACTTCCTATGATATTCAACAAGCTGAATGATTAGATTGTGTGCACACTCCACTCCTCACCACTTTCCCATCATATTTTTGATTCTTCCTGAGCACATGTAGCACAGGAATACGTCAAATGGTGCGTGCTGCTCCCTCAACTTGCTGTGCCATATTCTTTTAAGGCTATAGATGTGTTCCATTGTACAAGACCTGTCTTAGTATCATCGGTTCCCAGAAGCATGAAATCCATAGAATCCCTACAGTGTGGAAGCAGGCCATTCAGCCCATCGAGACCACACCGACCCTCTGAAAAGCATCCCACCCAGACACACCCCGCTAACCCTCTCCCTGTAACCTTGCATTTCCCATGGCCAACCCACCTAGCCTGCACATCCCTAGACACTATGAGCAATTTAGCACGGCCAATCCACCTAACCTGCACATGTTTGGACTGTGGGAGGAAACTGGAGTACTTGTAGGAGATCCATGTGGACTTGGGGAGAATGTGCAAACTCCATATAGATAGTCGCTCTGGTGTATAATTGAACCTGGGTCCCTGGCACTGTGAAGCAGCAATGCTAAAACTAAGTCACTTGCCACCCCAAATGCTGTTTGGAAAAATATCATTATGACCCTCCCCGTTGAAAATAGTTGACTTCTTTTCTTATTTTGTGATGGTTTGGGGACACTGATTGGTAGAACCATGGGAATTGGCTATCCCAGTACCAACCAATGAGTCTGGAATCTTTGTGGTCTTTGTGGGTGAGTATTCATGGAGCCATTGAAAGGTTTGTTAATTCAGTTATTTTGTTGTCTATGAGACTGAATGCTGTTAGTCTCAGTAAATGGGGAGTGGGACTTATATTTTGATGGTGTCCAGGCCAACACGGAGAGACGTGAGAATGGGTTAGCTGCAGTTTAACGTCATTTTCTGAAGATAGTGTAGGAGTTTGATGAAACATTTTGCAGCAGAGGCCTTGATTGCTTCCAGGTGTCAAAAGGCAAAAGGATGGCTGAACAAAATGATAGATTGACTACATTAAAAGAGACAGTTTTTCTGACAGCAGAGGATTAATGGCCCTTGCCCGTGACCAGGCTTTGTGTTCTCAGTACTGTGCCATCTAATGGGCTGATACCAAAATAAATGACATTGAATCATTTACCATTGTGGGAGCAACTTTGCAGAAAGTCAATTCTTAAATAAAATTAAACCTCCAGAGATCGATGGGCAGACTTAACATTCAGAAAAGACATCCTTTGAGTGACTGGAACAAGTCCTGTTTCAAATAAATGTCACAATCACATACAGCTTCCTGAAATATTTTCAATATATTATCACTTGTAATTGAAACAAGCGCTCATATAACTGGGTTAGTTCAACAAAGTTCCCTAGCAATACACTAATTTTATTTTTTTCGATACTTCTTTTGTAGTCGGATACAATTTATTTTCTATCTTCTCCCTAATGCATGAAGCTTACGCAAATTATACACGAATATAATTTCTTTTCTGAGTAATGTATGAAGCTTACGCAAATTATACATGAGTTAGAAAGTGGACAATGTTCTGACTGGATAACTATAAAGTGCATTTCAGCAGAGGAAGATGACTAATTTTTCGCTCTACCCTTACCTGGTTGGGAGTTAGTGTCCACACTGTGCTCCTCCATCTGTGAGTACGACAGAGGTCAGTCACTCCATTTCATAAACATTTGTCTTAGAAATGTGACATTGAACACATGGCTCCACTTGTGCGTTCTTGCAAAAAAGAAACAAAAACACATTTTGCCATCTCACAGGCCTGAAATGCTTTCAATCAAACTCAACCATTTTGGGGGCAGTAGTTGCAAGCTGTGGAATCCCCTTCACAAGCACAGAACTGTGACTGGAGAGGTCCAATGGCCAGTCAAGGTTCTCACAAATAACTCATCGTCTGTACAGCACACTGAGGCAGGCTTTGAATTGGTCACCTCTGCATAAAACTGGCAGCACAGGGTGTGAACTCATGAATGGAACCAATTGGTTACTATTGAGACCAGGAGAAAGTGAGGATGGCAGATGCTGGAGATCAGAGTCAAGAGTGTGGTGCTGGAAAAGCATAGAAGTTCAGGCAGCATCCGAGGAGCAGGAGAATCGATGAGCAGGAGAAAAAACCCAATTAAGTCAAAAGGAGTCCAACCTGCATAACCCAGGGGGGCAAGTTTAAAATCTTCCCCTTAAATTTCCAAGGTAACACTTGAACAAAATATTACACTTCCATCCACTGTGTTGGGTTAATCAGTCCAAATTGAAAGGTATGACAGCAATATAAGAATCGGTGAATCACTGTCAGCATTCAACATTGTCTACAAACCTCGATGTGATATCAATGATATAACTTCACACTGCCTGGTCTACTACAGAGGGACCTCCGGTAAGATATCAAAAAGGATTTGACAAAATCCTGTATGGAAGTACAGTATTAAATTCAAATTGTTGGGGAATCAAGATAGTTTCGGGATTGAATAGGAAATTGTCTGGAAGGCAGGAGGCATTGGACAATGGAAGTAAGGATGGGACAGAGGAAGTGCTGACTGGAATGTCCCATAGAGCACGTTGTGAGTTTTACACATTGTTAGTTCCCTGGATTCAAAAATATATTGCAAAGGTAAAGCTGACCAATGGAGAAAAGCAGGCACAGAGGGTACTGTGAGTCAGTCAGACCACACGTTGGGTTCTGCCCCAGCCACTAAGGTACTAGGAGAACCGTGCTGAGCCTGGAAGTGTAACAGATAAGATAAAGCCATGGATGTGATTGTGACGCCTGAGGGCTGCGTTTTGGAAAGGGCTTTGGCAACCTTGACAGGAAGTTGTACAGAAGTGGCTTCATGAAGACAAACATAATTGTATACTCAAAACAGGGGCTCAACAAGTTCAAAAGAAAGCAAATTGAAAAATGATATCATGATATTAATTGTGAAGTTGCCATCACATAGAATGAGATTCCTGCTATGGTAATTGAGTTAAAATCCTTTGAACCATTTAAGAAGTAAGTAGGTGCTGTAATGGTGGATCTGTAGAAATCTGTATGGGGGGCTGGAGATGGGCTGAATGGCACCCAACAGTTGCATTTTGTGTTCTTCTCATTAAAAGGCAATTGTAATAATGTAAATAATCTGATTTTGGTAGGTTTGTGCATAACTGGTGTGTAGGATGCTAAGTTGCACCAATATTCTTCTGAACAATTAAATCCTGAGTGTACTTCAGTCTGATGACCCTCATGAAGCCAATAACTTGGTGGTTAATAATACTGCATTATCACTTGGCGTAATGTTCAGAAAGAACTTAACCATTTGTTTCTACATGGTGCATTGGAGATCAATATTCAAAATTATTTAAAACAATTGGGACAGCAGACTGGGACAGCAGAGCTCTGTGTTCTTTCTGTTACATAGAACATATATGGTAACAGCTCCTATGTCTTCCAGAGGTTTGTTCAATTGTTCCTTACATTGACAAATGTTGGAATATACTTCACTATAGGAATGCCACTTTTATGTTGATATGAATGACTGATGGGTCAACATTGGAAATGAAGTCCAACAATAATGGCAAAGTTCTACCCTTTGTCTCCCCATTCAACTTCTGATCTTCAGTTCTTGTATCAAATCAAAGCAGATGGAATTTAAGTGTCAGCTGGAATGAATTTAAACCAACTATTTATAATGCATCAAATTCTGAGACTGTTAGCAGAACAGGCTCCAGTAATATTGAATGCAGGCACACACTAGGGGATTGGATGATGTTATGGGTTAGCACATTGTCTTTTCACCTTGTCATCTTGGTTTCAATTCAGTTCAGATTGATGGGGGGAAAGGCATCTCTCTATAAAAGACACTAACTAAAATGAGAATGAACAGTTGGTAAACAGCATGAATTGACACTAAGTTTGAAATCTCCGACCCTGGGATTGTTGTCGCAAACGTTACTTACTCTTATTAGAGAAGTTTAAAATGCTTTATTGGTGCAGAGTGGAAGCAACATTACTCTGAATTTGGATTATTTTAATAATTGACCTATGAATTCTCGAAGAACTGCAGATGCTGTTAATCAGAAACAAAAACAGAAGTTGCTGGAAAGTTGAGGAAGGGTCACTGGATCTGAAACATTAACTCTGATTTCTCTTCACAGATGCTGCCAAACCTGCTGAGCTTTTCCAACAACTTCTACTTTTGTGTCTAGGAGTTCTAGACACTGATAGATATACCCACTGTGGAGTGTTAATTCATTCTCCAACATTGTCGTCACTCACAATAACGAATACAGCTAATACATGAACCTTTCACATTGATAGATGGTTTTGCTTTGGTGAATGGGGCAAAGTTAGGTGGAGTTAGTGCACTGTCAAGATTTGAGTGGTACTGGAAAAGCACAGCAGGTCAGGCAGCATCAGAGGAGCAGGAAAATTGACGTTTCGGGCAAAGGGCTTTTGTCTGAAACGTCGATTTTCCTGTTCCTCGGATGCTGCATGACCTGCTGTGCTTTTCCAGCACCATTCAAATCTTGACTCTAGTCTCCAGCATCTGCAGTATCCACTCCCGCCTAGTGGAGTTAGTTCACTGCTCAGCCATGACCTTACAGAATTGAGGAACAGGTTCAAGAAGCCAAATGGCCATCTGCTATTCCTGTACTCCTATACATGGTCTAAGATCTGAAAATGGAACACGCGAGCTCTGGGAGGGTTTTCTGGGCTCCATAGTTTAATAAGGAGCCTCAAATTTCAAATGCCTCACATTCACATCAAAAGAAACTGACTTCTTACTCTGGTGAAACATAGTGGGGATTGATAGTCTTGTCATTTTCTGTTACTGATGAGAAGCCAGAGAAAGATCAGCCTCCAATCCATGTTGTCGTCAGGGTGACACTATAACATTTTAAATGCTGCTGATCAGCTGATTGATTCAGCTTTGATGATTGGTCCGGCTCAAAACAGACGTGGAACCAAAGGACAGATTGACAATTCAAAAATTTAGATTGATTCTAAGGGTTTACTTCAGTGACTTGGAAACAAAATCCTGCACTCATGCAAAACTCTTCAGCAGGAGCATAAATTATGCGCTCAGCTGTAACATTAGTTTATTTAGTCTCCAATAAAAAACAGCCAATCAATTGATCCATTAATAACTCACAATGCCTTGCTTTCTCTGTAAAAACAAGCTGATTTGATTGTTTGAATGTATAAATAAAAGTATTATTCCTGAGATGGAATAAACTCATATTGCAGATGACATATATAATGCAAATTATAGATAGAGCATCAACTATAAAGATATTGTTGTTTTTAAATAACTTCACTAGACATTGCTGTCACTGAAAATTTTCTGAAAATATTAAATATTATAAGCACAGGCATTTTAAAAATAGAATTTGATGATATGTAAAATGCAGCATTAACTCTGTTAAATAATTAATTTACTTATACCAGGGTTAAGTGCAACTGACACTGACTTGGAGCAGATGTAATGAAGTGTGTCATGAAGATGTAGTCTTCAGATCTAATTCATGTTGTTCACTTGTTCAGCCAGTAAGGGGCGTGATAGACTGAAAAGTTCCAGTGCTGTACTGTGACAGCCGTTTGATTAAACGCTACTGGTATCTCAACCTACCAGGATCTGTTGTGAGGAATGTAGAACGACCATTTTGGGAGGATACACGTCCTTTTCTCTTAATGTCTTTTTTTTTCTACAGTTGAGTTTCTTGTTGATAATGGACCATGTGCAATGTCACTTGCCAAGACCCATTCAACCACAAATCCCACGCTTGCAGACCTGGTAGTATAGAACCTCTTGAGTTTAAAATTCTCAGCTTTGTTTCAAATTCCTTCCTAGCTCCATAATCTGCAGTAGTCCCACAGCCCCTACTTTTTAGTATTCTTTTGTTTATGGTCTCTGGAATTTTCTACACTGCCCCACTGATATCCATGTCTTTAACTGCCTGGATTGAAACTTTTGGAATTCCTTCTCTAAACCTCTCTGTGTTTCTCCTCCTCTTTTCTCCTTTAAGATGCTTCTAATGATAAAAGCAAATTACTGCAAGTGCTGGAAACAAACAAGGAGAATGCTGGAGAAACTCAGCAGGTCTGGCAACATCTGTGGAGAGAAACAGTTAACATTTGGAGTCTGATCTGACTACTTCAGAAAACACTCCCTAAAAGCTTTGATCATGTTTTTCGTAACCGTGTGTGATTTAGTGTCACATGTTATTTGATCATTCCTTTGTGAAGTCAATGGCCAACCAAGGCAATACACATAAGTGTGCAAAAGTGAGGATTGCAGATGCTGGAAACTAGAGTCTAGATTAGAGTGGTGCTGGAAAAGCACAGCAGGTCAGGCAGCATCTGAGGAGCAGGAAAATCGATGATTCCTGATGAAGGGCTTTTGCCCTAATTGTCGATTTCCCTGCTCCTCGGATGTGACCTGACCTGCTGAGCTTTTCCAGCACCACTCTAATCTAGACACTTAAGTATGGACCAATTGAAGCCCATGGCCTATCGCTGGAAAATGAAGACAAGAGAAAAGACAGGCAGGCAGAATGCTTCTGTGTAACTCTGAGATGTTTTATGACATTAAAGGTGCTATATGAATGCAGGCTAACACGATTCCTCATAACAGTGTTCCCTTCACAACTAGACCATTGGAAAAGTCCCAAGACGAGACAGGGAGTGGGGCGTGGTGAGTCACACAGTATTTTGCAGATCAGGACAAGGAATGCTTGCTTTGACAATCAGTTTGACTCTGGTTGAGAAATCTGCAGAATGAAAAAATACCTGACAGCTAAATTGAGGAAGCAATGGCCTAGTGGCATTACTGCTAGATTATTAATCCAGAAACTCAACTAATTTTCTGGCAGGAGGTGGAATTTGAATTAAATAAAGAATCTGGAATTAATGATGACCATGAATCCATTGTCCATTGTTAGAAAAACCCATCTGGTTCACTAATGTCCTTCAGGGATGGGATTCTGTAATTCTTACCTGGTCTGGCCTACATGTGACTCCAGATTCACAGCAATATTATTGTCTCTTAACCATTAGGGATAGGTAATAAATATTGGCTTAGCCAGAGATGCTGATGTCCTATGAGTGGATTAAAAAAATACAAATGTTCAGGTCCTCAAAGCACGAACAGCAACACTCACTCCCCCATCCCCCACCAACCACCTCATTCCCCCCCCACCTCCCCACGTCTGCCTCCACCCCCCTTGCCCCATTCATTGCATCCAAGTGAATATCCAGCTCAGGGTGCTTCCCAAGAGATTTAGTTGTAGAGGAGCCACCTCTCTGAAAGCAGGCTACCAAAGTAATGAGGAAAGGCATGGCTTAAAGCTGACTCTATTAATTACACAATGGCACAAATGGGGGCAAGATAGAATAGACAGTTATAATGTGAACAGCAATTTCCTTTCTAAGAAAAGCAAGAACCAGCAGTCATCCAGGAGATAAATTGAAGTTAATTAGCACTGATGACATTGATATAGATTCTGAATCACCACCATAATTTCAAAGCGGCTGTAGATGGTACCATTATTACTCAGCTAAACAGTCTTTCCAAATTATTTGAACAATTTGGATAACGTGCAGTCATAAGAAGAGGATTTGCCTGAGTGAGACTCATAAGAAAGAGATTAAATCTATTCTCACAGGTTATTGAAAAGTGATAATATCAGTAAAATGCTGTCAATTCTTCAGTTTATATTCTGGTCCCTAGTCCCCAAATCCTATTTTCACTGTAAATGCTTATGTTCATCCACTTTAGCAATTCCCACCAAGTTTAAACCATAGATCATGTTCCCCATCAATGTTCAATTCCCAGTGAGAATCAATTTAATTTCCTTCTACTGTTTTAGTCATTCAGTGCCCCAGATACAAGGACACATTGTACAAAAATAAACACGAGACAGCCTTTTAACCTTTGGAAATGATTATCTTGACAACTGTTCTGTGTTTGCAAATTCCATCTTTTACAAAAGACTCTGGGACTTCATAAATTGTCTGCAACCTCTGGAGTAAAAAAGTTCAGTTGCTCCATTTATTTTTCTATCTGTTCATTTCAGGACAAGAGTTTGATATCATCACAGTCTTTGACAGAGTAGAATGTTTCAGCTTTTTGAATGATAGAACAAATCAGGATCTGCTGACAACAATATCTGAGCATCTCAATTATCTTGATTTTCCTTGTATTCTGAACAGATAATTTCAGCAAAGGTGGAATTAGTGCCTAATTTCAACTTTTTGTTCATTTGATGTCCTCTGCAACAGAATCTCTATCCATGCTCTCACTATTAGACAAGGAGTTGTCAGTGATGATCTGACCTTGGACAAATTGAGTTTGTTTTCAAATCTCAGCGACAGCATAAATATAACAAACAATTTTTAAACAACCATAACTTTGCTGTAATCCTAATGTGTTGCCTTTGTCCCAGTGATATCTCAGTTTATCCAGACACCAGTGTGGCTGAAGTAGACAAACAAGTCATTAAGATGTGCGTGGCAATTTGGAACAGCCTTTGAGTGAAGTTGAAGGAGATACTAAACGAGTATTCTGTATCAGTGTTTACTATGGAGAAGGATATGGAAGATATAGAAAGTGGGGAAATAGATGGTGATATCTTGAAAAACCTCCATATTACAGAGGAGGAAATGATGGATGTCTTGAAACACATGAAAGTGGATAAATCCTCAGGACCTGATCAGGTGTACCCTAGAACTCTGTGGAAAGCTAGGGAAGTGATTGCTGGCCCCTTGCTGAGATATTTGTATCATCGATATTCACAGGTGAGGTGCTAAAAGACTGGAGGTTGGGTAATGTGGTGCTACTGTTTAAGAAAGGGCAGTAAAGACAAGCCAGGGAACTATAGACCGGTGAGCCTGACGTCAGTGGTGGGCAAATTGTTGGAGGGAATCCTGATGGACAGGATGTACATGTATTTGGAAAGGCAAGGACTGATTAGGATAGTCAACATGGCTTTGTGCATGGGAAATCATGTCTCACAAACTTGATTGAGTTTTTTGAAGAAGTAACAAAGAGGATTGATGAGGGCAGAGCGGTAGATGTGATCTTTATGGACTTCAGTAAGATGTTCGACAAGGTTCCTCATGGAAGACTGGTTAGCAAGGTTAGATCTCATGGAATACAAGGAGAACTAACCATTTGGATACAGAACTGGCTCAAAGGTAGAAGACAGAGTGGAAGGTTGTTTTTCAGACTGGAGGCCTGTGACCAGTGGAGTGCCACAAAGATCAGTGTTGAGTCCACTACTTTTTGTCATTTATATAAATGATTTGGATTTGAGCATAAGAGGTACAGTTAGTAAGTTTGCAAATGACACCAAAATTGGAGGTGTAGTGGACAGTGAAGGAAGTTACCTCAGATTAAAATGGGATCTTGATCAGATGGGCCAATGGGCTGTGAAGTGGCAG
The DNA here is from genome assembly GCF_047496795.1 of Chiloscyllium punctatum. Lineage (NCBI taxonomy): Eukaryota > Metazoa > Chordata > Chondrichthyes > Orectolobiformes > Hemiscylliidae > Chiloscyllium > Chiloscyllium punctatum. The sequence goes on from NC_092786.1 coordinate 44,736,096, forward strand.
ATGGAGTTTAATTTAGATTAATGGGAAAGCAAATCAGAGGAGGACTTATACACATAATGGTAAGGTCCTAGGGAGTGTTGCTGAACAAAAAGACCTTGGAGTGCAGGTTCATAGCACTTTGAAAGAAGAGTCGCAGGTAGATTAGATAGTGAAGAAGGTGTTTGGAGTATGCTTTCCTTTATTGGTCTGAGTATTGAGTACAGGAGTTGGGAGGTCATGTTGCGCCTGTACAGGACATTGGTTAGGCCACTTTTGGGATATTGCATGCAATTCTGGTCTCCTTCCTATTGGGACAATGTTGGGAAATTTGAAAGGGTTCAGGAAAGATTTACAAGGATGTTGCCAGGTTTGGAGGATTTGAGCTATAAGGGGAAGTTGAATAGGCTGGGACTGTTTTCCCTGGAGCGTCGGAGGCTGAGGGGTGACCTTACAGAAGTTTATAAAATCATGAGGGGCATGGATAGGATAAATAGACAAAGTTTTTTCCCTGGGGTGGGGGAATCCAGAATTAGAGGGCATAGGTTTAGGGTGAGAGGGGAATGATATAAAAGAGACCTAAGGGGCAACTTTTTCACACAGAGGGTGGTACATATGCATGGAATGAGCTACCAGAGGAAATAGTGGAGGGTGGTACAATTGCAACATTTAACAGGCACTTGAATGGGTCTATGAATAAGAAGGGTTTAGAGAGATATGGGCCAGGTGCTGGTAGATGGGACTAGATTGGGTTGGGATATCTGGTCGGCATGGATGAGTTGGACCGAAGGGTCTGTTTCTGAGCTGTACATCTCTATGACACTAAGTCTTTAGGACCACTTTACGCCAGCTCGCAAAAGTCCAATGAAACAGACTAGAAGCTTCCGGGATGGAGACATAATGGGAGAGTCTGAGGAACAGGAAAATCGATGTTTTGGGCAGAAGCCCTTTATCAGGAATGAGGCTAGAAGCTTCGGGGATGGAGACCTAAATAGCTACCCCGAGACTTCCGGCCTCATTCCTGAAGAAGGGCTTTTGCCTGAAACTTCGATTTTCCTGCTCCTCAGATGCTGCCTGACCTGCTGTGCATTTCCAGCATCACTCTAATCTTGAAGGGCTGAATGGCCTACTCCTATCCCTATTTCTTCTGGTCTTATACAGATGTGGATTACACATCAAAATCTGTCATGGCGGAACCCTCGAGATCACAAGGATCTCCAACTCTTTCGGAACACCAGTGCTTGAGATCAGTTAGAGGTATTTACAAAGGGTTCTAGGTAATGCGCAACTTCTGAGAATGGAACAGATATTCTCTAAATCGTTCCTTGAGCTAATATTTCACCACGGAGGTGGGAAACAGGAACTGGGTTTGTGTTCAGGCCAGAAATATGCCTCCAAGGGAGGAACTGATTAAGGTTAATATTTTCAAGCATTTGAGCCCTTAACTACCTGACAGTAGGTTTCCTTGTCTGATTAAAGATGGCAGATGGACTCTGCTACTTGACCAGAGACTTTGCAGCTTCAAAGAAGTAACTAGATACAGAACAAGTGAAGTAGCTGGGAGGGCACCTGGTAAAGATGTTCTCTGAGCCTCTTCCTGGAACCTTTAATTCAAAAACAGGATAAGCATCTAGGCTCTGATTATAGCAGAGGGTTTGAGGTGTTCATTACACTAGATGCCTGGTAGAACCCAAAAAGAAAGAATCTGTTGAAATTACTTACTTTGGGATAAAAACGATGTTTCACATGAATGAGAGGAAATGGTAGTTAGCATAATCGAATCCGATAAGCACAAAATTGGAACCAGGAATATGCTACCAGATTCCAGTATTGTGTTGAGGGATGTCTGGATCATAAAGTCCACCAGATTTGCTGATAACACATATGTTGAGCCCTGACACTGTTTTACAATTGAAGATAAATTACTAATGTATGAGAGAAGGCTAGTTTGCTTTTGTATTCACTCACAGGATGTGGGTGTAATTGTCTAGGCCAGCATGGATTGCCCATCCCTCATTGCCCAGAGGACAGTTAAGAGTCAACCATGTTGCTGTGGGTCTGGAGTCACATGTTGGCCAGACCAGGTAAGGATGGCAGATTTTCTTGCCCAAAGGGCATTAGTGAACTAGATAGGACTCTCCAAAAATCAACAACGGCTTTGTACAGGTAGACAATCCTTTATCCGAAACCCTTGGGCCCAGCTGTCTTTTGGACTTTGGAAATATATGATGAAGAATCAAATGACATTTTCCTAGTAAAACTTTACTGAACAACAGGCCCACCTGTGATAACTATGAGCACTGAGACAGAATTGACGCCTGCCAGTGATGCGGGTCGAGCGGGTGTGAACTGTTTGCACGCCAAACAACCTTATTAATGAAAAAAAAACTTCAGAAAAGAAACTTTGTACTTTAGATAAAGGATTGTCTACCTGTAGTTATCATTAGACTCTTAATTCCGTGTTCTTCAACTGACTTTAAATTTCACCATCTGCCATGGCTGGATTTGAAGTATAGGCCCTAGAACATTATCTGAGTTCGTGGATTAACAACCTAGCGACAATACCACTAGGCCATTGCCTCCCAGTTATCCTGAGCTCTCTTAGGGAAGATCATTTGGAAAAGGTACAGTGGGGACACTTGAGAATTGATGTACAGCCAAGTCTCAGTCCGGGATGAGATGGCCAGAGACCTCCAAAGGGAGTGAAGATCACATTGTGAAATATATGATAATACACGATCCGTACATCTAGGAAAACAGTCCTGTCATCAGTCAAGACCAATTAGAAGGTAAAACGCAGCAAATTCCATGGGAAGGAGCAAACCCTGAGACCCAGAATGTGCAATGCAACTCATTGAGCCTATTCAGAAAACTGATGATGTTTAGACAGCAGGCCAGTCGATCTCAAGTCGAGTAATTGTCTGAGTGTGTGGAAAAGTCAAGTATACCAGTCCAACACTTGCAAGGGACAACAGGTAATGTCCAATCTGGTCCACAAATTGGTTGGGTTGAGCTCCCTATGCTGGGCCAACATCTGCGGATTCGGGACAAAGTCAAGAAGGAGAAATTGCCTGGTTTAAGCATCCAGGGTAAAACAGCAAGGACATGCTTCAGTCAGAAAGAGATTGTCTAATCTAGAACCCCAGGATATGACAAGGCAGAGAGTATTTGTTTCAATGAAGCAACTGTCTATAGTGATGGACATTCACAAGACAAAAGACCCAACACGATGTTATGGGACAACCACCTGATTTGGCAGGATTGAGTTCCTCTGCGAAGGGAAGTTAGGAAATTATATGTTCTCCAGATAGTAATGAACCAACCGCGAAGTCTACCTGGAATAATAACCCCTGAGAAGAAACTCCTAGAGGTCAAATATCCTCCAGGAGAGAAATAGACAAAAATTCTCAAGCAAATGAATCATAGACTAGTGCTGAAAGAGGCCATTTGGCCTATCAAGTCTGCACAAACCTCTTTAAAGCATCCTACCCCCAAATGAGGTTTTCACAAAGGCTTACCTACCTAACCTATACATCCCCAGACACTACTAGCAATTTTTAGTATGGTCAGTCCGACTAACTAATACATGTTCAGATAGTGAACCCAGAAGAAACCCAAATAGATACAGGGAGAATGTGCAAACTCCACAAACACAATCACCTGAGAATGGAATTGAACCCAGGTCCTTGGCATTATAAGGCTAAACACTGAACCACTATGCCACCCATTCTTCCTAGTTTGAAAATAGTGTATTCTGATAAATCATGAAATCTCCAGAATCTCTACATTTGTAAAGTCAGTGACTTGAGTAGCTGGTTCAATGAAGATTGGGTGTAGGTAAATGTTATATAGTTGCTTACATGAATTGTTACCGATGGGGAAAGAAACCTAGGGGAAGATGTTGTATGAGATAAAGCATCTAAAATAGTTAATGTTGAAGTGGCATTAATTCCACCTAAACTTATGATGGAACATGGTATTTGGGTGGACACAGCAGAACTCTGAGTACTGGATGGAGTAAATGTGTACTATACACCTCCCAAGAGTCCTTAGTAATTATGCCTGACTAAAAATGTAAACTGTGCTTATTGTTATCATGCAATAAATTGTCTTGTTAAAAGGACAGTGCCCTTCCTCTTTCGACTCAGCAGTGATCTATCCTCTACCACTGATAATTAGACAGAGACCAGACTCATTATAGACAAAAGAAGATTTTTGACAGTGAACTACCTCAACCATCCTGTGCCCATTATGACAGTGGCTGTAAATATCACACGGTTTTGTGAGGGTGAAACCCCAGCCAGCCATTTAACCATAAGTTCTTCAAGAGTCCTATTGAACTTGATTTCCTGCCTGCCTAAGGGCAGGCAGCATCCCCTTGTGTTCTTCAAAGTGGTCAGCTCTTGGTAACCAGTCCTGGAAGTGACACATTGTCCATGCCAGTATCTTCAGAAGCCCCTGTCTCCATTCTTGAAACGAGGAAGTGCTTGAAACATGCAACAGAGCGGCAGCTCCTGTGCAGAGAGAAGCAGAGTTAACATTTCAGGGCAATGATTTTTCATCAGAACAAACCTCTTCTGATATTCCTTGTCTTAGGATCACTTGTGTATTGCTGATGAAAATTTCAACATGCTCATCAACAAATTAATGAATAGTGTTAGAAGACACAATTGTTTCTCAATTGATTTGCTTCCCGTCGGAGAGATTTTGTTAGTCTTTACATAAGAATGGCCATGTCAGACCACAAGTGGAGATTCCTCTTCTTAGACACAGCTTCATAATTCTTGTTTATGTATTGATTTCTGTCTCTCTTCAGAGACAATATCCCATACTATTCTCTATCCCTATTGTGATATCTGATCATCCTCCTGTATGTTAAAACTCCTGCAGGGAAAACCAGTCAATGACATTTTAATTGATCTTTGACATAGCGTGAAGAATTTTTCACTTTCATAGCAAAGAAATGTTTACCCCTTGCTTGAATTTTGTCAACTTTTAGGGCAACGCTACGGCTGTATTAAGTTTAACTGGGACCACAGGATGATAAAGTTACAATGTCATTATCATCTGTCACTCAGAGATAGCCTCTGAGTCAGGGGGAACTAGGTTCAGATCCTGCTCCAGTAACCTGAGTGCAAAACTAACACTGAAACATCAGTGTGCGAATCAGGGGATGTACTGCTGTGTTGGAGGAGCTAGCTTTGAAGTAAGATGTTAAACTTGAGGGCCATTAATGCTCTCACATGGATGGAAAGCATCTGTAAATTATTTTGGAGAGCAATTCTGTCTGTGGTCCTGGCTAACATCACTGTAATAGTTGCACAGGGGCCAGCATCCTGTCACCAAGTCACCCTTTGTTTACATGTGCACTGTACCTGGGCTGTGACCAGACAGCTCAAAGCCAGTCCCCAGACTGAGAAAAATCTCTGAGACTCCTATTTATATCTGTCAGCCTGGGCTCCCTGACTGGCCCAGGTTATCAGCCCCAATTAGGGAACTCATGGTCAATGGTATCTACTTGGTCATGATTCCAATTATGACAATCACCAAATGCTGGGAGAGATGTGGCAGTAAGGTAAATATTAAATTTTTAAAAATGAAAGAACTGCAGATGCTGGAAATCAGAAGCAAAAACAGAAATTGCTGGAAAAGTTCAGTAAGCCCGGTAGCATCTGGGGAAAGAAGTCAGAGTTAACATTGCCATTCCATTGATCCTTCTTCAGAACACTTACACTGATTTCTCTCCACAGATGTTGCCAGACCTGCTGAGCTTTTCTGACAATTTCTGTTTTTGTCACCAAAAACAGGGTGACATGGTGTCTTAGTGGTTAGCACTGTTGCCTCACAGTGCCAGGGATCTGGGTTCTGTTCCACCCTCAGGCAACTGTCTGCGTGGAGTTTGCACATACACACTGTGTTTGTGTGGGTTTCCTCTGGGTGCTCCACTTTCCTTCCACAATTCATAGATGCGCAGATTCGATGAATTGGCCATGCTAAATTGCAGGAGTGGCTTGGTGGGGGTGGAAATGGTGGCAAACATGGCAGTGGGGGGGGGGGCGGAAGTCACTGAGCGTGTGACATCAGCGATGATGTGAGGGGGCGGAAGTGATGTTGCATGTGGTGCATGAGGAGTTGTGAGGGGCGGAAGTGGCTGTGGAAGTGGCCATGTTGGGGGCGGAAGTGACATCATCCATCACTGTGATGATGCTAGCTGCAGCAGCTGCATGGCTAATGGTGTCCGAGCAGTTCCAGAGGCCGGGGGAATCTTCTGGAATGTTTGAGGTGTGCTGGTTGTGGAGGTTGGTAGATAAAAGTTTGCTGTACTTAGTTTTTGATGTTTGAGACGGAATTGAAATACTGTTTGTGAGAGTATGAACTTTCCTAAGGATATAGTACAGAGGGGTCCTTTGCAATTCTGAGAGAGTGTAGCCGTCAGCTAAGGCAGGGCTGACTGTAGAGAGGTTAGGTGCCGGCGCATTGCTGTGAGCGTGGAGCGGGGGACCTTGAAGGAGAACCATTGAATCTGTTTTTGAATCTGTAGTCTGTATTGATTGTCCTGTTCAGGTCCGAACTCTGCTGGTTTAAAGGGCTTTTGCCTGAAACGTTGATTTTCCCGCTCCTTGGATGCTGTCTGAACTGCTGTGCTTTTCCAGCACCACTCAAATCCATGCTAAATTGCCCATAAGTGTTCAGAGATGTGTCGGTGAGGTGCATTAATCAGGGGGAAATGTAGAGCAATGGGGAATGAGTTTGGGTGGGATGGTCTTCGGAGGATTGATATGGACTTGTTGGGCCGAAGGGCCTATTTCCCCCATTGTAGGGATTCTAAGAAGATTCAAATATATAGGCATGTGCAAACTGGCTGTCATGTATACATTTCAGCAGTGACTGTCATTGGCTGTAAATGACTTTGGAAATGTCTTGAAGTTGTGAAACACGTTAATAAAATACAAGTCTTTCTATTTGTAAATTAGAGAAGTGATTTATCAGTAGCTCACTTACTGCAGGGTATTTGGAGGCCAACCAAGACTTTACTAAATGAGGAGGTAGAATTGGATCTGTTTTGGTAGAAGCAAAAATATATAAATAGCAACAAAAGCAGTTATCCATGCCTCAAGGAAACAACTTTAGTGTCTCATTTTGGGCAAAAATATCATTCCCAGCAAAGTCTGTGCCCAAATTACACCCATTTTTTGAAATGTGATGTTTTTCCTTGAGTTTCCACTCGATACATTTGCATATTGTCAAATATAAACTCTGCAGAGGGTCAGTACAATTGTGCCGGTGTTTTAAAACATAACTTCCAAAATGTTGCTTTGACATTTTATTCTGCGTTTGGTTGCTTGATTTATTAATGAATAAATCACCACAAACACAAGCATTTTTAATCAGATTCAAGCCAACTTCACAGTCGTCTGAATTAAAATTGAAAACTGAGAGATGTTAACAAATATTGAGCAGGTATGGCAACATCTGTGGACAGTGAAAGAGTGAACATTTCATTTCCTCAACATTAACCTTTTATTAGAATTTAAATTATTTTGATTAACGTTGAACAAAATTTATCAAACCATTGCCTCATTAAATTGGGCCACTGTCATCAATTTCTTAGCAAATTAAAACAAAACATCGCATTTAAAAAGCTTTTAATTCATACTGTTTAGGATTCTTGCAACCAAAGAAATCAACTTAATTTTTCAAGCCTTTGTGAAAGCTTACAAACCAGAAGGATTACTGTAAACCCTCAATCATAACTAACCTAACTAGGTCAGGTGAATTGGCCATGCTAAATTGCCCGTAGTTTTTTTTTTAGATTAGATTACTTACAGTGTGGAAACAGGCCCTTCGGCCCAACAAGTCCACACCGCCCCGCCGAAGCGTAACCCACCCATACCCCTACATCTACATCTACCCCTTACCTAACACTACGGGCAATTTAGCATGGCCAATTCACCTGACCTGCACATCTTTGGACTGTGGGAGGAAACCGGAGCACCCGGAGGAAACCCACGCAGACACGGGGAGAACGTGCAAACTCCACACAGTCAGTCGCCTGAGGCGGGAATTGAACCCGGGTCTCCTGAGGCGGGAATTGAACCAGTGCTAACCACTGTGCCACCGTGCCACCCACTAGTGTTAGGTAAGGGGTAGATGTAGGGGTATGGGTGGGTTGCGCTTCAGCGGGGCGGTGTGGACTTGTTGGGCCGAAGGGCCTGTTTCCACACTGTAATGTAATGTAATGTAATCTAATCTAATCTAACCAACCTTGGGCCCAAGGCCAATGTAATGAGCAGGGCCTGCTCCAGCCACCTTGCTTGTGAAATGAGTGAAACAGGCTGTGATAATCTGAGTTGCACTCAATGCAACTTTTAGTTCAAATCTTCAGAGTTGGTTGCATTGATGTTTGGCCTAATTTTATTGAAAGAACCAAGAGAACAGAGTGGCAATCCTAGGCTGGAGCGTGATAGTTTGCTTGGCTAGTGGGTGGAACTATCTCCAGTGACCTTAAGGTTACATTACTGAATTCATTGTGCTCATGAAGAACCTGCGTGAGATGAAAAGCTCTTACAGGCATGAGAATATCGGAGCAGTTTGTCCAGTATAGTCTTGGTTTCTGTGAATAAAGAAAACTGTCAGAAAAGACAGCTGTAACATTTTAGCAAAGGTGCACTAGCAATCAGAAGGTGCCTTAATATCTGGCAACGTCTGAGCATCAACACATTTACAATAGAGTTTCTCCCATTCTTCAAGCTGCTTAGATGAATTATGTCTTGCTTGTACTTAATTGCCAGGACCTCTCATATTGGCTGCTTTGATATTACTCTGAGAAAAAATCTATCCATGCCTGTAAATTAAACCTCCTTTTCACTAATAATTGGTTCCAGGAATTCATTTGCAAAGGACATCATGATGTCTTTGATCTGGGACTTGGTGGTTGTGGTCTGTATTGAGAAAAATGGGACAGGATAAGTCCAGTAGCTGAGTGGGCATTTGGTACCAATACAAATTGCAGTGTAACTGTGCCTACTTTACATGCATACATAACCAGTTCAGAGACTTTGCTCCCAATGTATAGCATCATTAAGGGGCTTTTTGTACCGGCACAGAGTTGACAACATGCCCCACGCAGGAATGATAATATTCCAGCTGAGGTCTGATCTGTAACATTGAAAGGTTCTGCATATTATCCCTGCTTTTGGATTGCAGCTTCACTTCTGCATTCGAACTCAGTCCAGACTATGAAAACAGAAGATAGCTGACAGAATATTTCTGCCCAACTGAGCGTTAACAGATTGGGTATCGGACTGATCTTGGGACAATTCAATTTGTATAATTTGATTGGAGAATTCAATTTTTACAATCCAAAACATCTGTTAATCTGTGGATTACTAAGTATCATAAATTCCAGCTTGGAAATGAAGCAGGGAATTCACTTAGAGTGGGGTGCCTTGGTAGGGGGGTTCAAACCTCACATCCTAATGAAATGTACACCTATGCGGTGCCCCATTTAATGGTAACTTTGGCCTTGAGTTAAGTTAATAGGTACTTTAGGAAGGTACAAAGGTTGGACTATATAATGGTTGTACACACCTACTTTACCCTTCGTTGAGTATTTGTCTCTTTCTCTTTTCGTAAGCCTCCACATGATTTGCAGATTTTGATCTCTGGCCATTGTCATGTGTCCTTGCTTTATCCATTTGCCATCTTGGCTAACATTATATTGATTTGGTGGGAACCTCATCTGCTTAACTGTTGGTACTTTCTGATCAGTTGCTCGGTGCATAATTTTTATGTACTCCCTACATGGGTCCCAACTGATGGAAAGTTGAATTTGTATGTTCCTGTGCAAATCAAAGGACAAGCTGAACTCCTATTAATTGCACAGCCTGTGTGCCAAAGTAATTTCAGTTCCCAGGAGACCAGTTCTTTCCCTTGCACTTTCTCTAGTTATAGACTATTGCTGCAGTTGGAATATTTCAGACTACAAAACTGCCTTTACAGGAGACATTGCAATTGTTCACATCCTCGTTGTGTGAAACAAGAGCTCTATTGTTACAAGGAGAAATGGCTGAAGGCAATGATGGCTGTGATATAAAAGGGGCTGCTCTCCAGGTGTTAGGTAAAAGGATACTTTTGGCAGAACTTTACAAGTTGCAGTGGGAAAAAAGCAAGTAAATGACTTGCTTCTGAGATTTCACATAGAAGCACTCCAAAAATAAGCAAATTGCTCTTAGCTTCCATTTAAGCACCTGCAAGTAAGTCACAACCTATCTTTCAGTTTCCTAGTTTGTACCATGAAGACCCAGACTTGGATAATGACAAAAAAACTTGAGAGTATTCTGAATTGTGAAGGGGATAATGATAGACTTCCAGACGACTTGTGGACATGCATCAGATGAAATTTAATGCAGAGAAGTATGAATTAAGGAATAATGTTGATTGAAAGAAAGAGGAGAAGCAATATAAAATTAAGAATGTAATTCTAAATAGAGCGCAGATGTAAAAGATAACAAGTTTCTGAAGGTGGCAGGGCAGCTTGAGCAAGTGTTTATTAAGATAAAAGGAAACCTGAGTTTAGAAATAGAGGCATTGAGTGCAAAAAGCAAGGAAGTGATAATGAAAACACTAATTCAGCTGCAATCAGGCTATTTTAACCAATTCAGGACACTGCACTTGGGAAAGACTGTGAAGATATTACAGATTTAGGAGGATTATTTGAGGAATTAAGGATTTCAGCAAAGTGAGTCAATTGGAGAAGCTGGGATGGTCTCCAAAAGGTTCAGAGGAGATTTAAAAATTTGATCAAAACGTTTGAAATTACAATGAATCTGGAGAGAGTAGACAGGGAGAAACTGTTCTCATTGGCTTAACGGTCAAGAAACAAGAGGGCACTGATTAAAGATGAGCAACAAAAAAAACAGATATGAAAACAGGAAAAGTATTTTTCTGCAGTGAGCATGTTAGAATCCAGATTGCACTGCCTGAGAGTGGGATTGACACAAATTCAATGCTGGCTTTCCAAAGGGGTTTGGAAAAAAACTTTGCAGGGCATTGGGGAAAGTTTGGAAAAGTGGGGCAAGTTGAATTGCTCGAGCAGAAAACCAGCACAGACTTTTAAAAAATTCTTTCATGGGGTGAGGGTATCACTGGTTATGCAGCATTTATCACCCAGCAGGCAGTTTAAGAGTCAACCACATTGCTGTGGGTCTGGAGTCACATGTAGGCCAGACCAGGTAAGGATGGCAGCTTCCTTCCCTAAAGTGCATTAGTGAGTCAACAATTGGCAATGGAATCACAGCCATCATTAGATTCTTAATTCCAGGTATTTATTGAATTCAAATTCCACCATCTACTGCGGCAGGATTCAAATCCAGGTCCCCAGGACGTTATCTAGGTCTCTGGATTAACAGTACAGTGATAATACCAGTAGGGCACCACCTCCTTGATGGGCTGAATAGCCTTTTTCAGTGCTGTAACCATTTTCAACTCTATGACAAGATAGTTTCTACCTGTTAAGAACTGTAATCAGTGGAAAATGATATCTGAGCCAGGAGCAATGTGAACAATTAGGCCTAAGAGCTTGTTGAACAATACATGTATTGCTTGGAATAGCTGAAAGTTTCTTAAATGACTTCAACATGTTACTGATTATTGGCTTAGATTTTGCAGGTGCTCGTTGCTAACCTCAAAGTGGGCTGCTCACAAAGGTCCATGACATTATTTTAATTCTTTTTTCCCCAAACCTATGTGAGTTCTGGTTGTAGCAATAAGGAACCTCTGGTGTGTGCACCAGCAATTCCATCAAAGAGGCAAAACAGCCAATCGCATTGAAGAATTCTTATTGATAGCAAAGCAGGAAGTAACTTTCAGTTTTTAAAAATCATTTTATAGAGGTGATGCACATGGTATTAATGTATTATAAGCAAACTTTAAAAAAAACAATTTGCATTACTTAATAAATCAATGTGTGTTGTCATGGAAAGAAAAAACTTGACATTCACAAATATAAAATTAGTTGTTTTAGGGCCAGTGAGATTATTGAATGGTAATTATGGCTCAGTGTGCTGTTAAACACTCAGTTACACTTCATTTAGCAAGGCTTAACTTTTTCAAGTAGAACAATAAAGTGTACAGTAATTCTAAATAAATGTAATAGTGGAATTTCAAGATAATTCCAAGCTTTCTACTTGGATTGAATCAGTAAGGATAGCAATGTCACAGCCAATGGAGGACATCATAGACTGGATTTCTGCATTTCACTGCAGCTATGCAGATACCTGAATCTGCTGTCAGTCTCATAAATTAATGGCACCAAACCCCGACAGCTTTGCAATCATTCCAACTGCAAAGCTCTCAGCTATCGTAAGCAAGCCCATTAAGTATTCCCAGGTGTGAGAGGAGGTCCAACCAGAGCTAACTCCCTGGATCAGGTGACCCCAAGATTGTCATGCAAAACACTCCAACTTTTGTAACGTAAATGTAAGCTAATTGCCAAAGTTTCTTCAGGTGTGAGTGGTGAACCAAAATGGGGAACCTCTGGGAGGGGTAAACTTCGTAATTAAACTCGAGTTAGCCTGGAGACTTGCTTGCATTTTTTAAATTATAGTGCTGGGATTTTGCTTCATATGGGAAGAGAGCCCTTGGCGTTCTCTCTGCATTAATTAACATAATATGTTGTAGGTGAGTTGGGTAACACTGCTTCAAAAATATAAGTTCCATATGCACATTTATTAGAATGGCCATTCACACAAATGCCATGAGTGAATTCTGTTGTCAAGATGTGCATTCTGAAAAGCTAGTGAGCACTTAGCCATATGTGTAAGTCACCCTGGTTCACTGCTGTAATCAGTTACAATGAGAAAATAAGTGCACTCAATTATGAGTTACATTTAAGGGAACATGTGTGCGATTTACAGGCTGTGTTGTTTAGAAAAAAACTTGATTCAAGTTTTCTGACGGGAATCTGTTGTTGCTTTTGTTTGAAAAAGGCCTCAAATTTTTAATATTATGTATTTTTTAGACAAGGTATGAAACATATTTGATGCAGATAAACACAGATAAAGTTCACAACTGGTGATGAAAGGCCACAAGACATTTTCCTCTTGCGGAAGATCCAAGTGCAGAGTTTATCCACAACTCAAAGCTTGCCATGCGTGGGTACAGTTTTAAATCTTCCAGTTGAAAGCTGCAGGGGATTATCAAACTAATGTAGCCCAAAAACCGTTAGTGATAGCACCAAGGTCAGGAATCAATGTTAAAAGTTTTCCCTTTTCTTAGCCTGCAGGAACTGAAATCAATTCTCATGTAACTGCTGCCATCCCTACTGAGTACGGTTTACTCAATAAAGGCCAAAGGTTGATGAATGAGACCTTCCAGTTATTGGAGGTCTGAATCAACATTCCACAACTCCCCAAATAATGAAGCTGTGTGAGTGATTTCATGGGATCATAGAATCCCTATAATGCAGTTCGGCCCATCGAGTCTGCACTGATTCTCCGAAGAGGATTCCATCCAGATCGCCATAACTCTGGCGGAAAACCAGACAGATACAGGACCATGATGGTTCAAGAAAAGGGCTCACCACTTATTGAGGGCAATTAATGACAGGCAATAAAGGGTACTCTTGCCAGTAGTGACAATATTCTGAGCAAGATTTAAAAAGCAACAGTATTTTGTTCTTCACTTATCCATTGAATAGTCAACAATGTTTAGCTTAAGTCAATAGCCCCCAAAAATGGAAATTGGGACCATATGGTGTAATTAACACACTTGTGTTTAATAGAATCCAGGCAACAAGCCCAGTTTTGTGCTTCCTTCTCATCGCAATCGTTGAATTATCTATTGAAGTGTTCGGCTTACTGTTAATTGGCTGGCACCTCAGAAGGGGACCAACATCACAAGTGGCATCTTAAAAGATCACCGGAACTGCTTAGAGCTGGAAAATCCAAAAGTACCTGTGACAGGTTCGAGAGTATTTAGAGAGAAGCGAAATTAATGTTTCAGGGTGGTGACCTTCGAATGGTTTGTGCTGGTGGGTCAAACACAGCTGCTACAGTGGACTGCTGCAAAATGTAGCCACATTGACTGCTGCCCTATAAATCTACATGCTTCTCTGCCTACGATTACACATCAGTAGGATGTTGAAGGAGTGACGTTCCTCTGATTCTGGTATAGGTCAGGATTAATGTGCAGTACTGCAAAGTGATTTGCATGCACCATGGCAAAAGCTGCAATCCAAGCGAAGCTGTCTGCTCATTTTGCCTTTTCTCCAGCAAGAATAAATGAATTGTACTTAATTCCTACGATAGCCCTCAGTGACCTCCTTTGTACAGTGATAGCTAGCAAACTGCAAAATCTTGCAAATATCTCTGACTCTAACCCTGAAGGAGTTACATACCTGATAGTTAAATATCATGATAATCTTCACTGCTTTTGTCAATGTAATCTTTGTCCTGTTCTGAGGTTAAAGTTGTGACTGTAGCTGACTGCAGTTTTTGTTGAGGCTGTTCTTACTGAAGGGCAGATGTCATCCATATTGCTAATCGAAAAGGTTCAAGTGAAAGAATATCTCCTTGGACACCCTTTTGTACGTGGCCTTGTGTTGGGAGCCTTCATCCTCCTCCTTCTTCCTCCTTCTTGACCTTTTTGTCATGCTCTGCATGTCCTCTCTTCATTCTTTCAATTATACTGTATTCCAAGGGGAATGATAACTACAGCAGTCAAATTTGGGACTAACTGGATTGTGCTGATTGCTTGATATCTGCAAAATCTCCTTAGTCAACAGTCACATAATTCCCTGACTGCTTTTGCAATTTTGAATAACTGTGAGAAACATCAAACACTCTTAACAATATAACAATTAAAGAAGGCAACTGGCAACTCAGTTATGAGCGGTCGAAGACCACTTTAAATTGCGCTGAGTCATTAAGTCATAGAGTTGTACAGCACAGAAACAGACCCTTTGGTCCAACTTGTCCATATGTCCAGACATCCTAAATTAATCTAGTCCCATTTAATTTGATTTGATTTGATTTATTATTGTCACACGTACCTAGGTAGAGTGAAAAGTTATTTTGTGCGTGCAATACAGGCAGGTCATACCATACCATACAAAGTACATTAGGGTAATTGAACAGAGCAAAGAATACAATTCTACAGCTGTAGAGAAGATGCACAAAGAACAAGATTAACATTAAATTTAAAATTTGAGAGGTCCAGTCAGAAGTCTAATAACACCGGGGAAGAAGCTGTTCTTGAATCTGTTGGTATGTGTGTTTAAGCTTTTTTATCCTCTGCCTGACAGATGAGGTTAGAAGAGATTATAACCAGGGTGCGAGGGGTCTTTGATTATATTGGCTGCCTTCCCAAGGCAGCGAGAAGTATAGATGGAGCATTTGGCCCCTATCTCTCTCAACCCTGCCTTTTCCATGTAGCCATCCAGATGCCTTTAAATGTTGTAATTGTACCAGCCTCCCCAGGGTGGTGTGGGGTTCCTTTATTGCTGAAGCTGTGTCTCGAGTTAAAAATCACACAACACCAGGTTATAGTTCAACAGATTTAATTGGAAGCACTAGCTTTCGGAGCGCTGCTCCTTCATCAGGTGGTTGGCATCTCCAAATCAGAAGCTGTGTCTGTGTGTGTAAAACAATGGAAGAGTGAATGCTGGAGCATTGAACTCCCCAATCACACAATTGGCATCCAATCAATGTTGGATGTAAATCAAGCTGCTATACATAGCTCTGGTAGCTGTTCACAACACGCATGCCAACAGGCCACAACAATGGCATTGGGTGTGATGTGCGTGATGGTGCAGTGAAGCTGTTGTGAAGTTCCAAGGACATCCACTGCAGCTGAAAACAGATGGAAATCATCCCTTTCAGATTGCTCTTTTTTTCAACTCATTGGAAACTGCCACGTTTAATGTAACAGTGGCATAGAAATTTAATTCTCATCTTGAACTTGTTGAGGAACTGCCATTTCTTCATCCCTTGTTGCTGGTCACATTTTATTTCGAGATAAATGGACATTTCTGCTTCAGGGAAGAGATATGCACACACTCACATCACTATCAGAAAATATCTGGAAGTTTAAAGAACCAGAAGACAAACTGTTCATAAAGTAATCCTGCAGCTGTTTGTCTATTATTAACTACAGAGATTGATTTCAATGAGATTTACACATCCAGCCTGTGCCGAAGACTTGACGATGATGTTGGTCACTGGTGAACTTGAATTCGAATTATTCCAAAATTAAAGGTCTCTGTCAAGATTGAGCATGGTTCCCTCCTGAAAGCTGACTAATAAAGGGAAAACTATACCTTGTCGCTAATGTAAATGAGTATGCCACTCTGACATCAATGGTCACATTATCAGGACTTGAAGGGAAGGTTTGGAACACTCTTCTGAAGAAATGCCCATTATACGGACAGCGATGGTTCAGGACAAAGACTCTGTTCTGAGGAAGAGTGATACTGGATTTTGAAACATTAACTCTGATTCTCTCTCCGCAAATGCTGCCCAATCTGCTGAGGTTCTCCAGCGTTGTCTGTGTTTGATTCAGATTTCCAGCATCTGTAGCATTTAGCTTTTATAGATTGACAGAGCAGCCTCAAATGTGCAGTACAGTTCCCAAGCACCCAGAGAATACATGGTAGGCAGACTCTGTGAGCAGTGTTCCCTCTAATTTTCTTTCCAACTGTGCAGATCTCCAGTCCCCAAGCATGGCAGTGACTTCCAGACCTGGATAGTCAGTGTGGTAATCAGTGTGCCAATGACCATCATCAAGCTTGGGGCCTTAGAGTGCCAAGTGTGCAGCTCTGCAGCTTGGAGGAAGCATTAAGTTGGACATCAACGTAGGCTTAGGTCTATGAAAGTAATGCAGTCTATGGTTACAGCTGTAGCAAGGTGCAGCATTGGTTATTCATTTAAAACATAGTAGCAGGTGCGGCTACCTCAATATTGACATAAATTAAAGCCACAGAAGAGATAAAACACTGGCAGACCAGAACAAAATGTCAGAAGACTTCAAAGAACAGGCGAAATAGATTTTCAATACTTACCCAGGTCTGGTGGAATATATTAGTCCGAGGAAATGGCAGCAAAGCGCAGACATTGCCATAACAGTTTGAGAGTGCTGACTGCCCACAAAGTCAGAAACTGAAACGTGTAAGTAATAGTTCGAGAGACACAGGACAATATTGGGGTTACATGTCAATGGTCAGCATATTCCTGTATGGAGGCTAGGGCTAAATGTGCACAAATCTGAAGCGATGATACTTTAGCATCATTTTCTGAAGCAGAAACTCATAATAGAATGGGCAAGAGATAACCAAAGATACCAGACACAAGAAGAATCGATTGAATTCTTTTTAAGTAACCTCTGCAGATTATCAGGATAATACAGAGTACATAAAATATTGTGTTTTGGTAGACATCTGAGATGAAACATTATCCAATGTTCTCCAGTTGAAGGAGGAACTAAAATCAGAACAAATGATTGAATATGTAATATAGCTTGAGGTTAGGACAAAGAACCAGTCACTTGAGGCAACACCAAGACCTCTTCCAATTCCCTCTGATGAATTGCCCCTAAAAGTGGCATTGACATCCTCCCAGAAGTCTGGCAAAGAACTGGGAAGTAACCTTATCACCTATATTAGGTATAAAGACTGTTTCATTTTTCTGCATTTTCAATTTAGGACTGAAATGCGAATATA
The DNA here is from genome assembly GCF_047496795.1 of Chiloscyllium punctatum. Taxonomy (NCBI): domain Eukaryota; kingdom Metazoa; phylum Chordata; class Chondrichthyes; order Orectolobiformes; family Hemiscylliidae; genus Chiloscyllium; species Chiloscyllium punctatum. The sequence continues at coordinate 44,753,788 of NC_092786.1, forward strand.
ATTATTTTAAAAACAAGGATTGCTGAAGGACTACTCCATTTTTTGAAAGCAACTTGCCACTCACAGATATTGTCGGACGTAGTGAGTTTATCCAGCACTTTCTGTTTTTATCTTGTCTAAGTCCATGCATGTCCATTCACCAATTGAAATATTGCTGTTGAATATTGCCATCGAACAAAGCTCTCTGTTGGGTAAGAATTAAAATATAAAATTTGCCCAAATATTTTCTTAATACCTTAAACTAGCTTCTTAACCTTTCTAATTCCTTATTAAATTACCATATGAATTAAATTACCATATGAGTGATTTGTAATTTATAATGTGTGCAGACCTCTGCATTTAAGATTGGAAAATATCGTATTTCCATTAAATGCATTTGACTATGGAATAGAATCATGCCATTGGAGTCAAACTTTGATCTATTGTTTCTACTTGTGTAAATGCCAAACTTTTTGTATTTGGGGACAGTCAGGACTGCAGATACTGGAAACTAGAAAACTGAAAAAGCACAGCAGGTCAGGCAGCATCCCAGAAGCAGGAAAGCCAACGTTTCAAGCCAAAACCCTTCATCAAGACTGGGGAGGGGGAGGGATGTCCAGAAGTAACTAGAGGAAGGATGGTGGGGCTGGGGGAAGGGTAGGTGGGATGGTGATAGCTTGATGCAGGTAGGGAAGGTTGGAGTGGATAGGTAAGTAGGTCCATGCACAGGTTAAGTCAGGTCAGGGAGGCAAGGGGAAGGGGAGGGCTGGACATGGGATAAGGCTGGGGTTGGAGAGAGTTTGAAGCTGGTGAAGTCAATATTGAGGCCTTTGGGCTGTAAGCTCCCCTGGGAAAATATCAGGTTCTGATTGGCCTCACTCTGCCTGGGAGAAAGTGAGGACTGCAGATGTTGGAGATCAGACTCAAATCTTGTGGTGTTGGAAAAACACAGTCAGGCAGCATCCGGGGAGCAGGAGAGTTGACATTTTGAGCATGAGATCTTCATCAGGAGGTCCAAGGGGCCTGAGAGATAAATGGGGGGAGGGGTGCTGGTGGGGGTAAGGCTGGAGGATAGGTAGCTGGGAATGCAATAGGTAGATGAAAGTGAGGGATGATGGTGATAGGTCAGAGAGTAGGGTGGTGCAAATGCATGGGAAGGGAGATGGACAGACAGGACAGTTCAAGAGGGTGGTGCTGAGTTAGAGGGTTGGATCTGGGATAAGATGGAAGATGAGGAAACTGGTGAAATCGACATTGATTTTGTGTGGTTGGAGGGTCCCCAGGCAGAAGATGAGGCGTTCTTCCTCCAGGTGTCAGGTGGCTAGAGTTTGACGATGGAGAAGGCCAAACACTTGCATGTCCTTGATAGAGATTTACCTGTACTTCCATGCATGTCATTTATTGTCTTTGTTGCTCTTCATGTGTTCTCCTCTACAGTGGGGAGACAGGACGCCAACTTGTGGAATGTTTTAGAGAATATCTCTGGGACACACACACTAAATAACCCCACCACTCCATGGCTGAACACTTCAATTCCCCCTCCTACTCTGCCGAAGGCATGCAAGTCCTTAGTCTTCTCCACTGCAAAATTCTAGCCACCCGACACCTGGAGGATGAACGCCCCATCTTCCGCCTGGGGACCCTCCAACCACACAGGATCAATGTTGATTTCACCAGTTTCCTCATTTTCCCTGCCCCACCTTATCCAAGATCTAACCCTCTAACTCAGCACCACCCTTTATAACTTTCATAGCTGTCCATCTTCCTTCCCACCTATCTGCTCCACCCTCCTCTCCGAACTATCACCATAAACCCCCACCTTTATCTACCTATCGCATTCCCAGCTACCGTCCCCCCCAGCCTCACCCCCTTCCCAGTTATGTCTCAGACCCCTTGGGCCTCCTTCATTCCTGATGAAGAGCTCATTCTCGAAACATTGACTCTCCTGCTCCTCGGATGCTACCTGACCAGCTATGCTTTTCCAGCGCCACACTTTTTGACTCTCACTCTGACAGTAGAGGAGGCCAAGGATGGACATATCGCTGGGGTGTGGGAGTGGGAGAGGGAATTAAAGTGGATGGGAAATGGAAGGTTGGGTTGGTTGATGAGTGCAGACCACAGATACTACACAAACCAGTCCCCGAGTCTGCGTTTGGTCACCCTGATATAGAGGAGACCACATCAGGAGCAACGAATGCAATAAGTGAGGTTGGATGACATGCAGGTGAATCTCTGTTGGATCTGGGGGATTGTTTGGGGCATTGGACAGAGGTAAGGGGGAGGTGTGGAGGCAGGTGTTGTACCTCTTGTGGTTCCAGGGAAAGGTACCAGCTGTGGTGGAGAAGTTGGGGGGGAGTGTAGAGTTGACAAGGGAGTCATGGAATGAACAGTCCCTGTGGAAAGCAGACTGGGGTGGGGAAGGTTAAATTCATGGGATTGACTATTACATGGATATTGCTTTTGAGGGGCTGCAATTCATGCTACAGTCCAAAATACCATTTCATTAGCAAAAGCCCAATTGATCTCTAAACACATGAAGAAAGAAAAATGAATGATGGTAATTCCATGGGTGCTACAGTGGAACTGAGCTCAGCTGAGCTGCACACAAACAGGGGTTGACCTGCTTAAACGTCTTAAACTTGCCTGCCATATTCTTCCACTTCCCTCTGTTTTCTCTCATGATTTTAAGCCTTCATTTCAGATAAAAAAAGTTATCAGGCCGTTTGTCTCTCATATAGTCTCACTGATCATTGTAACTGTGAGAAAGCATCAAGAGCTCCACGGTGATTATAGTGAAGTAAATGCATATCGGCCTATCTTATACAGGAAATAATGGTGTGATAAACTCTGTATCACACTAATTATCATACTCGTTCCATAAGAACTTAAGAAATCCATACCTAAGTTGGTGTGCATTGTACATCAACACACATAATAGCGTGAAAAGAAAATATATTTTCTCAGTGTAATAATTATGTACAAGTAATAACTTGACTCACAAATGTTGACCTGTTATCTATGAAGAACTAGGGTTGACTTTTCCATGAGGTGTATGGAAAATTCCAGATTTTCTGGTCAAAAATAGGGGGATTGACTTTTACATGAGTTTGACTTTTACTTGAGCATGTATGGTATGTTTGCCTAGCAAGCAAGATTACAGATGCAATACAGTGTCTTTACTAATTACTCAAGTAAACAACGCTCCAGACCACAAATGTGTACAGTTGGTGTTTAATACCACTAAGCAATCATTCCTGTAGTTGTTATGATGAACTGTGTTGTCTTCCCTCATGAGATGTTTGCCATGTCATTACTTTATAAAAAGAAAATCGACCAACTAGCAGCTGTCACTGTCTTAAATATTCAAAGAGCTCTTACAGAGTAAATTTTCTTGTTTTTTTTAAATGTTGCTTGTTCAATTTATAATTAGCTATGATAGTTTCAAACGTTTCTCATCTAACTGGGTGTTAGAGGATAAAATTACCATTTCACTTAAAATAACATTGCTGCATGAGAAATTGTATTTCCACCGATCCCAGCTAATCTGTCATATCCTGTCATTCTCGTTAATTCTCTTGGTCATCAATGGAGTCAACAAACTTTTAAATTGAACCAAACAAACCCAGAACTGAATAGGAAAGAGTGAAACTCAAGTTTTTAATAAGACTTTTTTTAATATGTAAAAGAGGATGCTGGTGGTATAATGACTTCTTGTAATCTCTTTCCTTCAGATTGTCAGGTCAATGCCCAGATGTGGGTTGTACAAGGAGTGCTTCGCTGGGTATTTTAATTGTATCCTTTTAAACATTTGATTCATTGACAATCTCAGTTGACAAATAGACAGAAGGTAAGGCAAACGAGGCAGGCCATTACTCTGAAGCTGGAGGGGAAACAATAGTAACAATTTGCATTTATATACAACCTAGTGAATGCCCCAAGGAATGATGCAGATAGAAAAATAGACAAAATCAATGTGAGCCATGGTGCAAGTGTTAGGAAGGTTGAATGACAGTCTGGATTGTCACAATTGGTTTTACAAAAGGTTTCTCAATGCAGAGAGATAAGCGCTAAAGGCTTTAAGCAGGACGTTTCAGAACGCGTGGGGCCAAGATGGTTGAAAACTGTGTTACCAGGGATGAACAAAGTGGTGGAGCTGTACAGAAGCATTCCAGAAGACCAACTATTCCTCCTCCCTTAGACTTGGCAGATGAGATAGGAGGCTATATACACAGCAGATAGCCGGTAAGCTGGAGGTGAGGTACACATTGCTTATTTGCTACTTCAAAAACATATTAGTCTGTTATTCGGTTAATGACACACTGGTAATTATTTAAATATCTAAGCTTACCACAAAAGGCTACACACACAGGACTCTACTATTATGCAAACTCTTCATTATTATTGAAGTAGGCTGAATATTTACAGATTTGAGTATTCACTCTTTAGCCTACATTTAGCACAGTGGTATTTCAGAAGGTGCAGAACAATGAACATGGTACTCTACAAAATACATATGTGAATGTTCTGTATAATTACAACATGGAACAATACCACTGGGATAGGTAATGAGGACCCTCATCACAGGATCACCACCAGTTGCACTGGGCATTGGTCTGGATGCTCAAACTCCGGAGGCCTACAGACTGATGGGTAGAAGCAAAGAGTGAATCATGGGATAGTTTTGGAGGAGGATAATCATTTTATCTTTATCCATTCAATTAAACCTTAAATGTTTCCAGAGTTTAAACATTCATTATACTCAGAATTCTATTCCATACTGCAAGACTTAGGATTCTAGCTTATTGGCTCCTTCCTATTCCCTGTTTCCTCGGATATCCCCATCCCAACTGGCTTTCCTTATTCTTTCATGGAACATGGGCACCTCTGGCCATTCCTGCTTGTCCTTCAACTGATTGACTTCTGGGCCACTCAGAGGCAGTTGTTGTGAATCAGGAGTCACACAGAGCCCAGACAAGGTACCGAGAGCAGATTTCCCTCACTAAAAGGAATTTCAGAAATAGTTTTTATTCCCCACAATTGATAAAAGTTGACCTGGTTTATATTTCCAGATTTATGAACTAAATTCAAATGCCATGAGCTACCACGAGTGTTTTCAGCCCATGGCTCCACAGTGTTAGTCAGGGCCTCTGGGTCATTAATCTCGCAATATTACCATCAGCTCATTTAGATTATACAACTTAGATTTTCACCCTGCCCCATTCACATGTGCACTTTGGCTGTCAATTCAAACATCAAGTGTACCACTTCCATGCCCACTTCAGTATTTTGTTCCACCTTTTTATTGTCATCCTTTGTCCATTCTAATCTCTTCTCTGCTGTTGTTACACTTCCTTTCATTTCTCCCAAGCACCTGGTTTGCTGGTTTTGCAGCAGGCAGTGAATGATAAATGCAAGAGATCCTGCATTAATTCTCAGATGTGCTCACTTATGTGCTGCTATGTGTTTAAAAAACTCATAAAAAAGGAGAAAATTGAAATTGATTATGAAAGCAAATTGGCAAGAAATATTAAAATGAACAGCAAGATCCACTAAGGAGAAGTCCATATGGATACAAATGGGGAATTAATAATGGGGAAATGACAGATTATTTAAATCACCATCAGTCTTCATAGTGGAGGACACTACAAACATTCCAAAGGTAACAGGTAAGCAGAGTCTAATGGAATGAAAGATCTTTTAACAACCTATCATGAGGGATGTGCATTTGACATACTAGTTCTCCAGCTGCAAGGACAAAGGTAATTTTTTTTCAGGATTCTAGCTCTTTTACTGTGTTTTTACTCGGAGTAAAGTGTTTGGGATGGGTCCTGGCTCTGTCAGGTTGGTGTTGCAACGCGGAGCCCAGCAAATGTGACCCTAACATGACGCTGCCATCTTGGATCCCCTGGTACTTACGTTATTAACTAAGTACAGAATCCAGAATGTTGACAGCAAGGGTAATCCATGCTGAGACACAGCATCAAGATACAAAGCGCAATTAATAGTAAGGCAAACAAAAATGCCAAGAAATCACTTTTCAGGCAGATAAGTCTCCAGTTCCTGGTGGCCAGCCTCCAAGGGTTTTGGAAGAAGTGTCTGCAATGTTAATGGAAGTATTGATTGAATATTCCAGCACTTAATGGATTCTGGCAGAGTTCTAATAGAGTGGAAAACCATTGTTCAAAAAGGGAGGGAAACAGAAAACAAGAAACCATAGATGAGTTAACGTAACATCTATCGACGGGAAAATCCTACAGTCCATTAATAAGGAAAACTAACGGATCATTTAGAAAAGCTTAATGCAATCAGGTCAGGCAGCATCCAAGGAGCAGGAGAATCGATGTTTCGGGCATAAGCCCTTCTTCAGGAATGAGGAGGGTGTGGCAAGCAGGCTAAGATAAAAGGTAGGGAGGAGGGACTTGGGGGAGGGGCGTTGGGAATGCAATAGGTGGAAGGAGGTCAAGGTGAGGGTGATAGGCCAGAGAGGGGGTGGGGGCAGAGAGGTCGGGAAGAAGAGTGCAGGTCAAGAAGGCGGTGCTGAGTCCAAGGTTGGGACTGAGATAAGGTGGGGGGAGGGGAAATGAGGAAGCTGGAGAAATCTGCATTCATCCCTTGTGGTTGGAGGGTTCCTAGGTGGAAGATGAGGTGCTCTTCCTCCAGGCATCGTGTTGCCATGGTCTGGCGATGGAGGAGGCCAAGGACCTGCATGTCCTTGGCGGAGTGGGAGGGGGAGTTAAAGTGTTCAGCCATGGGGTGGTTGGGTTGGTTGGTGCGGGTGTCCCAGAGGTGTTCTCTGAAATGTTCCGCAAGTAGGCAGCCTGTCTCCCCAATGTAGAGGAGGCCACATCGGGTGCAGCGGATGCAGTAAATGATGTGTGTGGAGGTGCAGGTGAATTTGTGATGGATATGGAAGGATCCCTTGGGGCATTGGAGGGAAGTGAGGGGGAAGGTGTGGGCGCAAGTTTTGCATTTCTTGTGGTTGCAGGGGAAGGTGCCGGGAGTGGAGGTTGGGTTGGTGGGGGGTGTGGACCTGATGAGGGACTCACAGAGGGAGTGGTCTTTCTGGAACACTGATGGGAGAGGGGAGGGAAATATATCCTTGGTGGTGGGGTCTGTTTGGAGGTGGCGGAAATGACGAAGGATGATACGATGTATCTGGAGGTTGGTGGGGTGGTAGGTGAGGACCAGTGGGGTTCTGTCCTGGTGGTGATTGGAGGGGCGGGGCTCAAGGGCAGAGGAGCGGGAAGTGGAGGAGATGCGGTGGAGAGCATCGTCAACCACGTCTGAGGGGAAATTGTGGTCTTTGAAGAAGGAGGCCATCTGGGTGGTTCGGTATTGGAATTGGTCCTCCTGGGAGCAGATGCGGCAGAGGCGAAGGAATTGGGAATATGGGATGGCGTTTTTACAGGGGGCAGGGTGGGAGGAGGTGTAATCTAGGTAGCTGTGGGAGTCAGTCGGTTTCTAGTAAATGTCCGTGTTGAGCCACCCCCACTCTTTTCCTCCGCTACATCGATGACTATATCGGCGCTACCTCGTGCTCCCACGAGGAAGTTGAACAACGCCCCTCCTTCAAGTCTCTCCCCCTACCTTTTATCTTAGTCTGCTTGCCACACCCTCCTCATTCCTGAAGAAGGGCTGATGCCCGAAACGTCAATTCTCCTGCTCCTTGGATGCTGCCTGACCTGCTGCGCTTTTCCAGCAACACATTTTCAGCTCTGATCTCCAGCGTCTGCAGTCCTCACTTTCTCCTAGTTAATGCAATCAGGGCCAATGTAAAATGAAAGGAAAATCATTTCTGATAAATTTGCTAGAGCTCTTTGAGGACATAACAAGCAGAGTTGATAAAGAGGGACCTGTAATTAATTCTACAACTTATTTCACTCAGAAGAACAAGGCACAACTGCCTTTTTTTTCTCTTTGTTTGCTGGCTAAACCAATGATCCATGGGAGTGATCTCTTGGCACTTTTATCTGCCTCACTATCAATTGCGCTATGTACCTCGATGACGTGTCTCAGCATGGATTACTCTTCCTGTCAACATTCTTGGATTCTCTGCTTAGATAATAATGTAAGTACCAGGGGATCCAAGATGATAGCGGCCTGTTAGGAGCACATTTGCTGGGCTCCGCGCTACACCATCGACCTGACAGAGCCAGGACCCATCCCAAACATTTTACTGTGAGTAAAAACACAGTAAAGGAGCTAGAAACCTGAAAAACATTTACTTACCTTTGTGCTTGCAGCTGAAGAATGCCAAAAAAAGAGGATGCTCACCTGCGGCCAGGGCCACAGCCCAGCCCTCTGAAGCAGCGGGCTTCCTTACTCACCAGATCCTGGTTGAGGAGCTGGCCAATTCTTGTGAGGTCCTGGGGAGGCAGATCCAGGAAAAAAATCGAGGAGAAGCTGAATCCTGTATCTGCTATGCTTCAAGACCTGGGAAAATGGACCAATGAACTCGAGTGCAGGAGTAGAGGCAGAGATTGACTCCTCCAAGAGCCGGATTGAAGCCCTGGAGACACAGGTCTGAGGTCTGTTGGATCTGATAGACGATCTCGAAAACAGGGGCAGAAGAAAGAACCTGCACATTGCTGGCCTACCGGAGGGTTGGTGAGCGGCCAGTGGAGTCCTTTGAGAAGTGATTCCTGGAGTACCTTGGTTTGGGGGTTGAGAAGGGAAGGATAACAATTGAAAGAGCCCACCAGATCGTGACCCCTGCAGCACCTCTGGGCTTGGCAGAGTCATGTACAATCACACCCTGGTGTATTTAATGGTTAAGAGTAAGGATACTGTGGTAGGCTCGAGGCACTGGCTACTGGACCCATTCATCCTCAAGGATAGCAATTTTATTGAATTTGTTTCAGGGCTTTTTGAGATATTAATTCAGGCTCGGCCAGTAGCCCACCCATTCTTTGGGGAACAGCTAAAGCCTATGCTGGGAGGGTGGTTATTTCCTATTCAGCCAGTAAGAAGCGACAGATGGGTGAGCAGCAACGCTTGCTCGAGACATGTCTGAAAGTAGCTGAAAAGGCAAACTTTGTCAGACCCTCACTGGTTAAACTGCAGAGGATCACAGTGCTTCGATCTACGCTGAACCCCATGCTCACACGGACAGCCAAGAGGGAGCTTACATTTGCAAGTCAAAGGTTGTTTGAGCATGGGGATAAACCGGGCAAGTACCTAGCATACCTTGCCAGGAAAAGAAGTGCCATCCGAGTCATTACCTCAATCAGAGAGGACACTGGAAATTTAACATTTGGTTCTAAAAGGATTAATGCAGCATTCCGGAAATTTTACTCTGAATTATGCCAATCTGTGATGTCGACAGGTTAGAATGGAGTCTTTTTTTTAAGAATTTGGACCTTCTGGGAGTGATCCCTGAACCAGAGTCTCTCCTCAATGCCCCACTGCCAGAGCAAGAGGTGCAGGAGGCTGTGAGGCAGCTCCAGAATGAAAGGTGCTGGGTCCTGACACAATCCCCAGTGAGCTCTATAAGGAATTTGTAAGTATATTGTCAGGCCCAATGCTTAGTATGTTTAATGACTCACATAGTCATGGTCTCCTCCCACCATCTCTTTGAAAAAGAGGCGAACATCTCTTTCATTTTTAAAAAAAAGGGAAGGCCCCGGAGGACTGTGCTGCCTATTGGCCCACTTCACTCCTGAGCATCAACGTCAAAATGCTTTCTAAAACTCTGGCATTAAGGCTAGGGACTGTACTGCCCTCCATCATTAAGGAGGACCAGAAGGGGTTTGTAAAGGTCGCAGATCGACAGATAATGTCGGGAGATTACTCAACATGATCCAATTGTGTCAAGAGCAATCAGCACAGGGTTTGGTGATCTCCTTAGATGCAGAAAAGGCATTTTACAGGGTCAAATGACCATATCTTTTTCATACACTGAAGTGGTTTGGCCAGGGATAGACCTTCATCAGGTGGGTGGACGCTTTGTATAGTGATCCTTTTGCCGCGGTCCTCACCAATGGAGTACAATCAAGCAATTCTAATATTTGTAGGGGCAATTGACAGGGCTGTACCTTGTCACCGTTGCTGTTCACATTGGTGATCAAACCGCTGCCGGAGACAACACGTAGGGATCCCAATATAACTGCTCCAGGAGTGCGGACGAAGTCACATCAGATTGCATTGTATGTGGATGACGTTCTTGTTTTCTTATCAAACCCAACAGTCTCAATGCCATTCCTGATACAATCCATTTGGTGGCTTCTCGAGTTATAAGGTCAATTCATGTGAAGTCAGAGGGTGCCCATGGGGGGTCTCCCGAGAGTGCCTGATCATGAGGGAGGATCTCGGTTCCCCTTTAGATGGTTGCAGGGAGGGCTTTCTCTACTTAAGTGTATTTATTATTGCTGTTTTTGATCAGCTATTTAAAGCCAATGTTGCTCATTTATTTGACAGAATTGAGCAGGACCTTTGTAGATGGGAGGCGCTTCTGATCTCTTGGTTAGGTCAGGTAACCCTCATTAAAGTGAACATTGTGCCCCGCCTGTTGTATCCTATGTGAATCCTTCCTCCGCTTTTTACCAAGTAAATATCGAGAAGACTGAATGGCTGGTTCAGTTCTTTTATCTGATATTACAAGTGGCCCCTAATTAAATTGTCTAAATTGCAGTTCCCTTACAGACTCGGAGGAATGGGCCTCCCAGATATTAAAGACTATCAGTTAAGCTCAGTGCTATCTTACAGGAATGATTGGGCCCGGGGTGCAGGGGTGGGGGGATCCTCACTCACTTTAGTTGGACATTGATGCCCCCTTATTAGCCTCCTGTCCTTAATCAAAATGAGAACAGTTGTTAAGGAATATTGCCATAGCCCACCAACACAACAGTCAAGGCATGGAGGGCAATGCGTCAGGGGGAGGGCAATATTGCTAAAACATCATTTTTGACACCCATAGATGGTATGCCGGGCTTTCAACCAGGGATAGTGGACTCTGGGTTTAAACTATGGGCAGTTAGGGACATGTCTTGCCTGGGTGATTTATTCAAAGGGACAGACTGATGTCCTTTGACCAGTTGGCTCGGAAATATGAATTGCCCAGTAGAGACCTCTTTCGTTTCTTTCAAATTAGAAATTTAATACAAAAAGAGACGCTTCAAACTGATCCTTACGGGTCTGACATGGAGAAGAGGGTATTGAGTGCTAAGGGTACATTATCTTTTAGCAACGCTTATCATTTATTGGTAGAGAATCCCTTGGATGAGACCGAATGGTTCTGCAAGGTTTGGGAGAGGGAGATGGATGTTGAGATCTCTTCTGAAATTTGGGAGGATAGCTGGGAAAATGCAAGAAGAATCTCATTTTGCAACAGGACCCACGCCTTGCAATTAAAGGTTCTCCACAGGGTCCATTTGGCCCCAGACTGCCTTATTAAATTTAAAACAGGAGCATATCCAATGTGTCCTGAATGTAAAGTGAGCATGGGCACGCTTACTCGTTGTCTTTGGGCCTGCCACAGACTGCGGGCACACTGGAGTGTTGTAGTAGGCGAAATAGAGAAGGCCTTGGGGACAGAGGTGGAGATGGACTGGTATCTCCTCTTCTTGGCTTTAATTTACTTTTATTATATGCACACGAGAAAAGGCTTTTCAGTATCCTCACTTTCTGAACAAGAAAGAACATTTTATTAAGGTGGGTTTTGGAAAATTCCCTGGGGCTGGTGGGCTGGAGTAGGCTAGTCAAGGAGCACATCCCCTTGGACTTCCTTATGAGTATGGTGCACCATAAAACTGAGAATTTTTATAATACGTGGGAGCCCTTTTTAAGCTACCTGAGTACAGATTTGTCCACCATACAAATAAGAGCCTTCATATAGCCATAGCAATTCTATGTAATGAATCTGGTATCCAGAGGGGAGGAACTACAAACATATGAATATGTATAAACTTATGCGCTCAACAATCGAGGGCTATTGCTTTGTTTTGCTGAGCTGTGTTATGGTTATTATCATTATTATTATTAAAATTTTCCTTTTCTAGCTTATTTATTAGTTATTATTTATTCATGTGATTAGTGGGATTGTTTTTTTAATATTGGTTTGAATTGTTTGGTTTTGTATTGGTTGTAATATTCAAAAGAATAAAAATCCTTTTTAAATAAAAATATGTTTAAAAAATATTGTACATACCAATGGACTGCCAGAAGCTATGTTGTTCATAGCAGATAAAGGCATTATGGCAAATACAAATAGAGTGTTCAAGAAGCTCAGCTGTCATGACCATTCTCTGGTGCTTTGCTCTAACAGCAATGGATACTATATATAAACACACACATATGTACCGTATATACTCAAGTAATAGTCGATCTCATGTAAAAGTCAACCCCTATCTTTGGCCAAATTACCTGGAATTTTCCACATATCTCATGTAAGTATCGACCCCAGTTCTTCATAGATAACAGATCAACGTTTATGACTCAGTGTGCCAGCCATCATATCCTGCTCCAGCTTTTCAATCTATTGGTTGTTCTGCGCCGCTCTCAGTTGTCCAGTCCGCTGGCCGTTGTATTTCGCTCCAGGTTTTCAGAATTACCATAATTCTTTCTTTGTCTTTGTTTGTTTCGAAATCAGTTGGACTTATGGTAACGCTATGAATTTTGACGGCCATGGATTTCAGCCCCTCAAAAGTAGTCTCCATGTAATCGTCGACCACATAAATTTAACTTTAAAAAGTAGTCAAAAAAATTTGACTATTGCTCAAGTATATACTGTGTGTGTTGCACCACCTCTCTGCCCTAATCACATCACAATCCTGTTGGGAAGTGAATGTTTTATATTTCACAAGTCATATATTCCTCATCATGCTTAGTACTTTGCTTTAGGCTTGAGTTAAAATCTCTGTCGTTTGTTTTGCTTAAAATACTTTGTAAAATAATGCAAGGTGTAAGATTGCTACCTGCATTAAGTGTTGGCCCTGTGCTACATACAAAACATTATTCGCTGTGGCATTTTCTTTAGAGCATTGAAGTTAGCTTCATCAACTCTATTTTTTATAATTGTTTTACTGAGAGAGGATGATCCATCTTATTTGTCCTATTTAGTTATTCACAGATCCTGTAAGTTTGGCAGCAAATTCTTTGATTGTATTAATATAAATGTGCAGCTGGTAGCTTTTATTTTCTGTGTTATTAGAATTTTCCCCCCACACTAATTTTACACCTGGGCGAAGGCCAGCTAGAACACAATATCATCTAATGCAAAATGTCCTTAGCCCTGGGCATTTCCTTTAACATGCTCAGGCAATTTGATCCCTTCTATTTTACTTTGATGGTTTCAAAGTAATGGTTGACACAACTTTTTGGGTTTTTTTTTCATCCCTGTTATCATTTAATCTTGTTCTCTCCACAATACAAAAGCACCAGAAGGAAGGCTGCCACAAATCATATTCCATCTGCCTCCCACGATAGAAACACGAGACCCATGATCCACTAAAAATGAAAAGATTCTCGCGTTCCTCTAGTGCTTAACATTCTCCACTTTCTTTTGGACTCCCTTAACATCCCTCCCCATGCCATTCATCAAATTCTCAAGGAGTTCTTCTAGCTGTACACTAGTAAACATCTGGGCGGTTTTGTCTTTGTTTAGTCTGCAGCATATGGACATAACAGAAGTGAATGATGGAAGGATTTTTCAATGACCAGTATTTGAAGTATGACTTTCTAACAGCACCTATACTGCGAGCTCAGTCACTGTTAGGTGACTTCCTTCCTTTATCATTCATTCATGGGATGTGGGCATTGCTGGCTAGGAAAGCATTTCTTGCCCATCTCTTGATGGTGAGCTGCCTTCTTGTACACCCACAGTCCATTTGGTGTGAGTAGACCCTGTTAGGGTTGGAGCACTAAATGACTATCACTGAGATTGCTGACTATCTCAATGCACACTTCATCTGCTGTGGCATTTCCTACAGTGTAAAGAGTAACAAAGTCCCTCAGTTCAGGAGTCAAGAATTGTGACTTATTTCCAAATCAGAGTGGTGAGCAGCTTGAAGAGGAACTTACAGGTGGTAGTGTTCCTACCTGTAGTGATTGTAATGAAATCAATCGGGTGAACCTCATAGAATATGAGTTCCCTGATTGGGGCTGTTAATCTGCTCCAATCAGGGAGCCCTGGCTGACAGATATTAACAGGAGTGTCAGAGGTTCTGTACTCTGAGAGCTGGCTCTGAGGGAGCTGGATAAGTGTTAATTACAATGCACATTTTAATAAAGGGTGAGGAATACCAGCCTCTGCAGAATTATTTCTTATGGATACTCTGCCCCTTGTCTGTGGTCACCATGGATTTGGAAAGTGCTGTCAAAGAGCTTTAGTGAATTTCTGCAGTGTATTTTGTAGACCATACACACTCTGCTCATGAGCAGTGATGGAGGGAGTGAATGCTTATGGATATGATGTCACTCAAGTGGGCTGCTGGACAATGTCAAGTTTATTGAGTGTCATTGGAGCTGCACTCATCCAGGGAAGAGGGAACTCCTGACTTTAGCCTTGTAGATGGTAGACAGAGAGAGGTCAATTATTCTCTGTCAGGATCCTGGCCTCTGACCTGCTCTGACCTGTATTTATATGGCTAGACCAGCTCAGCTTTTGGCCAATGGTTAGCCTCAGGATGCTGTCTGGGAGACATTACAAGCAGATTATAATCTTGTTGCTTGTAGTTGTCGTTCATACAAAGGATTCCTTTTCTCCATATTTGCCAATTGAATTGTCCATATTCTCTGAAGCTTTACTGTGTCTAGAACTAATAAGGTTCATAATGGTTTTGACAGAATAATAAGTGTGAACAGATGATTATATGTGAAAAAAAATGTCTCTGGACCCAAAACATCGACTCTGCTTTCTCTCTCCACAGATGCTGCCAGACCTGTTGAGTTTCTCCAGCATTCTTTGCTTTTGTTTCAGATTTCTAGCATTTGCAACCCTTTGTTTATCAATTATAAGCTAAGTTTGTTTTGTGTATACAACAAAGCAGCATATTCAACATAAGGATTTTTCTGAAGTGAAGTTAAAATGTCTGCCCTTAGAGGTGTGCCTCATTGCAGAGGTCACATGGTGATGGCTGACTGGGATAGACATTTGTACATAATTGCACTTCAATCCATATGTTCTGTGTCTGACTCAAAACAACATGCATTTTCATGTATATTTTACTTCTCCAAGTTACTAACAATAGGTTTTCAATTTTTAGCAATTCATTATTTATAGTCAATTCTTCACTCCTGAACTGAGGGCCTTTGTGGCTCTTTACATTGTAGGAAATGCCACAGTGGCTGAAGTGTGCATTGAGGTATTCAGCAATCTTGGCAACTGGATTCATTCCTCCCATTGACCAACCAGGTCGTACCCTCTATCTGTCTTCACTTATCCCCACTTCACCACCCTGTCCCCAGCCAACCCCTTTACCTACAGCTCCCCCCACACCCACCCCCAGTCTTGAAGAAGGGTCACACCCCAAACGTCGACCTCTCCACCTCCTGATGCTGCCTGGCTTGCCGTGTTCTTCCAGCCTCCTGCCTGTCTATTTTGGGTTCCAGCATCTGCAGTTTTTTTTTGTCTCCATCCTAACCTGGTCTGGCTACATGTGACTCCAGACCCACAGCAATGTGGTTGACTCTTAACTTCCCTCTGGGCAACAAGGAATAGGCAGAAAATGACGGCCTAGCAATGCCCTCATCCAGAGAGTGGATAAAAAAGTGCCTTATGGTCAGATTAATCTGATGCTGTCTAGTTCCTCCTTAAAACAAGTTAGACATATCCAACTAGAAGGCTATCAATGTATTTGTCTAGGTGTCCCACATTATCAAGGCGATTAAAACAATACAAACGCAAACCAGTACCAATACAAAACAGTGCCAGCTTTATAAGGAAAAAAGTTACAATTACCTTTAATACTAAACATACTATCTCAAATCCTATTGGCCCCTTAAGATTACAATACTTCCTGAGTGTGTTGTAGATTTACACAGTCGCTGTCTCTTTCTGGGTCTGTCTGTGGATCTGCAAAGCCACTTTCCTCTCTTTCTCTCTTTCTCTCTCTCTCTCTCTCTGAACATTCAGCTAGTCTCTGCCTCTTGCTGTGCTGGTCTCCTCGGAAGGCCTCCGAAAGATTCAAGAGAATGGTCTGCATGCGAACCCTCTTTTTATACCTTTAAGATGGTTTACTGGAACTATCCATTCTGGAACAGGCCAATCAGGGAGTCTCACATAATAATTTCAAACAATGTTAATCATTTGGAATGGTTTGCTACTGTTAATTTCTTTGTGCCACGATAGCCAGTGTCTTTCTCTCTGTGACCTCCTTTGTTTCGTGGATAAGTTGTTGGAGGTATGTCTGCCTACGCTAACTGTTGTCTTTTACATTATACTATTATCATTAACACCTGATTGCTGTGTTTGCACTGTGTCTGGTGTGTGGGGTTTTGTGATTTCAGAGTTCTACTTGGCCAATGTACCCAGCATCCCTTGCTGTTTGGCCTCATTAGCAATCTGTCTGTGTTTTAGAAGCCAAGAGGCTACTACACTGTCACTTTGTTCCTTTCAAACAAGTATTGACAAAAAACGTTCACAAGCAAAGATAACAGCTAGGCACTCTTCCTCAATCTGGCATGATGTCTTTCTGTTTGGGTTATTATTCTGGATGTAAATGCAACTGGTTGGCGTTACTGCATTAACATTGCTAAAACCCTGCAGAGTGACTTCCTCAATTACATTGTATCATTTTAGCACTGGTATTACTATCAGTCATTGCTTGATTTCAGGAGATATTGCTGCTTGTTCTGTGCCCAATGGCACGGCACATATTTAGCTAAGAGTTGGCAGACTGGATCACACTCTAACAACAAATTGGATGCGAATCTTGCGAAATAGTTGACAAGTCCAACAGACGCTCTCTGATTATGCATCAGTTGGTCACTGCATTACTGCTGCAGCTCTCACCACTTTGTGTTCCAGGTGAGGACATTTTCCCGTCAGCCAATGGCCTACGTACTTGACTTTAGGCATCTTTTAAGATTAAGACCTTAAGATTTGAACAGGAGCTTCAGGTTCCCCCTTGACCAGCTTTGTGGAGCAGGTGCAGCAATGTTTGATTGTGATCGGCCGCAGCTTCTTTCAATTCTGTCTCTCCATCCATAACCAGGCAGATCATTTACTACAGATTCCACCACTCTGGGAGGGTCATTAGTTATCTCACATTATCCGTGTTGAGAAGCCCTTCTAGCAGCAGAAATGGCAAACAGCATATGTTTGTGTTACATGAAAGGCAGTCGGAATATCGTTAGAAAGCTATTGCTTTTATTGAGCGTCACTTGCCAGGAATCATCCTCAGTATGAGGGTGGTGAAGGTTCTTAACTTTACTGGTTGTGCTAAAATGCCTTCACTGGTCACCATGAGGTAGTGAGGCCTCTTCAGGGCATTATTTGGATATTTTCGGTCAATGCATAGTCTCAGATTTCCAGGATATTTCATTGTTACCATGCTTTGAATCCAATCTGTAGGAGTCATCACTTTCTTGATTTGGAGACGGCGGTGTTGGACTGGGGTGGACAAACTTAAAAATCACAGAACATCAGGTTATAGTACAACTGGTTTATTTAGAAGCACTAGCTTTCTAAGCACTGCTCCTTCATCAGGTGGTTATGCAGAATAAGATCGTAAGACACAGAATTTATAAATTCCAAATAAACCTCTTGGACTATAACCTGCTGTTGTGTGATTTTTCACTTTCTTAGTGACCCCTTTCTGTCCCATCTCTTCTACCTTGTCTTTCAATCTGCCCTTGAGGGGAACTAGAATTTTCAACAGCAGATGCTGAATTGGTCTTGCATTGTCTTTTACTTTGAGGTGATGTCCCAGCCTTGGAAACACATCACTGTATTCATCTAGAAAATGTTCCAGAGACAATGATTTAGTATACTGCTATTCTGTTTTGACATGTTAAGGGTTACCAGTCCAACAATTAGACTTGCTCTGGCAGGGATTAGTGGTATTTATTTGCTGTCTATGATCTGGATCTTCAGATCCTTATTCATATTGTTAGGCTGGGCCCGCTTAGTGTATGAATGGTGCCATCGTCTACCCTTAATCTTTCTTTTGAGGGCTGCATTGTTGATTTGCTGTGTTGAGCCACTTCGCACAGGTCTGTGAAGGTCATGATACTGCACGAAGCACCAGTGTCAACCTTACACTTTATGTTGACGTGATGTTCTCTTTCTGTCCTCATTCCAAATCACAAACCAACCCTCCCTTATTGAACTGTCTGAACCAACCTGTCGTATGCTGTAGAGTGCTTGTGTCAGAATCCAACCACTAACCCTCTAGTGCCCTTGTGTACCTGCTTCTCCATCTTCTTTTAGCTGTACACTTGTGTGCTAAATGATTCAGCTTTTTGCAATGAGGCCATAGCATTCCCCAGGCTGGACATACTGTCTCTTTTGCGCAATGTCCTCTGCAGTATTTTCCCCTCCCCCCACCCACCCTTTTGATAGTGGTAGTTCTGCCCTGTGTGTCTGGAGTCTCTTTCAGTATAAATGCCATGAATATGTTCCAGCTGCTGATTCAGAATCTTGACACTTCTGCAAACGTCAATTGCTTTCCCGAGTATCAGTTCATCTTCTCTCAGCAGGAATTCACTTTTGGATCCCTTTTTTTTCCCTTATACAACTCTGTCTTTAAATAGTTCATCCTTTAACTGTGCAAATTCACAGATTTCTGCAAGCTGACTTAATGACAGTCTGTCTCGATCAACAGACTTTTTTCACTTTGTTAGGAGACAGTGAGGTCTGCAGATGCTGGAGATCAGAGTTGAGAGTGTGGTACTGGAAAAGCACAGCAGGTCAGGCAGCATCCAAGGAATAGGAAAATCGATATTTTGGGCCGGTGCCCTTCATCAGGAATAAGGGTTGATGGAGGGCTCCGGCCCAAGATGTCGATTTTCCTGCTCCTCAGATGCTGCCTGACCTGCTGTGCTTTTCCAGCAACACACACTCAACTTTTTCATTTTGTTGCCGAGTACTGACTACGCATCATTCCTCTGTAACAAACATTTGGAGCTCATCGCGTGCCTTCAAAACTTTGAATATTTCTCCCATGTGGTTTTTTTTCTGCTATGTGGAGAGCGTTTGGGTAGAATAAAAACAGAAATTACTGGAGAAACTCAGCAGGTCTGGCAGCATCTGTGGAGTGAAAACCAGAGTTAACATTTCAAATTCGGTGACATTTCTCCTTCTGTTCTGAAGGACGATCATTGGACTTGAAACATTCACTCTGCTTCACCCCCACAGATGCTGCCAAACCTCCAGCTATGTGTTTGTTTCAGATTTTCAGCATCAGCAGTTTTTTATTTTGTTCAGAGTGGAATATGTTTTGAAAAAGTCTCTTCCCAATGGTGATAAAAGCATAGCAACTTGTAATTGTTCTGGTTTGCTCAACAAATCTGGAACTAATACATAATTCTACCATTGGTATGGAAGAATTTCCAGTTTTGTCTCATATACCCTGTCACTTGAACAGAAGCCGATAGGGAAATCTGCTGTCATTTCTCTGAAGCAGCGATTTCGATGTTTGTTTTTTTTTTGTGTTTCAGTGGGAGCTCATAGCTCTGCAGCTATGCTTTTTGGTTTAGCTCTAGATACTCACCAATTCTCTACTCCATGTATACAATATCATGATCTGTTCAATACAAGGGTTTTATCAAAGGGAACCTTAAGGTGCTTAACAATCGAGTGAGTGCCTCATTGTCAAGGTCACATGTTGACAGAAATCTTGGACAGACAGTTGCACATGGATGCATTTTAATCCAAACAATGTTACATTAGCAATGAGTTAAACACTGCTTGATTCGTAACATGTACAGTACACAACAAACCACATGATCATAGAGTCATACAACATGGAAACAGACCCTTCGGCTCAAACAGTCCCCGCTGAACATAATCCTAAACTAAACTAGTCTCAACTGCCTGGTCCTGGCCGATTATCCATCCAAACCTTTCCTATTCATGTACTTATCTAAAGTGTTTTTTAAACATTATAACTGTAAACTGCCTTCTCAATCTCTTACCCAGGAATGAGACTTGGCCTCCATTTTCAACAGCAGTGGGAGCCGTGAGAGTGAGGACCAGGGGGCTGCCAGGAAGGTAGATTTCCCTCGAAAAGGACTTACCTCGAGTGTCGGCCGCCATCAGCGGCGAGAGCAGAGCGAACGAGGAGCTGAGTGGGAGCGGTCGAATTGCACTCTGGGAAGGTGAGTGAACCGATATATTTGGGCAGCGGCTGAACTCGAGACACTGCATGTGTAGTGTCTCCCACCCGCCCTCATTCTCTAATCAAAACAAAGACTCTGGTGTGTTGATAAGGTGAGGATTTTCTATTTGATTGGTTGATTGGTAAAAACATCTTTTTCAGAGGTAGTAATCTCAGGATTGCTATCAATGCCATGTACGAGTCAGAGTAGGAATGAAAGAATAGGCAGGATGAATGCTTGGCTTGAGAGATGGTGTAGGAGGGAGGGATTCAGATGTTTGGGACCTTGGGACCGGTTCTGGGGGAGGTGAGACTATTACAAATTGAACAGTCTACACCTGGGCCAGATTAGAACCAATGTCCTTGGGGTTGCTTTTGCTAATGCTGCTGGCGAGGGTTTAAACTAATGTGACAGGAAGATGGGAACCAAATGAGGAGGTTAATAGGCAGTAAGGAGGTAGTAACTAAAGCCTAGGAGAAAGTGAGGACTGCAGATGCTGGTGATCAGAGTCGAAGAGTGTGGTGTTGGAAAAGCACAATCGGGCAGGCAGCATCTGAGGAGCAGGAGAATCGACGTTTTGGGCATCATTCAGGAATGATGAAGGGCTTATGCCCGAAACGTCAATTCTCCTGCTCCCTGAGTAACTAAAGCCTGTAAGGAACTAGATCATAAAGTCAGTGTGACGAAGAGGAAGAGTAGATAGGGAACAGATGATGTACAGAAAGAGACTGGTGGCATGAGATGCATTTGTTTTAATGCAAGAAGTGTAGTAGGTAAGGCAGATGAACTTAGGGCTTGGATTAGTACCTGGGAGTATGATGTTACTGCTATTACTGAGACTTGGTTGAGTGAAGGGCATGATCAGCAACTAAATATCCCAGGATACCGATGCTTCAGGCAGGATAGAGAGGGATGTGAAAGGAGTGGAGGAGTTGCATTACTGGTCAGAGAGGATATCACAGCTGGGCTGAAGGAGGACACTATGGAGGACTCAAGCAGCGAGGCAATATGGACAGAGCTCAGAAATAGGAAGGGTGCAGTAACAATGTTGGGGCTGTACTACAGGCCTCCCAACAGCAAGTGTGAGGTAGAGGTACAAATATGTAAACAGATTATGGAAAGATGGAGGAGCAACAGGTTAGTGATAGGACATTTTCATTTTCCCAACATTGACTGGGATTCACTTAGTATTAGAGGTCGAGATGGAGCAGAATTTGTTAAGAGAATCCAGGAGGGTTTTCTAAAGTAGCATGTAAATAGTCCAACTTGGGAAGGGGCCATACTGGAGCTAGTGTTGGGAAATGAGCCTGGCCAGGTGGTTGAAGTTTCAATAGGGGATTACTTTGGGAATAGTGATCACAATTCCAAAAGTTTCAGAATACTCATGGACAAAGACAAGAATGGTCCTAAAGGAAAAGTGCTAAATTGGAAGAAGGCCAACTATACCAAAATTTGGCAGGAGATGGGGAATGAAGATCGGGAGCAGCTGTTTGAAGATAAATCCATACTTGACATATGAGAGGCTTTTAAAGTGAGGTTGATTAGAGTGCAGGACAGACATGCCCTTGTGAAAATGAGGGATTGAAATGGCAAGATTAGGGACCCATGGATGACAGTTGAAATTGTGAGACTAGCTCACAAGAGGAAAAAGGAAGTATACATAAGGTCTAGGTGACTGAAAACAGATGTAGCTTTGGAAGAATATCGGGAATGTAGGACCAATCTGAAACAACAAAATTAGAGGGCTAAAAGAGATCATAAAATATCTTTAGGACACACAGGTTAGAAAAATCCCAAAGAATTTTGTACATATATAAGAAACAAGATGGTAACTAGAGAAAGAGTTGGCATTTCTCTCAAGGACAAAGGAGGAAAGTTATGCACGGAGTCAGAGAAAATGGGTGAGATTCTTAACGAGTACTTTGCATTGGTATTCACGGTGGAGAGGGACATGATGGATGTTGAGGTTAGGGATAGATGTTTGATTATTCTAGGTCGAGTCCGCATAAGGAAGTGATGGATATTCTAAAAGACATTGAGGTGGACAAGTCCCCAGGTCCAGCTTGGATCTATCCCAGGTTACTGAGGGAAGTGAGAGAGAAAATAATTAGGGCCTTAACAGAAATCTTTGCGGCATCCTTGAACACAGTTGAGGTCCTGGAGGACTGGAGAATTGTTAATGTTGTTCCCTTGTTTAAAAAGGGTAACAGAGACACTCCAGGTCATTATAGACTGGTGAGCTTGACATCAGTAGTATGGAAGCTACTGGAGAAGGTACTGAGGGATATGATCTATTCCCATTTGGAAGAAAATGGGCTTATTAGTGGTAGGCAACATGGTTTTGTGAAGGGAAGGTCATGTCTTACCAACTTAATAGAATTCTTTGAGGAAGTAACAAAGTTGATTGATGAGGGAAGGGCTGTAGATGTCATATACATGGACTTCAGTAAGGCGTTTGATAAGATTCCCCATGGTAGATTGAAGGAAAAAGTAAAGTCGCATGGGGTCCAGGGTGTACTAGCTAGATGGATAGAGAATTGGCTGGGAATCAGGAGACAGAAAGTACTAGTGGAAGGAAGTTTCTCAAAATGAAGAACTGTGACCAGTGGTGTTCCAAGGGATCTGTGCTGGGACCACTGTTATTTGTGATATATATAAATGATCTGGAGGAAGGTATAGGTGGTCTGATTAGCAAGTTTGCAGATGACACTAAGATTGCAGATAGTGAAGGGGACTGTCAGAGAATACAGCAGAATGTAGATAAATTGAAGAGTTGGGCAGAGAAATGGCAGATGGAGTTCAATCTGGACAAACGCAAGGTGATGCATTTTGGAAGATCCAATTCAAGAGTGAATTATACAGTAAATGGAAAAGCCCTGGGGAAAATTGATGTACAGGTCTATTTTTTAGATTAGATTAGATTCCCTACAGTGTGAAAACAGGCCCTTCGGCCCAACAAGTCCACACCGACCCTCTGAAGAGTAACCCACTCAGACCCATTTCCTGCTGACTAATGCACCTAACACTATGGACAATTTAGTATGGCCAATTCACCTGACTTGCACATCTTTGATTTGTGGGAGGAAACCCACACAGACACGAGGAGAATGTACAAATTCCACACAGACAGTCGCCCAAGGCTGGAATCGAACCCAGATCTCTGGAGCTGTGAGGCAGCAGTGCTAACCACTGAACCACCGTATTATTCCCTGAAGATGGCAACGCAGGTTGATAGAGTGGTCAAGGAGGCATATGGCATGCTTTCCTTCATCGGACGGGGTATTGAGTACAAGAGTTGGCAGGTCATGTTACAGAGGTAAAAACAATGGCTGCAGATGCTGAAAACCAGACTCTGGATTAGTGGTGCTAGAAGAGCACAGCAGTTCAGGCAGCATCCAAGTAGCTTCGAAATCGACGTTTCGGGCAAAAGCCCTTCATCAGGAATAAAAAGTCATGTTACAGTTGTTTAAGACTTTGGTTCGGCCACATTTGGAATACTGTGTACAATTCTGGTCACCACATTATCAAAAGGATGTGGATGCTTTGGAGGGGATGCAGAGGAGGTTCACCAGGATGTTGCCTAATATGGAGGCGCTAGCTAAGAAGAGAGGTTGAGTGGATTAAGATTATTTTCATTAGAAAGATGGATGTTGAGGGGGACCTGATAGAGGCCTACAAAATCATGACAGGTGTAGATAGACAATCTGGATTGGCACAAACTTGGAGGGCTGAAGGGCCTGTTCCTGTGCTGTAATTTTCTTTGTTCTTTCTTCTTTGAGATTGCAGAATGTTACAGTACAGAGATCTGGGGTACCCTGGTACATGAATCACAAAAAGTGACTATGCATGTACAGAAGGGGATTAGGAAGCTATAGGAGAAAGTGAGATCTGCAGATGCTGGATTCCTGATGAAGGGCTGATGCTCAAAATATTGACTCTCTAGCTCCTTGGATGCTGCCTGACCAGCTGTGCTTTTCCAGCGCCACCGTTTTTGATTAGGAAGCTATAGTCATTTTCTGCAAGGGGAATGGAGTGTATAAATTGGAACATTTTGCAGCACCTGTAAAAGACACCAGTAAGGCCCTGTCTGGAGTCCTACATACTGGTTTGTTCTTCTAATGAATGGATATCATTGCATAGTACAGAAATAGTACTGAGAAGATTCATTCAACGTCTTCCTGGGATGAAGGAATTATCTAATGAGGAAAACTTGGATAGGTTAAACCTATATCCATTGAAATCTCGAGGAATGAGACATGATCTTATTGTAACATATGATCCTATGGAGACTTGACAGGATGAATGCTGACAGGATGTTTCCTTTCATGGGAGAGACACAGAACTATGGAACACAGTTTAAAAATAAGAACTCTCCCATGTAAAATAGAAATAGGAAGGGCTTTTTTAAAAATCCTCTGAGTGTTGTTAAACTGTGGAATTCATCAAAGAGCAGTGAATACTTTTAAATCTGAGTTAGATAAACTCTTGATTGACAAGGCATGGGGCTGGGGTGTACAGCAGGAAGGAGAGATGATCAACCATAATCCAATCAACCAGCAGTGCGGGCTGAAAGGGGCCGAATGGTCCATTTCTCCTCCGAGTTTGTGAATTTATATTCCCCATTCTCTCGCACAGTAACAAACCTTGGCTGAATTCATAAATTATCGAATGGACTGGTTGCCAATTATTTCAGAAGTGTAAAAAGGTGAGTCATGGCTGGTTGCAAGCTTTTCATTGCATTAAATGGAACCCGAAATCATAACCTTCCCTCCCATCTTCCAGAAAAATTAAAAAGCTGTCTTTTCCTCCTGGTTTCCTGCACTTCCGGAAAGTTAGCTCTGCTTGTTTCATGCAAACTGACACCACTGAATTTATCTATTTTCCTGGAGTCAAAATAATTTGGATGCTTTAAGCAGGCACCCAGCAAGATTCCCAAAGGAAACAAAGGGAACCTCAACTGTGGGAAGAAAGGAAGTTGCTACTGAGACTATGGGAATGTGGAACAATGAAGCATCAGTGATCTCTGGGAGAGTGAGAGTTGTCCTTTTATAAAAAATGAGGCATTAGGGCCTGGGGACCTTTAACATTTAATGAGCCCATTCCATAGTGACTCCGCATGCAAGAACATTTGTCATTTTAATTTTTTTGTTATCCAGCATTCCTGTGCTTTAAATAATGAAAGGCTTATAATGTATTTCATCCTTTTACACCTGTTTCAGCTACTCTATCTTCTTCCTGCCTGGTCCTAACTCGCTTTCTTTTTGAAGATAACCCTCTATGCAGTATTTTCAAGTTGACTACAGTTGGTTAAAACTGTATATCCTTGAGAATTGAGGGAAATCAGGTTATGTGAAGTGAGACAGTGCTGATATAGTCTGAACAATGGAAAAATGTATAGCTGCAATGATGGATTAATTCACTAATTCCATTCTAATTAGCCTAACAATGATATGAATATTATTTCCAGCAGATTTGAAATGAATCTTCGATCCTTTTTTTTGCCCTCTGTGCTTTGAAAGCTTTATTGTCAACACTGAGGCTTCACTTCATCAACCACTGTTTGCGGAATGTGTTGAAATCCTTCTTACAAATATGGATTCTTCAGAGCTAATTTATTGCTGTGCATTTATTTTCGGACCTGAAATATGAAACACTATCACATTAATTCTGTGAAATTATTTACCCAAGTTTCTGCCAACTAAAAAAGAACCTTTTTCTTTTGCTGATGGTTCCATAGTGAAAGGATATTGTGATTAACATCGCTGATGATGCTGAAGGAGATAGAACCTGGACTGGAGTGTGTAAGGGCTCAGAGAAGCTCTCTCCCACTCTCTCCGGTCCAACACAATGTTTAACAGACCCTGTTACTGTTTACTTACCCGAGTGCAGAGCTGAACTTACTACAAATGAGTCCAGACTGGCCTCAGCCCCTGTCACGCAGCAGGATACCTGGCAGATTAAGCTGCTCTATGAGACCACATCAAACCAAAAACAAGCTGCAGAAGGACAAAATTAAAATCACTACTGTGCTCATAAATTACTGATGCCCTGTGCTGAATTCTTGAGAACTGCAATTTAAAACAAGACAGAATATCAACACTTCCATTTTCTGCCATGATAATTTGATGTTTTAAAGGGTCAAACTAATCCCAATTAGCACATTAAATAAAACTCTCTATATCTCTTATCTTTTGTAAATGCATTTTGGAACAAGCTCAGCACATTGAATTAAGCTTTCACACTTTCGGAGATATATGAGAAGCTTTTGCAATTAAACATTAATCTTAGAAAATGTTAAAAGACTTATATACAGCATCAAAAATCATGTGTTTTGAAGCTTTCTGCAAACATCTACCTCATTAAACCATAGGCCAGAAATTAAAAGTGTATGCTTTGCACACTAATTTATTGAAAATGAAGTGCTATATTATTACTTCTTAATGCAGTGATAGAATCAATTAAATGTTAATAGCTTGACTAGGAAATAAATGTGTAATTACCAGTAGATCTCTTGAGCTGGTGGATAATTTTGAATGTTCCTCAAGGTGGAGAGCTGGCTGGGGAATAAGCAGGAAAAGAGGAGACGGTGCAAGAAGCTTGGTGGGAAGGCAACATTGAGGCCAGAGTGTGTGTCAGTCAGGCAAAACTAAGCAGCATCATCCAAGATGTAAGATGGACAGATGGGTTACCTGGTCAAGGCCATGTAACACGCATTTTTGAGGTTAAGATTAGGAGTTCAGTCATTCCAATAACTGAGGCTGAGAGCAGAAGGTGGATCTATCAAGTGACAGATGAAGATATTTTGTGATTAGACCCAGTAATATTCTCAGGGCTGAAGATAAAGTATAGGAGTTAGGAGGTCATATTGCGGCTGTACAGGATGTTGATTAGGCCACTTTGGAATATTGCATGCAATTCTGGCCTCCCTGCTAAAGGAAAGATGTGTGAAACTTGAAAGGGTTCAGAAAAGACTTACAAGAATGTTGCTAGGACTGGAATGTTTGAATTCTAAGGAGAGGCTGAATAGGCTGGAGCATTGAAGGCTGAGGGGTGACCTTATAGAGGTTTATAAAATCATGAAGAGTATGGGGGGGTGAATAGCCAAGGTATTTTCCTTGAGGTGAGGGAGTCCAGAACTAGAGGGCATAGGTTTAGGGTGAGAGGGGAAAGATATAAAAAGGGACATAAGGGGCAACTTTTTCCTGCAGAGGGTGGAGCATGTATGGAATGATGTGGTAGGTGCTGGTGCAATTACAACATTTAAAAGGCATCTGGATCTGTATATGAACAAGGAGGATTTGGAGGGATATGGATTAGATTAATTTTGGACATCTGGTTGGCATGGATGAGTTAGATGAAAGGGTGTGTTTTCATGTTGTCCATCACTATGGCTCTATATAGGTTGTAAATTTGAGAGAAGTAATTTTTAAACTAAAATATTATATAGTTGGACCATTATTCTATAATACAAGCTATTGTGGCCTGTACCTGTGTTTTTGTTTTTGCCGCGATTTACCTATTATTTATTTATCTGTGCTACTTAACTCTGTGACCTGCCTGTAATGCTCGCAAGACAAAGCTTTTCACTGTGCCTTGGTACACATGACAATAAATTCAATTTGAGAGTCAAACACATCACCGTGGAGGCGGAGTCACATGTTGGCCAGAATTCCATCCCTAAAAAACATTAATGAACTAGGTGAGTTTTTAAACAACAATCAATTGTGGTTACATAGTCACCACTGGCATTCAAAACCATTTCTGCAGAACATATATACAGGATTGCATTGCTAATCTAGTGACATCACCACTCCTGTTTCTAACAGCTCATAATTTGCTTTCTGGTTGTTCCTACAATTCATAGTCACCTGAGAGCTATGTAGTTGTCCGAACAAATATGTAGGAGTTACAATACTGTTCAAACTTTGCCAGGATTGGTCAAGGGGAGCGGGTTCCAAGCAATAAATTGCATTGAAAATGCTAATTCTATCAAATTATTTGATTTTTTATAAAAACCAGGTGTTTTGCAATTCTTTTCCCTCTTCTTCTTGCTTCATTCACCAACCCAGCTGACCAACATGCCAAACTAGCCGTGACTTCAAAAGATCAAAATAATACCCTTAAGCAGAGCACCATGGAAGGAAGCTTGGCCAGTTGCAGAGAGCTGAGAGGAACCTGAGGGTAAATGATATTTTATTCTGGTCATAGATTTCTCAGGTTTATTGTCAACTGACCTGCATTCTCTCATCAGTGATTGCAGAAAGGTGCGTCCCAAAATAAATGATAATATGGATGTCATCCTTGTGGTTGAACATTCAGTTATGAAGTTTTTTGAAGTCCTCTTGTTTTAGTTACTAATTCTATACATTCAACTATAAATACATTTTTGTCAGCATTGATCAGTAATGACATCATTGGCTGCCTGGAGGTACTGAGCTTAAAAATGTATGAGAAATAAATGAACACCATTGATATAATGATTGACTGGAATCTTCTAGCAGCCAACAATTCAACTTTGTTCATGCAAAGATTATGTCCTTTTTAACTTGCAGGAATACAAGACAAGAGATGGGCAGCCTTGACACTTTCAAGGCACCACATGATATAAATAAATTTCAATGTCATCGTTGACCTCAACTTTTAGAAATTTCTTGGACTGGCTGAGCCAGTTAGATGTGCCTTTTGTGACATGAATAACAACAAAAGAGCCTTTCATTGTAATAGTGCCTTTGGGTATGGATTGTCTCACAGCACGTTGCTGAGAACAAGCAACTGTGGAGCAATTGTCCAAGAATTGGCATTCCAAGGTCCAGGACTACATGCGCAAAAAACTCGGGGCAGCTGCTGCCAATGTGCAGTGAGGAAAGACCACCGTGTAAGGTCCTTTTGCCAAAGAATAACAGGGGTCCATTCAGTAATTGGGTCCTCCTGACACCTCAGCTAAATGTCAAGAGGTTGGTTGTAAATCTACAGAATGGTGAACATCAAGGCTTAATTGTTCTCTGTAAGTAAAGAGTATAGATTGGAACATCTTCATTAACTACACATGTACAGAAAGATTTCTTTTTTATGAATAAAATATATTTTTGCAATAAAAAAGGTGGTCCAAGATTTGGACAAAAAGATTTTGCAAGGCTCATTAAAGGAGGTGAGAGAAGTAACAGGGGAAACTTTCAGGAGGGAGCTCAAAACTGTGAGGCTTGAGAAAGCGGAGGGTTATGGCAACATTCTGAGAGATGTGCAAACTGCTAGAACCAAAGCACGAGGGCAATCACTCAGAAAGAGGTGACCATTCAGCACTGCCAGAGCTTAAACACCGATTTATTTTAGGAAACAGTGAAGAAACATCGAGTGTAGAAACTTTATTCATATTCCACCACCAAGAAGGAGAAACACCCAAGTGGCCAGTGACAAGCAGTGCCCTTCTTTTTAGATTCCCTACAGTGTGGAAACAGGCCATTTGGCCCAACGATCCACACCAACCCTCCGAAGAGTAACCCACCTAGACCCCTCCCCTATATTTACCCAAAACTAATGCACCTAACACAACAGGCAATTTAGCATGACCAATTCACCTGACCTGCACATCTTTGTACTGTGTGGGGGGGGGAGGAAACTGGAGCACCCGGAGGAAACCCGCACAGACATCGGGAGAATGTGCAAACTCCATGCAGACAGTTGCCCAAGGCAGGAATTGAACCCGGGTCCCTGGTGCTGTGAGGCAGCAGTGCTAACCACTGAGTACCCTTCCCTTCAAGGGCAAAACCTACAAGAACAGAAAAGTGAAGGAGAGGGAAGAGATTAAATTAAAATAGAATTTGAGGGGGAAATAAACTGTCCAACCCCGCAGTGCCAACCTCTCCCTGAAAATCTCGAGGGTGTTGGTAGACACTGCGTGCTCCTTCTCCAGAGACACCCGGGCCCAGATGTAACTGCGGAAGGAGGGCAGGTAGTTGGCCATAATGACTCCCTCCATGGCCTGCTGCCTGTTGATGGCCAGCCTAGCCAGAGATTAAACACTGATTTGCAGGAATTTGCTGTTGGATCATCTGATTCAATTTCTCTGCAGTCTTAATTGAAATAATTTGAGACCAGGGTAGAATTTCATTCAGGAAGCATCTGTTGCATGAATTGAAGGCTAGTTACATGCTGGCTATAAGTAGCAATCTGAATTTTACATTTCGCTTTGGAGCTGCATGATATATGTGCAATAAAAAGGTATAATGGCCAGGCTTAATGAGAGAGCACATTAATGAAGTTTGCTAAGTATACCTCATTTACATTTGTCGATTAGGTTGATTACAAAATAGATTTTCCTTCATACCTCAAATGCTCAAAATGGTTATTACTCAAAGTACTATACCACTGCTTTGCCTTTAATGCATTAGAAATAATTAATAGTCATTATCCTTTAATTTGCCTGTTGCTTCCGTTGGCACAGTAGAGTGATTGGAGAGCTTCATGCAGGTTATAGCCAAGAGGGGGGCACGTTTCAAGTCCATTCAGTGAAAAGGTTGTGTCTTACCTCGTTGCATCCAAAGTTTTCACTGGTGGAAAATAAGCAGTCCAAAAAAAAACTTAGCAAACGGGTTCACCAGGCTTGATTATCTGAAGTGAAACAAAAACATTAGACAAGAAGGTATGGAATTGTTTGGTCAATACTCAGGAGTGAAAGTGGAGTGCATGAGTTAGTTCAGTGGCCTCAACAAGTGAACACTACTGGTGAGGCCTGCAGGGAAAGGGAGCATTCTTTAGCATTGATCTCCCAGGCCTGGCCAGTTCAATGCACCTTTTTTTTTTCAATACACTTGGGTCAAAAGGAGTTCCAGTCAGGATTTGCAGAAGGTGTTTGGCAAGATAAAATTCTTTCTTTGCTTAAAAATCCACCTAGATTACCTATTGTTGAATCAGAATGAGAATGAAATAGTTCATCTTGCCACCCCCTGTACAGTATGATGGGGTTCTCTACCAATTGTCAACTATAAGTTGCATTACATAAACCATCACTAAAGATTTTGATTACTAAACTAATACTTTTGCAAAATCAAAAATGTACATTAATGTATTAATGACTTGTTGGTGAAAGTAAATGTACCTTTAAGTTTACAGACAACACAAAAATAGATGGGAAAACAAATGGTAAAGATGACTTGAAGTCTGCAGAAGGACATAGACTGGTTAAGGGAGAGGGCTGAAACTTGGCAGATGTAACAGAGATGGAAAATAATTTGGAAAGTGTGAGGTTATGCACTTTTGCAGGGAGAATAAAAAAGCTGATATCATTTAAATAGAGAAAGTCTGTAGAAAGGTATAGCACACTGGTGTCATAGAATCCCTACAGTGTGAAAACAAGCCATTTTGGCCCAACAGTCTACACCAACCCTCCGAAAAGCATCCTACCCAGACCCATTCCCTTGTTATTCTACATTCCCTCTGACTAATCCTCCTGGTTTATGCATCCCTGAATATTACTAATGGCTAATTCACCTGACCTGCACATCTTTGGACTGTGGGAGGAAACCAGAGCACCTGGAGGAAACCCACGCAGACACAGAGAGAACATGCAAATTCCACACAGACAGTCGCCTAAGGCTGGAATCGAAGCTGGGTCCCTGACTCTGTGAGGTGGCAGTGCTAACCACTGAGGCACCTGGACACAGACTGGTGTCCTCATGCCTAAATCACAAAAAGTTAGCATAAACATTCAGATGATAAGGAATGCTGGTCTTTATTTCAAATGTAATAAAGTATTAAAAATAGAGAAATCTCTTTCAAAATACTGTATACAAGGTTCTCGTCGGTCTATACCTGGAATACTGTGAACAGAGTGGTCCTCCAGTCTTAGGAAAGATATGTTGGTATTCGAAGCAGTCCAGATAAGGTTCACTGGGCTGATCCCAGGTATGCAGGGATTGTCTGAAGGTGAGGTTGGGCCTGTACTCATTTAAATTTACAAGAATGAGAGACAACCATATTGAAACATGCAAGATGCTTAGGGGACTTGACAGGGTGTATGTGGAACGGTCATTTCATAGCATATCTACAGTGTAGAAGCAGGACATTCGGCCCATTGAGTCCATATCACCCGTCCAAAGAGTATTCCATCCAGTCCCACTCCCTACCCTAAAACCCTGGATTTCCCAAGGCTAACCTACACATCCTCGGAACCCACGGGGCAATTTAGCATAGCCAATCCAACTAAGCTGCACATTGTTGGCCTGTGGGAGGAAACTGGAGCACCTGGAGGAAACCCAAGCCGAGACTGGGAGAATGTGCAAACTCCACAGAGACAGTCACTTGAGGGGGGAAATCAAACCCAGGTCCCTGGCATTGTGAGGCAGCACTGCTAACCACCGAGCCATCGTGCCTCCCAAATTTCCTAGTGAGAGAGTCTAGGAGCAGAGAGCACAGTTTCAGAATAAGGGATCACCTTGTTAGAAGTGAGGGTAAGGAGGAGTTTCCTCTCTGATGATAGTGAATCTACAGAATTCTTTACCACAGATGATGGTCGAGGCTAATTTATTCAGTATATTAAAGACTGAGAGTTTAATCATTAAGGGAATCGAGGATTATGGGGTAACGCAGAAAAGTGAAGTTGAGGATCTAATCAAGTCAGTCATAATCTCTTCAATGGTGTAGCAGACTTGAGGGGGTGAATGGTCTATTTCCATCCCTATATCTTAAGTGAACAGGTGATACAAAATATTAAATGCAGAACTGTCAAACCCATAGGCAAAAAAAAAAGCAGTTCATGAAAACTCAACTCAACTATGAGTTTTTGCTAATAATTAGACTCCAGCATGCCAGGTGCATTATCTCGTCCTGAGTGAGATGGAATCCAATGCACAGTTTTGAAATTCTGAGAGAGATCTATGGAATTTTTCTTTTTTAATACACCTCCCAAACATATGTATTTCTGACATGAACGTGACTTGAAATATTGTTAAATATATGTTAAGGTGCACAGGAGAAGAACGTTGATTAATTAAGAGCCTAGAACACTTTTAAAGAAAGATTGCTGGGATACAGGCAGTAGGTAGGAAGCTGATATACATAATGCTGCAATCTGTAAGTAAAGCCATTATCAAGAAAATGTCAGCATCTAATTTCATACCTCATCAAGTGGCTTGAAATCAACTTAACATGCAATGGTGGCAATATGGCTGAGCAAATTTAATGCAGTTTGAACAGCCTTTTTGAGCCAGTACAATTGGTGGAATTTCTTGTTATTGACCAATCGACAGGAGCAGTTTTTGAGGGCAGATTATGATTTGGGTAAATTGAAACTTAAGCCAGGGTAAAAGGATTGCAGAGAACATACACATTCGTGACTGTGGGAGCAAGCTTCTACATTTCAGCTTCCTCTAGCTATTTTCAGTGGCTTATCCAACTCCATTCAGTTTGTTTTCAAATCACAAAAACTTTGCTCTCCCAACTTTGAATGTCCAGTAGACTGTCAGTCAAATGCAGAGTTGGACATCTGAGGTCCCACCATTTACAATGCTTCCAACTGCCAACCAAATTCAATGTATCTTTTCTTTTTGCAAGAAAAGTTTTTTTTTTATAAAATGGCAATGAAGTCCTGCACCAAACCCAAAAGTTGGAACTAATTCCAGATATTTTCTAATTAACGTGTTTGAATACATTATTTTAAACACCTCTGTTGCAGGTCTGAGGTTTGAACCTAGTCCTTCTGGCCCAGAGGCAGGGACACTATGACTGCACCACAAGAATTACTAATTTGCCTTTCTAGATATTACTTAATCAACCTGGTCAGATGTGTAATGACAACTTTCTAAAGCAGGTCAGACTTTAACCCACTGGGCCACAGGAGGCCCCAATCCTCCTTCCTGGATTTTGTTTTTAATCAACCCATTTTGGGATTAATACAAAACATGGGAACAGGTGGAACTTGAACTGGGGCCTCCTGACTCTGAGGTAGTGACACTATCAAGTTCCAAACAGCCCTCCAAACTTCCTTTCTATTGAGATTTAAGGCCCTAGAAAAAGAAAATATGAGTAAGAGCCAGTCATTCAGCTTTTTGTACCTGCTTAGCCCTTCAATACGATCATATCTGATCATCCAACGAAGTACCCTATTCCTGCTTTCTCTCCATACCTTTTGAACCCTTTCGCCTTAAGAAGTATATTGAACTTCTCTTGACAACAAGTGTTTTGGCCTCAGCTGCTTTCTGTGGCAGCAAATTCCAGAGGCTCCCCACTCCCTGGGTGAAGAAATTTCTCTTTATCTCAGTACTAATTGGGAAACACTGTATCCTTAGACTGTGAACTCTGGTTCAATTATCTGTAGAAGAGGTTAGACCACGAGTGAGTCTAATCACAAAAAGAAGCACTTGTCTTTCATAAGAAGAAAAGGTTTATTCCATGGCAGCAACTGGGCCAATTAACATTAACTAGTTCGTATAATCACAACAGTTAAGAGTCAAGCATGACATAGCTATCTTAATTGGGACATCATGCAAGACAAACCCTTTTGCCACCCAAAGATATTGCCATCATCTGGTAGGGTGGAGCAAATGCAACATTAACTCTTTCAGAACTATTTCTTATACAACAGAGGCCCATCCTCTGAGCTGCCAGCCCAATCAGAGAGCCAGCAGCTGAGCAGCTTCTGAAATGCTAGGTTTGGTTAGTGCCAAGGCTGCAGGAGGGAGGAGAGGATGCCTCAATGTCAAGGGTCCCGTAAAAATGAGAGAATTCTTTTCAGGAAGTGAGGGCCAGGTAGGGTGGAGGGATGTACTGATGCAGGTGAGGGGTAGGGTTTGACTGCAGAAGCAGCCAGTGTCCTCCTGATGCATTAGTGGACATTAAGGAGAGTCATCCCCTCCCTTCAAGAAAGCTGCCAAGATTTACCTGGCAGCCACCCAACATGCAAAC
Organism: Chiloscyllium punctatum; assembly: GCF_047496795.1. Lineage (NCBI taxonomy): Eukaryota > Metazoa > Chordata > Chondrichthyes > Orectolobiformes > Hemiscylliidae > Chiloscyllium > Chiloscyllium punctatum. Next base: position 44,788,921 of record NC_092786.1, read on the forward strand.
ACAATGTTTATGGCTTCCCAGAAGTGGCTCTTAATTAGGAAATTAATCGGCTTAATTAGCCACCTAGTTTCCACCACTGGCAATGTGCCATGACACTCGGACAAACTGAAGTACCCTCATGACTCCTCACCCCGCTATATCACCTGACCCTTCACCTCCCAGTCCATCACAATAGGGCTGGGCAAAGTCAGCCCAATACTTGCATTTTCATGCACAATGTGGTTCAACACAATGCCCCATTATGTGAAAATGCCGATTTTAGTTGGTAACTTGGATTTAATTGAACTAGAATGAATCCATCCCTTTCTGAGAATGGTAATGTGTGGATATTATCCCTTACTTTGACAGGTTTGACTATTTTAAAATCTGTGGTATTTTGAACCAAACTTCCTAACAAAAATGATATTTTCTATGCAACTGAAACTAATAAAAAAAAGTCAATGTCGATTGGAAAATATGTCCGTAACTGTTTATTTAAAATGGTTGATTTTAATTGATGATGAACTGTTGGATATTTTAAGCATTAATTTCTTTAATCAATAAGTATACCAACTTAAAAGTAATGTTTTAATTTATATGGACAGATCAATTGATCAGGTAAGTTAAAGCATTTCGTGCGTCCTGGAATTATGCTGTCTCTAAAGCAACTGAAAATGTCAAGTGAAATTTTCAGTGTTAAGTATTTTTGAAACACACAGTTCTTAGAAAGTGGGGTATCTTAAAAACCAAATTTTCCTAGTAATAGTTACCATATAACATGAGATTTCCTTTAATAGCTATTACAGTAATAAATAAATTTACAAAATTCTAGCATGGGGAAAACAAAAAGGAAAAGAAACACAGAAGCCTTGATGCCTCTTGAACTAACATCAAGAGTTTACCTGGTGCCAAATGTACCCTGTTATCAGTGTGCTGTTTTTAAAAATAGGAAGGTTTTGTTCTTAGAATGAAAACTAATCTTCAAATAAAGTAAGGGGATAATAGTCATCAGTCACCATGATTAACAGTCCCGTGGCCAATAGCCAAAAGAGTTCAGGTAATTGTTGAACGCAGAGGGGAAAAAATCTTGCCCTTAGAAATATGATATAACAATAAGTGCTAGGGCAGAGGGGAGGTCCCTCAGGGAGCAGTTTCCATCAGGTGTCCTTGAAGAGCTGTCTTCTCCAGGTGGAAGATGGGCCAGAAGAAGAGGAGGAAGCCCCAGGGAAGAGTTCCCAAACAACTTACCTTACAGAGCAGAACATTAGAGCCCCTACAGTGTGGAGGCAAGCCATTTGGCTCATTGAGTCCACACTGACCCTCTAAGGAGCATCCCACACAAACCCGTAACTCCATCCCTGTATCCCTGCATTTCCCGTGGCTAATCCACCTAGCCTGCACATCTTTGACTATGGGAGGAAACCAGAGCAGCCAGAGGAAACGCAGGCAACCACAAGGTGAACGTGCAAACTCCACGTGGACAGTGGCCATTGGGTGGAATCGAATCCGGGTTGCTGGTGATGTAGAGCAGCAGTGTTAATCACTGAGCCACCATACCCTTACTATTTTTATGAGATCAAAACACACTGTACCAACAGCCTGAGTTTCAGCTGGTATCATTGAACCATCCCTAAACTGTATACTTTACCTAATTAGCTAATTCTGGATTAGTGATGTTGGAAAGGCACAGCATTTCAGACAGCATCCGAGGAGCAGTCAAAGCTGCTCAAATGCTGTCTGAACTGCTGTGCTTTTCCAGCACCACTAATCCAGAATCTGGTTTCCAGCATCTGCAGTCATTGATGCATTAGCTAATTCGCTAATGCATCATCTAAACTGCAGCTTCTTACCAAACTCAATAAATTATTGGAAAATTGCAACAAGTCATTGACTGCCCATATTAGGAAACTGTGACAGTGAATTCCTTCAAATTAGCACAATGTATCATTATTCAAAATTCTAAGGTTGCGTTGTGCTGTTGGGAGTGTAACAAGTCCTTTAAGACAGGTATTTAGTGCTCTACTATATGTTTCAGTTTTTGAAGGCTTCCCATTTTCCAGCCGTCCCTTTTCCTGCAAACATTCTCCCCTAATCAACGTTTGGAGTGCAGATTCATAATTCCTTGAAAGAGTAGTCTCAGGTAGATAGGATAGTGAAGAAGACATTTGGCATACTTTCCTTTATTGGTCAGAGCATCAAATTTAGATTAGATTACTTACAGTGTGGAAACAGGCCCTTCGGCCCAACAAGTCCACACCGACCCGCCAAAGCGCAACCCACCCATACCCCTACATCTACCCCTTACCTAACACTACGGGCAATTTAACATGGCCAATTCACCTAACCTGCGCATCTTTGGACTGTGGGAGGAAACCGGAGCACCCGGAGGAAACCCACACAGACACGGGGAGAATGTGCAAACTCCACACAGTCAGTTGCCTGAGGCGGGAATTGAACCTGGGTCTCTGGCGCTGTGAGGCAACAGTGCTAACCACTGTGCCACTGTGCCGCCCACTTAGGAGTTTGTATCTACAAATTAGTATCTACAAATTTAGGAGTTGGGAGGTTATGCTGCGGCTGTACAGGATATTGGTTAGACCACGTTCAGAATATTGTGTGCAATTCTAGTCTCCCTCCTATAGGAAGGATATTGTGAAACTTGAAAGGGTTCAGAAAAGATTTGCAAGACATTGCCAGGGTTGAAAGGTTTGAGCTATAGTCAGAGGCCAAATAGGCTAGGGCTGTTTTGCCTGGATCGTCGGAGGCTGAGAGGTGACCTTACAGAGGTTTACAAAATTATGGATAGTTTTGGGGCATGGATAGTTAAATAGACAACGTCTCTTGCCTGGGGTGGGGGAGTCCAGAACTAGAGGGCATAGGTTTAGGGTGAGAGGAGAAAGATTTAAAAGGGACCTATGGGGCAACCTTTTCACGCAGAGGGTGGTGTTTGTATGGAATGAGCTGCCAGAGGAAGTGGTGGAAGCTGGTACAATTTCAACATTTAAAAGGCATTTGGATGGGTATATGAATAGGAAAGGGATATGAGCCAAGTGCTGGCAAATGGTACCAGATTATTTTAGGATATCTAGTCAGCATGGAAAAGTTGGAGCGAAGGGTCTGTTTCCGTGCTGTACATCGCTATGATTCTATGATTTCTTCTGATCGTCAGCGGAACCTCTCCAATACTGGCTAATTCTCATTATGATTGGCTGCAGCTCCTTGCCTGTTTTCTGCAGGTGACGCATCATCGGCTTTTCTAAAAACTTTCAATACCAAGAAACAAATGCAAATGTCGCCATTCACAGCACACAGCATGTCCTCACCCGTGGAGGCAATGGAGCTCTTTTCTTCTTGTGAGTCCAAAGAGGATGTTGCTGCTGAGATTCAGACAGCAACATCACTTTGCGTTTGTGAGATTGACAGTGTGATAGAGGAGCACGGCAGGCGTACAATCCCTTTGCATCATGTTCTCTTGCTAACTAACAAAGTGCCTGTAGGAGCTACCCAGAGGCTGAAAGCTTTAGTGAATTGTGCAGATGCCCTGATACCAGTAGACTGTTAAAACCAATTTGTAAGGAATGCTCCCAAAGTCAGGACTGTGTGGACAATAACGTAGCTATGGTTTAAAAGACAAATTAACAGGAAAGGAGAAATGATTTCTTTCATTCACCTTGCAGGGACCCTTTTTGAATATTGAGTGTCCAGGATGGAAAAGAGAACCTTTACAGAAAATGACGTGGCATTAAATCTTTGCAATCATGTGGTAGAAGCCACAAGATATTGTCCTTTATCTTGAGTACTCAGTGATGTGTCTCATTACTGCTTTGCCATTGCAAATACTGAAAATCTTAATTTTGCATCATTTTATTCTGGCAAAAGTTAAAAGATTTATCACACAACATTCAGCACAGATTTCATGTGTCCTACTACTCCTGCTTTTAAATTTTACACAAATGATTTGGGAAATTGAAGCTAATGGAAATATTGTAGAGATAGACCTTTACAACAGTCAGGATTAGAGTGTTGCTGGAAAAGCACAGCAGGTCAGGCAGCATCCGAGGAGCAGAAAAATCAATGTTTCAGGCAAAAGTCCTTCAACAGGAATATCCCTCTAAACCCATGCCTGATAAAGGGCTTTTGCCCGAAATGTCAATTTTACTGTTCCTCAGATGCTGCCTGACCTGCTGTGCTTTTCCAATACCACTCTAATCTTGACTCTAATCTCCAGCATCTGCAGTACCCACTTCTGCCTTCACAAATAACATTTGAGACGCAACGTGCAAACCAGCTACAGTCGGTAGATTAACACAGTACTAAGTATTTACTTCTTCATCGAAGGATTTTCCAATCACACTAATGAGTAACCAGGTCATGGGATGTTGGGTAGATGCACCCCATGCAACCTTCAAGACGCTATTTATTGGAAGTACAGAGGAGGAGACCTACATGTAAAATTTGGGTTGTACATTGTATTATTATTGATTTAGTTACTAAGGTACTAACAGAGTTAAAGTATTCTTCGATTTGTAACTTAACTGCTGATGGAAAATTAGGAACTGGGGAAGCTTTTAAACAAGACTGTCGATACTGATTACTGCTTGGCCTGTGGGCATTGATATTATTATATAAACTCATCTGTGTACTAGAAATGTTCCATTAACCTAAAACTTCCCACCACATGTAAATAATAAATGTCCGATGAGGGAATATTATAGAATTGTAGGAACCACATTCATAAGGACAGAATATGTACTCCCTCAAAGGTCAGAAGGATTGTTGGGGAATCTGAATTCTGACAGCACTAAATTCAAGGCAAACTATTTCACATTTGCCAGCTAATGTAAAGAAAATAGTAATTAACCTCAGCTGCCCTTTTAAACTTAGTTTCATCTCTGATATCCTCGAGAGAACTAATTTGCTTCTTGTGCATTCTAATATTCTAGTGCAGAAATAGTAAGAAGGTATCATGGAGTTAAGGTTCATGTGTAGCTCACCTTATCATCAGCTAGCATGGATTAGAATGCAAATGAATGGGTTGCTGTTGCAAAATGCATGAGAATTTTCACAGATCAGGATTCACTTAAAAATAACAAAGAAGTCTGCTGTTTTTGAAGTGTATCATGACAATTATGTGCTTCAGTGAATTGGAATTTTCAGTGTATTAGCACCAAAGCGTATCTCCAGTTCAGTCATATTTAATTTGGGATCCAGGGGTCAGACAGTCATTTAGAAAAATAGGTTGCATGTTTTCTAATTTATCTTGATGCAGGAATCAACAAAAATGATAAAACAAAATAAGGCTTTTGAAAATAGGTGGAGGGATCCTTAAATTTGTAAATAGGGCAGACAGTACAAAAGTAGTGGCGTTTTATGAACGACTAGTTAGGCGTCAGCAAGATCATTGTGTCCAACTCCGAGCACTGCAGATGTCAAAACTTTGCAGTTGGTGCAGAGGCGATTTCCCAGTGATGGAGATAAGAGACATTGTAATGTTTAGATGGGAGAAGCTGGAATAACTCCCCCGAGCAGAGAAGGTTTTAGATTAGATTCCCTACAGTGTGGAAACAAGCCCTACAGCACAACAAGTCCACACTGACCCTCCGAAGAATAACCCACCCAGACTCACTTCCCTCTGACTAATGCACCTAACACTATGGACAATTTAGCATGGGCAATTCCCCGACCTGCACATCTTTGGACTGTGGGAGGAAACTGGAGCACCTGGAGGAAATCCACGCAGACACGGGGAGAATGTGCAAACTCCATACAGACAGTTGCCCGAGGCTGGAATCGAACCTGGGACCCTGGTGCTGTGAGGCAGCAATGCTAGCCACTGAGCCACCGTGCCACCCATATTAAGGGGAGATTTGATAGAAGTGTGCAACATTGAGGGATTTTGACACAATAGATGCGGGGTGGGGGGAGGGGTCTACCCACTGGCTCAACAGAAGCACGTGGATTTGTGATATTTGGCAAGAAGTGAAGACGGTAGATGAGAGAATTTTCTTTGCACAGCTTACTGTTATTATCGGGAAGGCACCAGCTGAAAAGTTGGTGGCAGGAGAGTCAAAAGTACCTTTCAAACACATGTTTAAATGTTTTTTTGCAAAGAAGAATTTTGCTGGACTGTTGACAAATGGCAGAAATGTGGAAACAATTGGATAGCAGTTTCAAACAGTAGTAGGAGTCTAATGGGCTGAATGGCCACCTTCTGTGACGTGAAACTTTGTAAGAGGGCCTCCATTTAGGCATTTCCATCCTGACAAACATCTGAACAGGTTTTTTTTCCTAAAAGTTATATAACTTAAGCAAGTGAAGCTTAGACAGGTTATGAATTGCATAGCTTGAAGTGTTTTAAACTGGTTTCCTAATAGGGTTTGATATATGGTTGTAGTCAAGCTGTCATTTTCTTTGACCCTATTTTCCTGTGCTGAGTAACAGATTAAACCCATGGGCTATGTGAGGAAGGTTGGCTCCAATGACTGGGAGAGTTGACCTGAATGGAGGAGTGAATTCCATATGATTCATAGTTCAAGATTGGCCAGCAACTTCCTAGGGAAAGCTGAGCTTAATATGTCTTAAAAAGGTCTCTGAAAACGTTCTACTTAGTTACAACACTCACCCAAAGAAAAATCATCTGTTTTCTTGTGTCTGAATAGTTTTACAAAGAAACTTTGGGCATTTTTCATGTTTGCCTTTATTTACAAGCCACAGAGTCGTGAAATGCAAAGTGTAACTTCAACTTTGACACTTCTGATCACCCAAAGACTTGTTACACAGCCTATCGACACTCCACTCACAGCATTTGTATTATCTTTTGACACATTTAATTACCTGGTATTATCTTGCAATGTTCTCTCAGCCTAAAATTTCTGTGCCTGTGCACTGCCCTCCACTTCACCTGACGAAGGGACAGTGCTCCGAAAGCTCGTGATTTTCAAATAAACCTGCTGGACTATAAACTGGTGTCGCTGAAAATGTGTTGCTGGAAAAGCGCAGCAGGTCAGGCAGCATCCAAGGAACAGGAGAATCGACGTTTCGGGCATCAGCCCTTCTTCAGGAATGAGGAAAGTGTGTCCAGCAGGCTCAGATAAAAGGTAAGGAGGAGGGGCATTGGGAATGCGATAGGTGGAGAGAGGTCAAGGTGAGGGTGATAGGTCGGAGAGGGGATGGGGGCGGAGAGGTCAGGAAGAAGATTGCAGGTTAGGAAGGCGGTGCTGAGTTCAAGAGATTTGACAGAGACAAGGTGGTGGGAGGGGAAATGAGGAAACTGGAGAAATCTGAGTTCATCCCTTGTGGTTGGAGGGTTCCGCCTACTTGCGGAATGTTTCAGAGGACACCTCTGGGACACCCGGACCAACCACCCCGTAGCACAACACTTCAACTCCCCCTCCCACTCCACCAAGGACATGCAGGTCCTTGGACTCCTCCATCGCCAGACCATGGCAACACGACGGCTGGAGGAAGAGCGCCTCATCTTCTGCCTAGGAACCCTCCAACCACAAGGGATGAACTCAGATTTCTCCAGTTTCCTCTTTCCCCTCCCCCCACCTTGTCTCAGTCAAATCCCTTGAACTCAGCACCACCTTCCTAACCTGCAATCTTCTTCCTGACCTCTCCGCCCCCACCCCACTCCGGCCTATCACCCTCACCTTGACCTCCCACCACCTATCGCATTCCCAATGCCCCTCCCCCGTCCCTCCTCCCTACCTTTTATCTTAGCCTGCTTGGCACACTTTCCTCATTCCTGAAGAAGGGCTGATGCCCGAAACGTCGATTCTCCTGCTCCTTGGATGCTGCCTGACCTGCTGCGCTTTTCCAGCAACACATTTTCAGCTCTGATCTCCAGCATCTGCAGTCCTCACTTTCTCCTATAAACTGGTGTCGTGTGACTTCTGACTACTTTCACCTTGAGAAATTGTATTTCCTTCCAGCTCCACCAGAAAGATGATTGAGATGTAAATAAATGTGGGTTCAGGAAGTATCCATTTGTTATTTTGTTACTTAGTTCTAGTACTAAGCAAATGCATTTTGGTGAAATGAACTCCATTACAAATGTTCACGTCAGTTCCAGTAATGGTGTTGATCAATAACCCAAAATATAGTATGTCATGGTGCAATCCTAGTTGAATTGCACAACTAATCACATGTAATCTTGTTACCCTCTTTGATAGTTGTAAAAAGGTTCTGGAGGATTTTTTGTCTCCCCTTTTATAGTCCAGCAGGTTTATTTGAAAATCACAAGCTCCTGGAACACTGTCAGGTGAAGTGGAGGGCAGTGTACAGGCACAGAATTTTTAGGCTGAGAGATCATTACAAGATAATTCCAGGTAATTAAATGTGTCAAAGGATAGTACAAATGGTGTGAGTGGAGAGTCGATAGGCTGAATAACAAGTCTTTGGGTGATCAGAAGTGTCAAAGTTGAAGTTAACTTTGCATTTCACGACTCTGTGGTTTGTAAATAAAGACAAACATGAAAAAAGTCCAAAGTTTCTTTGTTAAAATATTCAGACACAAGAAAACAGATGAAAAAAGATGACTTTTTTTTGGTGAGTGTTGTAACTAAGTAGAACATTTTCAGAGACCTTTTTAAGATATATTAATTGATTTTCTTCAATGCCAATCACTGTGAATCACACTGTACCGAGAATCAAACAACAAATATCAGTTATTTTTGCTCAATATTCAAAGGCAGCTTTGGTCAGCTGAAACATTTTCAGCCAGTCAAGGAGCACAAAATGTTATTAATATTTACAGATAAAGTAAGGTAAATTGTGACTTGGAATTACCTGCAAATAAACATTGGGCAAAATTACATGGTGGGGTTAAGGGAGGATAGATTTCTGAAGATATATGGAAATGACAAAAGACAAAAAGAATGGTCAAATCTGCTAACTCCTGTCATAAAGTAATTTCACTGAATTACAATATTAACCACAATAACATACCTGAAACTCAAATTTCCTGTTGCTAGGTAGCAACAAGACAGCAGCTTGTTGGGGATAAGGTCTGTGGCAAATTTGAACTTCAGTCTCCAGTTAATGGAACATAAAAAAAAGTGGAAACTAGGCAAGCTGATATTGTCAAAGAAAGCTGCCCCGACTCCTGCATTGCAAACTGGTTTATTCACCGGGCAGCAAGGAGACACCTGTCCAAAGTTGGTGGGGTCCTTCTTTACACGCAAGTATTGGGTCATCTGGACCTTACTGCAAATTGTGTGATTGGTAGAGAAGCAAATTACTGCAGATGCTGGACTCTGTACTGAAAACAAAAAGGGCTGGAGATCACAGTGATCAGGCAGTATTGCTGGGGAGAAAGCAAGCCAAAGTTTTGAATCTAGATCGCTCTTCATCAGAAGATTGCTGGCCTGTGTGGAGGAGCTTTCCTGTTGCTGAACGAATATCTTGGAGAAAGAGCAAGGCCCAGGGGAACCTAAACTGGTCAGTATTTTTACTTCTCCCCCTCGTGGGTGATGTGGAGCTTGAATAGGACCATAATATTCTTGGTACATTCTCCCTCCTACATGACCAGAAGCCCAGAAGGAGGCTAATCCTGTCACTACCCTTATGAAAGTGGCCTTCCTCTAAGTCACTGATTTGCAGCATCAACGTGCCAGAAAGTCGGCTGGTGGGATTTAAATGAGGCCAGGACTTTTTTGTAAAATTTGAATACCCGGGGAAATGGTTATAGTTTGTTGTGGTTAACAATCCATTAATCCCTGTAATTGTAATAGTCCATGATTACTTCTGAACTAGTTTCCAACTCCCGCCACCTGGGGTGAAATTGAGATTCAGAATACTAACCATGTAATTTATGGAGTGTATGTTCCTGATTGTCAGTCTGAATGCTAAATTTTTAAAGTTGACCTTTGTTTCTAAAGAAGTGCCTGGTATTAATGTAGGATGTGGAGCTGAAAACAGGAATTAGCTGTGTAAGATGAGAGCTGCCCAGGGAACAGAAATGGCTCCTTTGGTAAGCATCAAGTTAATTCTACCTTGGAAAAGGGAAATTAAGTAATGGATTGATTACAACCCTCAGTCTCCCCATAGTCAACTCCCCTTCCTGCTTCACCAAGTTGTGAATAGAGTCCAGTTTTCAATGTTAGTTTAACATAATGTTGCATTGAATATACTACTGCCCCAACTGTGCATTTCATTTTGAAACTCTAAATGTTGATGCTTTAGCTGCTGCCATCCAAATCAGAAGTTGGAGTTGGGAGGGAAGTGTTGGGGAAGAAAGATGATTTAAAGGCACTTTGCAGCTTTTAGAAACCAATCTGAGGTCCACGACAATCACAACTGCTTCTGAGTTTGTGACCCCCCCCTCCCCAAGATTTTGCTTGCTGGACTCACTAGGGATCACCACCCATAAGCCTGGCTTAAAATCCCTGATAAAATAGTCAATGAAGAGGTGAACCTGCTCATTCTCAGCATTCCTACCCATTATTCCCATAGTTGAGAGTATGGTGCTGGAAAAGCACAGCAGGTCAGTCAACATCTGAGGAGCAAAAGAATTTTGGGCATTCCTGATGAAGGGCTTATGCCCGAAACGTCGATTCTCCTGCTCCTCAGATGCTGCCTGACCAGCTGTGCTTTTCTAGCACCACACTCTCAACTCTGAGCTCCAGCATCTGCAGTCCTCACTTTCTCCCCATTATTCCCATACCTAAGTTCAGTCAAATGTACAAGATGTGAGGGAGACAATGATGAGGGAGATAAATGCAGAAGAACCTCGATTATCCGAACGGCACAGGCGGGAGTATTTTGTTCGGATAATCGAATACTGGATAACACTGTTTAAAAAGCATCGGGACCTTGCGATCTTGTTCAGGTAATCTGAAATTTGGATACTCGAATGCCGGATAATTGAGGTTCCTCTGCAACCAAAAGTAGTTGTGAAATTTACAAGGAAATGATTAAATTTACTTACAGGCACAAAAATAAAAATTGCTGGAAGAGCACAGCAAGTCTGGCAGCCTCTGTGGAGAGAAATCCATGAACAGTCAAGTGACCTTTCCTCAGAACTGATGGTAGCTAGAAAAATGTCGGTTTATATGCAGAAGACAGGGTGGGGGAGGGGTTAAAGAGTAAATGATAGGTGGGGATAGAGACCAAAGAGAGAGCAGAGCAGTTGGACACACAAAGGAATGGATACCGATCTGGCTGGGAGGATGAATAACTATTAATGGGGACTGCTAGTGGCTAGAAATGGATGGTGTGTAGTAGTAGCAGACCATGTGATAACAAGGCCTGGTGTGTGGGGGCTGAGGTAAGGACATGGGAGAGCTCAAGCCCTAAAGCTGTTGAATTTGATACTGAGTCTAGAATGCTGTAGGGTCTCCAGGTGGAAAATGAGGTGTTGTTCTTCCAGCCTTATTTACAGATTTTAATATTTCCTGTGAGGCAAAATGGCTGTAATAAAGTTTCCTGTTAGCCGTCTGTCCAATGTGGGAAGTTTCACACTCCAATGTTGAGAAGATTAAGTGAAAGATCAAACACCAGTTCATAACACGTGCCCATAATACATAACATGGTCATTCACAGCATCCTAGGGCCTGCGACTTGAAAGCCCTGTTTTATAGAGGAAATCTACTAAGAAAAATCCTCACCAGTATCAATTGTAAAAATAAAAGGAATCTGAATATTGTGTTTTTGTTTGCGATGAGAATGGAACAAGATGAAGTATGTTCCTGAAGTAACTTTGAAAGGAAAATCATGTATACCATCTAGCAGTTGACCTCCTGTAACTGCAATCAATAAATACAGCCAGATAGCTATGCACAGATGGGAATAACTCTGAACGGTCTTCACATTTTGTAATGTACTCTGAATGTTTACTACATCTATATATCTTTTATTTATGCTTCTGCTCAAAACACCAGAACAAGCCTTGTTCTAATGAAAAACAAGCGTTGTGATGGACTATACCATTATTTCAAATGGGGAAAGATCTGAAAGTGATTTTAAAAACTCTATATATTTACCTGTGCATTTACATGCACTTGTATCAATTCTCTGGCCAGGGGTAGCTCCTTGCTGCTGATTATTTGCTCAATCATGAGAAGGGGCTGGGATTGTTTGCAATGGGAAGGCAAGGAGGCAGATCCTGGCTCTACCTCATCTAGACTAGACCTTGAAACGATTCCTGATGAAGGGCTTTTGCCCGAAACATCGATTTCGAAGCTACTTGGATGCTGCCTGAACTGCTGTGCTCTTCCAGCACCACTAATCCAGAATCTTGAAACGATTACACTACCATTAAAATAATCCACATGTTAGATGCCTAGACAACTTAACTAACTCATGTATAATATATGTGTGTTTGCAACTTGTTTTACTTTTGATAAAATTAGGATCATTTCAGTGATGTTTGGCCATCAAAACTTTAATTAGGTAAATCTTCGAGAGACTCTGAACCAGTGTACGTAAACATAACCCTCCCACAGAAAATAAAAAGATTTATTTTTGAGGATGTGGAACCGATTTATTTGTTTAAGTAGTCGTCAGATATCTTTACTTCCAGGAGCTAATCAAAGCACACCTGACTATTTGGAGAGATCTAATAAACTGCAACATGAATTCTTCAACTAGAGCAGTGAGCTTAGCTCACATTTCTATAGTCCCTCACAGTAGTCTAAGTCTTGCCCCAGTATGTGTCAACAGATGTGGATGTCCTTCATTCCGCAACACAATGAATCTATCATGACTTCTGGCACACACTTGGAAATTTACCATTGTATTCTGTGATTTCCAAATTATTCATTCAGATGTTTTGATGGTAGCCTTGCCTCCTCTAACTCACTTCCAGACTTTCCAATACTGACTACTATCGACAAGGCACAAGTCAGGAGCGTGATGGAACACTCCAGGTGGGTCTGTACATGTTGTAATTTAAACAAATGAGAGGTGGCCTTATTGAAACACACAAGATTCTTACAGGACTTGACTGTGTAGATGCTGAAAAATTGTTCTCCCTTTTTGGGAGAGTCTAGGACCAGAGTCTCAGAATATAGGGTCATACATTCAAGATCGAGATGAGGTGGAATTTCTTCTCTTGGAGGGTAGTGTACCTGTGAAATGATCTATTACAGAAAGCTGGGTTGTTAAGAATATTCAAGGCTGAGATAGATTTTTAATCAACAGGGGAATCAATATTTTTGGGAAGAGAAGAACTTCGTAGATTGAATGCTCCAAAGTCTTGCGGTCCTATGGTTATCAAGAGCACATTGAAAGACACTGAATGTTATGGTGCCCATAGATGAATGTAAAATATGGTTGCTGTATTACTTTTTATAAGTTTAAAAGGCAGCATGTTGCTACTGGTGTTATGACATGGAAGTAGTGTTAAGATAATTTTTGAGTAATGGAAGTGCCTCAAATATACATTTAATTTCATCTCAGGAGGGTCTTGTAAGGAATGTGAATTATCAGTATTTTAATATAATTTAGTTGAGAGTTTTGAATTGAGCTAGTGGCATTTGAATTATGATTTGTGTGCTTGAACTAGTTTAATGATTAACTTGCAAGTATTTCCATACCCATAGTGATATTAGGGATTTTTGAGAAGGTTTGATTATATGGATATAAGTTAGCTCGCTGAGCTGGAAGGTTTGTTTTCAGATATTTTATCACCATGACTAGATAACGTATTCAGTGATACCACCAGTGCTTCACCGAGGCTATGTTCTGCTTCTCTATTTATAGGTCTTGGTTTCTTAAGGTGGGTGATGTCATTTCTGGTTCTTTTTCTCAAGGGAAGGTAGATGAGAAATTGCAGTTAGAGGTTAATTGTTAGATTGGGAGAGATTTTATAAGTGAGCAAAGTGAACAGTTGTGTGTTAAACTTTCAGTTCAGAAGGTCAGAGATTTGATTCTTGTTTTTGATTTAGGAGAAATACAAATAGCTTGTATAAGCCTTTTCAGAGTTTGAATTGGGCAGTTTTCAGATATTGTGGCTCAAGCCAGATACCAAACAGTTGCTCCTGAGAAGGGATCTGTTAAGGAATAGTGTACCTCAGTGTAAGGAGGTTAGTTTTATATTTGCAGACTAGAAGCATTTGGTTACAACGCTGAAGTGGTTATTTGAAGCTTAGAAAGTCTAAGCTTGTTTGGTTGAAGGCTCCAGGAACTAATTATATCAGATTCTGCAGTCCAGGAATTGAAGCTGCAGTTAAACTTAGCTTTATGGAGGGGATAGAAAAGGAAATTGTATCTGGTATGAGTACTAATATTGGGATTGTATTTTATAGTATGTTTGGAAATTTTTAAGATTGTATTATCTGTAAAATGGTTTATTCTATTTAATCTTAATTTCTTTTGCATATTAAGTATCTGTTTTGTTGGTAAAGCCAAATCTTCAGCAAAATGTGCTTAAGTTTGAGTGAAAGACTACCTTGTTAAAACCAGAGAAAACAAACAAACTTTGTTCTATCAAATCAAATCCCAAACTGAAATCTGATTTGTCCAGTAACAATCTCAGCTGAGATCACAACAGTTATAAATTTTCTCCAGTCTTGATATACACATAAAGGGTTACATTCTGATGGCAGTCGTTTCAAACCTATCAGACCATCAGAAATAAAACATTTAACATAAGCACTTAACTTCTTCCAAAAGAAAAGGATAATATTTATTACAGCCACATTTTCTAATCAGCCAAGGCAAAAGGAAATAGTAGATGGATAAGGTTACAATATCCCAAGAGTTGTTGTTAGCATTGTATGTTTGAGACAAAATGTCTGCAAAGCCATTTCAATCTTTGCTCACAGCAGAAAGATTATATGGAACCAAGTGATAAATTACACAGTACATGATGCTGCAATGGTTGTTGATGGGGAACAATATGATATGCTTTACCCTGAGCGTGTGCTTTGTTCAAGATAACTGCTTTGAACCTAATGTAATTCATGTCGTGATTTTCAAATCTGCCATCAAATTGCAATTGCTTTACCCTAATTATTATGAAAGTAGCCATTAACTGTATGAATGAGTTATCAAGATGTCTTAAGAAATATGTTTCCTGACAAGCATTTTGTGAAAGTATGATCATCAACCAGTTCCATTTGCTTTCATGTATCTGGTCATGATTTTGGAATATGCTGCAAACTCTAATTAGGCAGCTTCGTGATTCTACAATATTCAATGGGCAACGAAAATGGCTTTTTAAAGAAAACCATTCAAAATGCATTGAGACAGAGATTAACAGCATTGACTTTAACAGAAATGTCACAATAAATATGTATTTAGATCAGCCAGGAAATCAAGACTTCAGAAATTAAAGAAGGCTAAAGTACAGACCAGTTAAGCTAACTATTATAAAAATCAAAGTTGTTCTGTAGTAATGCAGCACCAATATAAAAAAAAAATCACTGTTAGATTATTACTTTGCATCATAGTCATTTGAAATAAGTCAATCAAAATTGACTTAAGATCTGTTGAGCTTTGTTGCATTTAATTGCAGTTTATTTGTTGCTCTCCCTGGATACAAGAAGCTGAAGTTTTGGTTTATTTTGGTCAGAGCAAGTTGTGCTGAATTTTATTTTTGGAGGAATTCTCACCTCAAGGCCTAGTGAGATCTCTTGCTGTATTTCCCCAGACGCGCCTCAGTAACTACTTACCCACCCCCATGACGTCCCTCACATCCGATTCTATTGCTGTCTTACTGTTCACAGCAAAAGCCACTCTTATCTGATATCTGCCAAAGGTCTGGCGGCCTGCTCCACTTTTCAGAGGGGAATATTTGCTAGCAAGATTTGGAGGTCCGATTGGATGACATGGTGCACAGATTGGATGTTGTCCGACCTCAGGACCAGGTCGTGACATGAGAAAATGCCAGCTTGGTTCAAGGTTGCTAACTGGTTCAGTACAATCTCTGCCATAGCGGGAATGCCCAGGCAATGTAGAAACGACAATAATCTTCTTTATCTATCTCTGCCACTGTGCCCACTTCTGTTAAGGTTTGTGCTCTATCACTTTCACTATTGGCTCTAACATCTTCCCTCACATGTTCTCACCCACCCAAACCCCTGACAATCCTTACCCTGTGTATTCTCTGCAGTGCTCACTCACTCACTCAGTACACCTCCCCTCCCACACCAAAAATAACAACATTAGTGCCATCCACTTTCATCTCCCTTTGTACCTGCCCCCATCCCCACCTCCCATTCCAGGATGAAAGTAACCCCCAATAGGGCAGAAAGAGACAAGGTGGGTGGTTTGCTGGCTGACATTCCGCTCCATGTTCGTTATGAGGTGAGGACTCCAGCTTTGACTGCCCTGTGTGGTTGCCTGATTATGATTAAGCCCCTGGGCCGGTATCAGAGGCTGTCCTGCATGTGCCTGAGTATGCTGGAGGACTGCTGACAAATCAAGACAAATTTCCTGGGCTTTGTGTCTGCACCACATGGCAAGGCAATGGTAAACAGGGATGCTGTGATAGGTAGCAAGAAGACAGCCCGGTCCAGTCTGTGAACTAAGTGTGTCTCTCTAAGCGCACACTACCCTTGCTGTAACATTACAGTGATCATGCTGCTACTGCGCAAAGTGCATCTTTAAAGTGCAGAGGTGCACAGCAAGTAAATCTGAGATGTGCTACGAGGGTTCTTACATGCTGAAACATGTTGAATGCTAATGTCAATGGACATGGAGTGTGGTGGCTGGTGCCTGTAGAGCATGTCCTGAAACATAAGTATTCACTGATCTCTATGTTGAGAATTCTCAATGTCTAGGAGATAGTGAGGACTGCAGATGCTAGAGAATCAGAGTCAATAAAGTGTTGCACCTGAAAAAGCACAGCAGGTCAGGCAGCATCCAAGGAGCAGGAGAGTTGACGTTTTGGGCATAAGCCCTTCATGAGGATTCACAATTTTCAATGTCTAGCATGTTCAGTCAGACTGAAAACAGAATATTAATGAGGTGAGTTATGGCATTAACATGCTACCATTCCACTTAATTGACAACTTCCCCCTGTCTGGTACACAACTGACCTCGCAAACTTGGCGAACTCATAAAAGATGAAATGGATGGCTCCTGACGCAGAGATAGGCCTTGCCAGACTTTTCAGCGGATTCTGCCACGAATCCTATCGTGGCGACAGAAAAAAAACTGCAGGTGCTGGAATCCAAAGTAGACAGGCAGGAAGCTGGAAGAACACAACAAGCCAGGCAACATCAAGGTGTGGAGAAGTCAACGTTTTAGGCGTAACCCTTCTTCAGGACTCTTCAAATCCTGTCAGAGGCCATGTCACTCTGACCCCATGTCACTAAGATTCCATCAAACCTGTGCTGGCTCTTTGGAGTTTATGGTGAGGATCTTCATTGTCCAGTTCTTTCAACATAGCCTCACATTTTTTTCTCCATGAACTATTTATCCAACTTCCTTTAGACAGTTATTATTGTATCAGATCCCACTTGTCTTCTCACGCAATGCATTCC
The DNA here is from genome assembly GCF_047496795.1 of Chiloscyllium punctatum. NCBI lineage: Eukaryota > Metazoa > Chordata > Chondrichthyes > Orectolobiformes > Hemiscylliidae > Chiloscyllium > Chiloscyllium punctatum. The sequence goes on from NC_092786.1 coordinate 44,806,332, forward strand.
AGATCATTTTATATCCATGTACGTAAAATTTTGTGGAGGACTCTGGTTCTCAACGATTCCAGCACTAGAAACAATCTTGCCTGACTATTTCTATCAAAACCCCTCATGAGTTTCTGTTGAATCTCCTTCTCACCATCTTTACAGTGAACAGAACAACCTTACAATCATTCTCTGAATTAATTTCTGCATCTTACCAGACCTCAGTCCACTGTAAAATCTGCTACCCCAAGTTGACCACAATATTGCAGCTGGGGTCTAACCAGGTGAAGTAATTGTTTAGCATCATTTCTGTGCTTTTCTTTTCCATGCTACTCTTTTTATTATAATAGTAAGAATCCAATGCACTTTTTCATTGCCTTCTCCATGTTCCAAGATATGTGTAGATTCACAATCTCAAAGCTTGGCAAGTTATTTTAGTTTGGGAAGGAAAAGAAATTCCAAGCTTTTTACCTTTCTGTCACTGTTTCGCAAGTGCATATGATGTCAACATAGGTTTATAGACAATTTTTTTGAAACAAAAGTTGTTTGCAAATAAAAACTTTGTCCACCCCAGTCTAACACGGACACCTCCACATCATTTATTTGGAATGGAGAGAGAGAGAGAGAGAGAGACATTAGGGGCCTTTTGCAGTAAGAGACATTAAAGTAAGACCCAGTCTGCTTTAACATAAATTAACAGAAAAGATTAGGAAAATGCAGCAAGTCAAGCAGTCTTTGGGGAGAGAAAGAGGGTGAACATTTCAGGTTGGAGGAAGTGAGGACTGCAGATGCTGGAGACCAGAGTTGAAAAGTGTGTTGCTGGAAAAACATAGCAGGCCAGGCAGCATCCGAGAGCAGGAGAATCGACGTTTCGGGCATAAGCCTGATTCCTGAAGAAAGGCTTATGCTCGAAACGTCGATTCTCCTGCTCCTTGGATGCTGCCTGGCCTGCTGTGTTTTTCCAGCACCACACTTCTCAACTCTGAACATTTCAGGTTGCTGATGAGCCTTCATCATAACCAGACTGCACTTTCTGGTGGCTCCCTATGTGGCACTTATTGCAGAAGAGCAGAAGATTTCTCCCCAGCATCCTGGCCAATATCAATCCCTCAAGCAAAGTAGGTACTCTGGTTGTTATCGTTTTGTTGTCTGAGAGAACGCGGTTGCCGTGTGTTTTATATTTGAACAGTGACTCCACTTCAACCTTCTTCATCAGCTGTAAATACTTTGGGACAACCTGAAGTCATGAAAAGTACGATTTAAAAGATTTTTTCCTCCAGCAAATTATTATTTTCTTTGGTTGTCCAAAAGCATAAGTGCCTTAGAAATCGGAGTTAGGATCTCTTGTTCGAACAGGAATACCTATCCATAAAGATTACAGGGGATTAACAGAACATCAGCCGGTGCGTCATTATCCATTAACATTGCTGATGTGTTTATTAAACAGCAATCCATGCTGGCTCAATTATTTTAAGGTCTCAAAAATAAGGGAACAGATGGCTTTTGAAGGACTGGAGTGTCCTTTTGCAACCAGGGCTCATGACCTCAATTAGAAACCATAACATAGCAACAGAATGCAAATACAGCAAGGTTATGTCACCACCTGAGATGCTGACAGTATCAAAGATGCTCATGCAATGATCCCAAGTGCAGTGCTCTCCAAATTCTCCACCTTCTGTTCCTTACAAAGAAGCTGTGCCACTGGAACTCTGTCAAGAGCCATGATGTGAGCATGGAGCTAGATGACTAGGAGACTGCAGGAAGAGGATCAGGAAGGCAGTCGCTTGGGCAGAGAGAAAATAATCCCAACCTCTGATCGAATATCATATAATGTCAGAAACACAGTTCTCATACAATTCTCCCTGCTACATGAAAGATGCTGTGAAGCTTGAGAGGGTTCAGGAAAGATTTACAAGGATGTTGCCGGGGTTGGAGGATTTGAGCTTTAGGGAGAGGCTGAATAATCTGGGACTACTTTCCCTGGAGCATCAGAGGCTGAGGGGGTGACCTTACAGAGATTTATAAAATCATGAAGGGCATGGAGAGGGTGAATAGCCAAGATCTTTTTCTTAGGATGGGGCAAGTCCAAAACTAGAGGGCATAGGTTTAAGATGAGAGGGGAAAGACATAAAATGGACATAACGGGCAACGTTTTCACACAGAAAGTGGTGTGTGTATGGAATGAGCTGCCAGACGAAGTGGTGGAGGCTGGTACAGTTACAGCATTTAAAAGGCATCTAGATGGATGCATGAATAAGAAGGGTTGACGGAAATATGGGCCAAGTGCTGGCAAATGAGATGAGATTAATTTAGGATATCTGATTGCATTGACGAGTTGGATGGAAGGGTCTGTATCTCTGCTGGACATCTCTGCAACTGTAAGTAATTCGTCCCATTTTTGACTTTTTTTTCTTTTTTTTTCTTTGACTTTTTCTATTTTAAAAATACAGGCTATTTTCTTTAATCCTAAGGATCGTCCATTGAAAGGATAAAGAATTGATTGGAGCTACGTGAAGAGACAGTAACATTGCAGAAATGTAGGTACCTGTTACAGGTTTAGGGTGTTAACCTTGACACATATAGTTGTGCCCATTTGTAGTCTGAATGTCTTAGAGTTGTGGCCATGAGAGACAAGTACAGTTTTTAAAGCTTTAATATTTTTCTGAATTTAATTAAGTTTTGGTCATGATCTGTACTCTCAATGCTTGATTAGGTGTGGACTCCAAGACAAAGATCAAGAAGCTGAGCCCTTATAAGAATGTCTGCAGACCTTTTTGTGATTGCAAAGGTATTTTAAAATGGTATGAGTGAATCTGTTGCACACTTGGAAACTAATTTCTAAGACAAATCAGCCGCATAAAATACACTACATTCCAACAAATATATATTAAGTGGATGACCAGAGAAAGATTAAAAAGCAATGATTCAAACTATCTCAAAATATCAAATCATAATGAAACATGTAAAAGCCATGTTGTATGTACTAACCATTGTCCATCACTGTTCCACTATCAAATATTCTGTACTAGAAGTAAATGGCATATGCATTTAGTCAAATTCTGGTGGCTCCTGAGTTCAAAGTGTGCCTGAATGTTTTGCATTCACTGTGTCTAGGATATTTAAAATGAATGACCTTTATCATATCCAGTTTATTAAAAGTTGTAAAAAAACCTATTCAAACAGCTCATTATAACAATACATTGTACAATGGTGCTTAACTGATGTGTGGAAGTGATTGGACTCTGAGAGATAATGTGAGAACCTGCTAAATAAGATTAATTACAAGGCAAAATCTGAAACCTCTTAAATTTTAGAGGCCAGAGAACAGAACTACATTAAGTTAAAGAAATCTGTGCTTTCACCTGTTTTTTTTAAAATCATGTTTTCTGACATATGTTCTATTTCTTTTTGTAGATCTTTGAAAAACAATAAAAGGAGTCCCTGATTTACAAATGTCTGACCGTCAAATGCTCATGTGTATGATCTCGTACGGGGAGGGTGTCATTTTAAAGACTTGATATGTAAATATTGCTGGACTTTTAAATGACTCCTATATGTTATCCAGCGTTGTGCTCCAAATACAAAGCAAGTTGCTAACAGACTCAACGGGGTGGGGGAAAAAAAAACTTGAACCTGTTCTCAGTCTGAGAACGACCAGTAATAGCAATCGTCAAATTTGAAACATCACCTGCAATTATATTTCCTCTCTTGGCACTAAATGGCAAAAGATGTGACATTAATAGTCCTATGGATGGTTGACTTACCCTACTTCAATTCATTAATAGAATTGAGACTGCAGCACTAAGTACCCCAGTGATGCTCACTTGTATGTCTGCTGAACGTGGCTGAGATTATTGGTGCATGGGATTAGCATTGATGCAAAGTTTTTTATACAAAATACAATATCTCAGAATGAATAACATATACATCATGTTGGCAGACAAAATGAACTCAGCGCCAATAGTGTAAGGAATAACACTTGGCCTTGCAGTTTTATGTGGACAGTTTCTTCATAAACCATTTGCGTTAATTTCAAGCAGCTAGAACAAATCATAGTTTTATTGAATGAATCTGCGACACAAAATTGATGTTGGGTGGCATGGTAGCGATATTAAGGATGAAAACTCTGAAACTGCACTGTTATATCTTTATTGTCCATCTTGATAGTCGACTTGCCAAGTCTTCTTCAACAGCACCTTCAACCTGTGACCTTCATCATCTACAATGATAGGAGTACGAAGTGTTTGGAAACGTAGTCTCCTGAAGGTCGCCTCCAAGTTGCACACCATCTTGACTTGGAACTGTATTACTGAGGGTCACTGCTGCGCCAACATCTTAGAACTCTCTCTTTAACAGCACTGTGGGGTAGATGGACTGCAGCTGTTCAAGAAGACCACTTAGTATCACCCTGCCAAAGGCCGATTGGGGGCAGACAGTAGCCAGTGGCAATCACATCCCAAGAACCATACAGATCAACCAACCATCACAACTGCAGGCCAGTCCCATTTAAAAATAAAAGATGATATTCAAATTTATTAAAAGAAGCAAGGACAGAACTGAAAGTGACTTCATTATTAAGCAAAGAGAAGAAAAATGATGTAGTGAGTCACAGATATGCTTTCTGAACTGTTAAACAGCCGATTAAACTGAGGAAGTTAAAATACCATGGAGGGGTCAATTCCATGCTTTGCTTCTCTTTCAGGATACATTGGGGTCTCAAGGGTTAAACATACACCGCCAAAGGACTTACTGCAGTATCCACTGAAAGCCTGTACTCTTACAATACAGACAGAACATCTCCGGAGGGGGGAGGCTGACTGTATCTCAGAAATAGAGCCTCCTGGAGCCACACATGTGGATTCCCCCTGTAGCCCCAGACAGAGGGATTTGCCCTTTCCAGACAAGACTGATAGCCCTGGCCTCAACCCTGTTAAACTGCCTCCTGCTCCCATTGTCTTACTTCCCCTCCATTTAGCATAGGTAAGTGAATCCCCCATTTACAGCCGGCAAAACCCTTCTGCCTTAATCTCTTCCCATCAGCGCACAGTCATGAAGAATACGATAATCAGTTTCTGTCATCCATTCGCACGTTATCACAGGACACCCACATTCATCAAGCTTTGTAAATTCATGATTATCTACTTTAAACTATGTGATGACAATCGCCCACGTGACTGATGAAGCTTTTGTTTAATTCCTATAAAATATACTATCTTTGTGTGTAAGGCAGAGATTCGTGGAGAAATGTCACCACAAATAGACACACGGCTACTTTGGAGACACTGAATCTCTCGGCAGCTGTCCGATAATGAAGCTACTGCTGTTGTACAGAAAACTTGTGTCGTCTGGATTTGTGGAACAAAGCAGACATCAACACAACATGAAGGTGATATTTTCATATACAGTAGGACTTTGTCATCACTGTACAATCCAACCTTCTTAACTAGAAGAAAGTGAACACTTAAAAGGAAGGACAAGATCTGAGAGCAATGACCTTGACTCACTTGCAGATTTAAAATCAGAGCCAATGTCTTCCTCTGCTGAATCTGACAATTTCACTGTGACAAGGTTCAAGCCTGTATCTGAGTCATGGAGATTGCAATAAAAAGGCACAAATGGATTTAGTTCTATATAACTGGCATTTCTTTCAAAACCTGTGGATCTGAGGCTGTCCATGAGACTCGAGGCCGAGGCAGAGCTGGTTAAAAATGTTCAATTGCAGTGTACTATTTAGAGTCATAGAGATGTACAGCATGGAAACAGACCCTACGGTCCAACTCGCCCATACCGATTAGATATCCCAACCCAATCTAGTCCCACTTGCCAGCACCTGACCCATAACCCTCCAAACCCTTCCTATTCATATACTCATCCAGATGCCTTTTAAATGTTGTAAATGTACCAGCCTCCACCACATCTTCTGGCAGCTCATTCTATACACGTACTACCCTCTGCATGAAATCGTTGCCCCTTAGGTCTCTTTTATATCTTTTCCCTCTTATCCTAAACCTATGCCCTCTAGTTCTGGACTCCCCCCACCCCAGGGAAGATTTTGCTTGTTTATCCATCCATGCCCCTCATGATTTTATATACCTCTATATGGTCACCCTTCAGCCTTCGATGCTCCAGGGAAACCAACCCTAGCCGATTCAACATCTCCCTATAGCTCAAATCTTCCAACCTTGGTAACATCCTTGTAAATCTTTTCTGAATCCTTTCAAGTTTCACAACATCCTTCCAATAAGAAGGAGACCAGAACTGCATGCAATATTCCAAAAGTGGTCTAACCAATGTCCTGTACAGCCACAATTTGACCTCCAACTCCTATACTCAATACTCTGACCAATAAAGGAAAGCATACCAAATGATTTCTTCACTATCCTATCTACCTTGCACTCTACTTTCAAGGAGCTTTGAGCCTGCACTCCAAGGTCTCTTTGTTCAGCAACACTTCCCCAGGACCTTACCAATAAGTGTATAAGATTTGCTTTTCCAAAATGCAACACCTCACATTTATCTAAATTAAACTCCATCTGCCACTTCCCAGCCCATTGGCCCATCTGATCAAGATCCCATTTTAATCTGAGGTAACCTTCTTTGCTGTCCACTACACCTCCAATTTTGGTGTTATCTGCACACTTACTAACTATATCTCTTATGCTCACATCCAAATCATTTATATAAATGATGAAACGTTGTGGACCCAGCACTGATCCTTGTGGCACTCCACCGGTCACAGGTCTCTAGTCCGAAAAACAACCCTCCACCACCACCTATGGTAGAAAGCTCTTCTACCTGTGAGCCAGTTGTATCCAAATGGCTAGTTCTCCCTGTATTCCATGAGATCTAACTTTGCTAATTAGTCCCATGGGGAACCTTGTCGAATGCCTTACTGAAATCCATATAGATCACGTCAACCACTGTGCCCTCATCAATCCTCTTTGTTACTTCTTCAAAAAACTCAAATCAAGTTTGTGAGACATGATTTCCCATGCACAAGGCCATGTTGACTATCCCTAATCAGTGCTTACCTTTCCAAATACATGTACATCCTGTCCCTCAGAATTCCCTCGACCAACTTGCCCACCACTAACGTCAGGCTCACTTGTCCATAGTTTCCTGGCTTGTCCTTACCGCCCTTCTTAAATAGTGGCACCACATTAGCCAACCTCCAGTCTTCCAGCACCTCACCTATGACTATTGAGGTTACAAATATTTCAGTAAGAGGCCCAGCAATCACTTCCAGAGCTTCCCACAGAGTTCTAGGGTACACTTTTATGTTTTCAAGACATCTAGCTCCTCTGTAATATGGGCATTTTTCAAAATGTCACCATCTATTTCCCTACATTCTATATCTTCCATGTCCTTCTCCACAGTTACTACTGATGCAAAATAGTATCTCCCCCATCTCCTTCAGCTCCACACAAAGGCCACCTTGCTGATCTTTGAGGGGCCATATTATCTCCCTAGTTACCCTTTTGTCCTTAAAGTATTTGTAAAAATTCTTTGGATTCTCCTTAATTCTATTTGCCAAAGCTCTCTCATGTCCCATTTTTTCCCTCCTGATTTCCCTCTTAAGTATGCTCCTTCTCCCTTTATATTCTTCTAAGGATTCATTCGATCTATCTTGTCTGTACCTGACACATGCTTCCTTCTTTTTCTTAACCAAAGCCTCAATTTCTTTAGTCATCCAGCATTCCCTATACCTATCAGCCTTTTCTTTCACCCTAACAGGAATATACTGTCTCTAGACTCTCGTTATCTCATTTCTGAAGGCTTCCCATTTTCCAGCCATTCCTTTACCTGCAAGCATCTGCCCCCATCAGCGTTTGAAAGATCTGTCCTTATACCATCAAAATTAGCCTTCTTCCAATTTAGAACTTCAACTTTAGATCTGGTCTATCCTCTTCCATCACTATTTTAAAATTAATAGAATTATGGTCACTGGCCCCAAAGTGCTCCTCCACTGACACCTCAGTCACCTGCCATGCCTTATTTCCCAAGAGTAGGTCAAGTTTTACATCTTCTCTAGTAGGTACATCCACATAGTGAATCAGAAAATTTTCTTGTACACAACTTAACAAATTTCTCTCCATCTAAACCCTTTACACTTTGGCAGTCCCAGTCTATGTTTGGAAAGTTAAGATCCCCTACCATAACCAGCCTATAATTCTTACAGATAACTGAAATCTTAGATATTTGTTTCTCAATTTCCTGCTGATTATTAGGGAAGGCTGTAATATAATCCCAATAAGGTGATCATCCCCATCATATTTCTCAACTCTACCCAAATAACCTCCCTGGATACATTCCCAGGAATATCCTCCCTAAGTACAGCAGTAATGCTATCCCTTATCAAAAAGCACTCCCACTCCTCTTTTGCACCCCCATCCTTCTATCCTTCGTAAAGCATTTGTATCCTGGAACATTAAGCTTCCAGTCCTGTCCATCCCTATCCACGTTTAATAGGTGGGAAGTCAGAGGAGAGCTGGACGTCACTATGGCATCTCCATGCTTAGATCTTTCATGGAATCCCTACGTGTGGAAAGAGGCCATTCAGCCCATTACCAAGGGCATCTCTAGCATTTGTATTCTGGAACATTAAGCTTCCGGCCCTGTCCATCCCTGAGTCACGTTTCTGAAATTGCTGTAAAGAAAATTACATTTCCTTTGTACAAATTGTAAGTCAATCCTAACCCACAGCTACTCAGTTAGGTTTCATTGACACAAAGTTCACAATAAATTCCAACATAAAATCAGAACAACAGTTCTAAGAAGTAATTTCGACAGTCACAACAAACTTGAGGAATTTGAATGAAATTGAAAGAATGGTGTTTATCAATAACTGACGAGCTTCTATGCTTTTGAATTCACCAGTACCAATGAGTAACATGCTGCTCAACAGAGTTTTGACTCCTCTGCCTGAGGCTTTAAGTCTTTTATCACATTTGCCAGCTCAAAACACAGTGCAATTACTTTACTGGCTTGATAGCACAGACTTTCCCTGGGCAGGGTAGTTGCTAACTTTACCCACTAGATGGTGTGTGCTCCAGTCAGCCCTGTCTCCTGCCAGAAAGAGGAGCTTTCCTCAGGAATCGCAGACAAACGGAAACTGAGGAATCATTTGTTATCCAAGTTAAACTTTGAAACAAAAGAACAACTTGGAAAGTTTATAATTAATGCCTGTCCCTATCATTCTTGCCATTTTTAGAATGTATTAAATTCTGGTTAATGGAGCGGGTAAAATATTCTGTTTGAGAGGAGCTATTTTAAGATGAGAATCTTGTTTGTTTTATTATCGCAATAAAATGGTCCACATATCAGGTGGTGGTAGGGACTCATAAGATGCTACAATATCCATTATTGCCTTCTTTGTTTCGTTTCCAATTGTTTAGCTTATCTAAGACGTTACAAGTGTCTAGATACAATTTATTTTGGCAAAGGCTGTTGTGTGGTGAGGGAAGAACACAACTGATTGGTAAAAATGTCATCGTACACAATTACATTACTTGTAAACACTGTCATTTATAAATTTTGAAGGGAATGGCAGTCACTTCTTTTTTGCTCACGAATTATCTGCTGGTTGCAGCTGTGTTGCTGAGTTGTGCCAAACAATTGAACTGTACGACTGCAGGCGAACAGAGGATGTGGTCAAAGTTGATAGAAGAGCTGCCAAAACGTCTTCCAGCGAAGAAACACACCAAGCGCATGTGGCGTTGCCAACTCTGCTTGGCCATATTCCAGAATGACCTTTCACCTACCAGTGCCTGACTCCCCACATGTCCATCTTTATGATGCACTGGCTACCCACCCCCAGACAGAGAAGGAACAGAGTCTTCAGCCCAGACCTTCCCTCCGTTGAAATTTCCAGTTGGATACAGGAGCAAGGTGTGACTCCTGTGAAAATTCCCTGGTGGAAGACTGTGCAGAGAAACCTGCTTGAATCCCCATGGTGTTTTAACTCTGTGCCATGTGCGAGTTATTTTAGCAGGGTCCCCATCCAGAAACTAGATTTAGCTGCCTGTCAGATGGGGGACAATGCAGGAAGGACTCCAACACATGTACATCTAATTCAGAGGCTGTTCAGGTCAGAGGTCATGGGGTGAGAGCCTGGTTTGGCAGGTCCAGGGTGATTAGATTAGGTTAGTTTAGATTACTTACAGTGTGGAAACAGGCCCTTCGGCCCAACAAGTCCACACCGACCCGCCGAAGCGTAACCCACCCATTCCCCTACATTTACCCCTTTACCTAACACTACGGGCAATTTAGCATGGCCAATTCAGCTGACGTGCACATCTTTGGACTGTGGGAGGAAACCGGAGCACCTGGAGGAAACCCACGCAGACACGGGGAGAATGTGCAAACTCCACACAGTCATCATGGAGATGTTGGAGTTGGATTTTGGGGGAGGGGCAGTGGGGGTGGTAGGGGGTACTTGTGGAGATCTGGGGGTGAGTGCTATTCTCAGGGAGTTCCAGTCACAGTGAAACAGTTTTCCATGGGTGACCAGGGGAAGTATTTCTCTATCTGACCTACAAACTGCTGGAAAAGCATTTTACTCTTCCATAAAGCATTACAGGCTTTGCTTTGTCTGTTGGGTTACCTGAAACCTGGGAAAGCTGACTGTCCAATGTGGAAAAGAAAAATTAATCTGAGACAATGGCTTCATTAGAAAAATTTCGATGAGTGGTCTATCTCTGAGCAGTAGGTCGGTCACCAGTTGCCCCCTTTCACCTTCATTAAAACTGGAATAGATACAGGTTTCGATTTGGATTTGAGTTTATTTTTATATGTTGATTTATTACTTGACTCAATTTGGGGGAATTCAATTCTCACTCTTTGATTCTTGACTGGAAATTCTGATTGGTGTTTGAGTGGTGAACTTTCCCATTTTCGATATTTTTGTAGAAAGTGTTCTTGAAGAAAATGAAAACAACACTACTTTTTATCATTTTCTTTTTTTAAATTCTGTTCTGATTTCTCTCCTCATTCTCTCAGTAGTGACGTTGAGATCAATCATAGAGATGTCCAGCACAGAAACTGAACCTTTGGTCCAACCCGTCCATGCCGACCAGATATCCCAACCCAAACTAGTCATACCTGCTAGCACCTGGCTCATATCCCTCCAAACCCTTCCTATTCATATACCCATCTGGATGCATTTTAAATGCTGTAATCGTACCATACTCCACCACTTACCTCTGGCAGCTCATTCCATAAACGTACCATGCTCTGCGTGAAAAAGTTGTGTCTTAGGTCCCTTTTAAATCTTTTCCCTCTCACCCTAAGCCTATGCCCTCTAGTTCTGGACTCCCCCACCCCAGGGAAAAGACCTTGTCTCTTTATACTATCCATGCCCTTCATGATTTTATAAGGTCACCCCTCAGCCTCCGACGATCCAGGGAAAACAGCCCCAGGCTGTCAGCCTCTCCCTATAGCTCAAATCCTCCAACCCTGGCAACATCCTTGTAAATCTTTTCTGAACCCTTTCAAGTTTCAGTTATAATTGTATAAGTCCTGCTAAGATTTGCTTTCCGAAAATGCAGCACCTCACACTTGTCTAAATTAAACTCCATCTGCCACTTCTCAGCCCATGGCCCATCTGATCAAGATCCCGTTGTAATCTGAGATAACCTACTTCGCTGTCCACTCCACCTCCAATTTCGGTGTAATCTGCAAATTTACTAACTATACCTCTTATGCTCACATCCAAATCATTTATATAAATGACAAAAAGTAGTGGACTCAGCACTGATCCTTCTGGCACTCTACTGGTGCCTTTGCCAGCACTTGGCCCATATCCCTCTAAACCCTTCCTAATCATACACTCATCCAGATGCCTTTTAAATGGTATAATTGTGCCAGCCCCCACCATTTCGTCTGGCAGTTCATTCCATACACGCATCACCCTCTGCATGAAAACATTGCCCCTTAGCTCCCTTTTAAATCTTTCCCCTCTCACCTTAAACCTATGCCCTCTAGTTTTGGACTAACCTACGCTGGGGAAAATACCTTGTCTTTTTAGCCTATCCATGTCCCTCATGATTTTATAAACCTCTATTAGGTCACCGCTCAGCCTCCATTGCTCAGGGGAACATAGCCCCAGCTTATTCAACCTCTCCCAATAGCTCAAATCGTTCAACCCTGGCAACATCCTTGTAAATCTTTTCGGAACCATTTCAAGCTTCACAATATCTTTCCTAGAGCAGGGAGACCTGAACTGAACACAATATTCCAAAAGTGGCCTCACCAATGTCCTGGACAGCAGTAACGAGACATCCCAATTCCTATCTTCAATGATCTGCCCAATAAAAACAAGTATACCGGGCTTCAGTTCCTGAAGGTTCCAAGCTGACACGAAGCACCATGTGATGTGACTTAAAGTGACACGTGAAGGAAAAGATGGCAGCTGCCTGCCTTCACAGGACAGCCGTTGGAGAAGAAATCAGGAAGAGATGAATGGGTAAACATGCTCTCACTATTACCGTGATGGGGAGGGGGATGATTGTAGGAGATACAGTGAAATGATAAATATGTCCTGTTCTTTTTAAACGCTTTTATGATTAAACTACAGCTGGTGTACAGGAGATATCTTCCTCCAGGGAGATGTAGCAGAATGACAACAATGAATGCACACGTGGAAAGAAATCTAATTTGCATGTGGCTGCAGCCGTTTAATAAGTGCTTGGCTGAGGCGGAATAAACTTATAAAATTAATCAAGATGTTGCGACTGAAGTCTCTTTTGTTCTTAAAATTGGACTGTGACTGAGATATTCTCACAGTGTCCTCATATCAGAATAGACACTGTCCCTAATCTTCATGAGAAATAGATCCAACAATATTGCAAAGGACAGAAGTGTAAATTTCTAGTGTGTTGAAATCACAAGCCTAGGAGGGAGATAGTGATTTTAAGAATACTGTTAGCTCGGATAGCAATGCATAAATTGTTCAAAGTGTTCTGACATTGAAACCATTTGATTACATTAATATTTTGTAACTGTTTTTCCCCCAAGTGTCTGTAATCCCATATCTTGGCAAAATTGTATGTCAGGTACAATTATTAATTTTTGTGAAAGTAATATTTATGTCAGTAAAGTGTTTTGTTGGTTCACTGCAATCTTTACCATCTAGACTTCTGTTCCTTCATTTTATTCATTTGTCAGGCGTGACATATCTGGTCCATTCCGAAGTGCCCTTGAAGGTTAAGGGGGTGTGTAAGCTGTCTTCTTAAACTGCTGCAGTCCACCTGGTGTAGGTGCATCACAATGCTTTTAAGAAAGAAATTCTAGGGTGTTGTCCCAGACTCGGGTATAGTAAGATATTCTCCAATCAGAATGGTGTATAAATTAGATGAGAACTTATAGCCTCACTAGTCATGTTTTCTAGCCAACCTTTTGAATGATGTTATCTCAGACCTCTGGAGCAGGTAATCTTGAATCTGGATCCCCTGACCCAGAGGTAGGGACATTACCACTGCACTGCAAAAGCCTTTTCAGTCTTCCTACTGAAGCTGCCATTCAATGGAGTTGATGACCTCTGATTGGCTAGCAGCTGTCAGCGGAAAGGACATCTACTCCCAGGGTCCTTGGTACAAATGGAAGGCCCCCTCTGCTGGCCTCTCAAATGCCTGATTGGTGCAAGCTGCTGGGCGCCTTCCCAAATAAAAAGCAACATTTTCTTTTAACCTTTGGTACTGACACACACTTTTTTTACTGTACAGATCCCTGCCGAGAAACATATGGAAACATACATTTTCCACGGCTCGTAACTTTGGCCAGTTTTTCTTTCCCCAAATGAATCAACCTCTTTCATTTTAAAACCTTTTGGTTTTGTTCCAATTTCATGGCCATTAACTTGACTGTGATACATTGATTCCCCCTTGATTCCGAACATCCCTGTTCAAATGCATTCAACCAGGTTTTCCTGATAGTTATGTCGAAGTGAGTACATGTATTTGCAAATCCCAATCTACAGGCCTACTATTATTTTGAATTGTGTAAATACAAGTTACAGGCACACTCAGTGCTGATGGGAGGTAGTGGATATTAATCCTAGAGTCTGCACTTTATGCTATTAGCATCACTGGCAACACAGTGATTCACTGTTTTTGAGAAATGTGAAATGCTTTGTCGAAAATACATCAATGTGAAATTACTGATTCATGAAGTGGAGAGAGGGACTGGCACGATCCTGAGGTTGTGGGGTGAGAACTTGGTGTGATTAATTTCTTAAAAGGATTGAGCATGTCTGGATAGCCATTGGCACTGGCAGGAAAAAGGACGATCAACAAGAGGGTTGGCAAGAGCACCTCAGACCAACAATCAGCAAAGTAACACCTCACACCAACAGTCAGCAACTGGACAAAAAAACCCGTCTCTGCTGTAGACTCGCATTAGAGGCTTTAAAAAGAAAATTAAATTCACAGTCAGAGTCGTTATTTCATGTACAGCAAAGCTTGTAGGAAAGAAATCCAACTGAAATACAATGCACGGATATAAAAGTACATTTGCAGAACCAGATAGGAGGTATGTTACAGTGTAAACATTAATCTAAATTCTCTTTTTTTTTAATAGCCTGACAGGCTGAATGCCAGTAAAACGAAAATGCTGCTAAAGTGATGAAGGAGAATTGGAGTGAAGAAGTAATGAAATAAGTGAGACAAGAGGTACACACTCTGCCCTCTAATAAATAATTGGGTAAAGTGCCTTTTTAGATACTTTACTGTGAAAGATCCTACACAATTGCATTCTATTATCACGTTAGGAGGAAATTGCTGTGAAATTCTGTTTCAGTTAGTGAGGGAATATGTAGCACTGACAGAGCGTTCCCGACTGAAATATAGAAACTGCAATGAATCTCAAATTCAGTAATACTGGCTGTGATTCATTAATCTCGAACAAACTTTACTTCGATTGTATCCCAAGTTCATTGTAGGTATCAAAATTTGATAGAGTCCAGCTGTTGTTCTGGTCTTGGTACATCCCAATTGCATCAATTCAGCATTCCAGGCAATTTATATACTACTTCCTTGTGCAATATAAGCTGTGGGCTCAGCTACACTATGTAAATGATGGGAAGTGATGGTCTATTGGTATTATCACTGAACTATTAATCCAGAGATCCAGGTAATGTCTTGCAGACCTGGGTTCAAATCCTGTCACCAGAGTTAAAATAAATCTAGAATTAAGAATTGAACGATAATCATGAAACCATTCCTGATTGTCAGAAAAATCCAACTGGTTCACTAACGTCCTTCAGGGAAATAGATCTGTCATCCTCACTCGGTCTGGCCTACATGTGACTCTAGATCCACTGCAATTTGGGTTGACACTTAACTCCAGGCAATTATGGATGGGCAATAAATGCTGACATGGCCAGTCACGTCCATGTCCTGTGAATTATTTTTTTAAAATGATGGCAAAATATCCAGAATAATGCTTAATCGGAATATTTCAATCTGTCTCAAAATACACCCAGTGCAAAAGCAGAACAGCAGCTCATATGTATTAATAAATAAGCGTAATGTCAAGCTTTAGATTAGATTAGATTAGATTACTTACAATGTGGAAACAGGCCCTTCGGCCCAACAAGTCCACACCGCCCCGCCGAAGCGTAACCCACCCATACCCCTACATCTACATCTACCCCTTACCTAACACTACGGGCAATTTAGCATGGCCAATTCACCTGACCTGCACATCTTTGGACTGTGGGAGGAAACCGGAGCACCTGGAGGAAACCCACGCAGACACGGGGAGAACGTGCAAACTCCACACAGTCAGTCGCCTGAGGCTAATAGAAATTAGTTGTACGTATAAAGCACCTTCCATAACTTCAGGATGCCCTACACACACCACTTCATTGACAACAATGTGTTTTTAAATCAAAGCCATGTTGTGATTTGATGGGTGCAGAAATCAGTTTGCTCACAGTAATAAGCTAAAGGACTGGCTGCTCTGTGATAATGACATTTGTTGAATTATGAACACCAGCCAGGGTACTGAGGAGAATCCACTTTTGTATCATTGTCGTGTGCCATGGAATCTTTTACTTCCACCTGACAGCATTCGGGGAGGGAGAGTTGGTGGGTGTGTGTGAGGTTTGGTTTAATGACCAGACTTGCAACAGCCATTGCATCTAACACAAATCTATCTTGAATTTTCTGGCAGGAAACATGTGAAAGAAATATCAGTTATATAGTATTAAACAAAGGATTCTAAAATTAATTGGTCTTTTCACCCTTGTGATTCTGAAAGCGTTTTCTTAATTTTGACCAACGAGCTTCCAACATGAGTGCATTAAATTAGACTTTAAGAACATACATGCGCCAAAACCTTTTCATAGGCTGTACTGACTCAAATTTAATTTATTGCAGGGTTTACAAATGTCTCCAAGTTGCAAATGAACAAACATTTTTTTAAAAACTGAAAAATGGTATTGGATAAAGTAAAGTTTAGTGAAAATTGATTTCTAATAATCAAACATCATTTCAGGTTTATTTGAAAGTTTGCCTCTCTTACTTAGAAACATTGCTGTTCAATTAAATAAACTCCAGAGATACTGGCGATCTGTGAGGAAACAGAATATTCTTGCAATGAGTGCTTTGTATGTCCTTACACCACAGGGGAAACTGAACCTTTTCTCTTTTTGCGGCAATTTCAAGATAACACATATCACCAAATGATAGCATGTAGGGTTGAAATTTTATATCACAAAGCATTATTGTTCGTAGTTGATTGACAACATGAGGTTCCCTTCTCTTTGTGGTGGGTTGATCATATGTGCCAGGTAGGGCATCTCTGTTCATCCAGCCTGGGCAAATCCAATGTGGTGTTTTAGTGATAATAATGTCAGGAAAGCAGAGAATCTGGAGGAGGACATACGGCGTCCAAGATCTTTAGAAAATGGGGAAAAAACCACACAGATGGGATAAATTAAAGGTTATCATCAAAATAACATTGTAAAGGAATCATAGTATGATATGAAGAATTTACTGACTACCGATTTTTCATAAAGGTGTTCAGGGAAAATAGTCCAGTGTTTGAATCATAATGAAAGCCCACATGCTATGTTCAAAATGAAATCTGTCTTTTGCTCTTCCTGGGGTTCCAGTGAAAGACCACACTATAAGCCGTTGCAATCTGCAGAGGAACATACTGTTCAAAAGTTAACACCTATCAGCACTCACAATAACAAGGGTCCGGTTGGGCTCTGGGGAGTTGAGTTATAATGCTGCCACCAAACCTCCTTTCCCCTCTTTGGACAAAACGTTAAACAGGTTAGACCGTCCCCCAAACAAAAACAAATCAAATGGTCAACAGAAACTAACCAAATGGGAACAAAACTCGTCAAAATTAATCCTTTGTTCTAGATATTTTCCAAATTAATTTGTTCAAAGATGTTGTTACACACCTCTGGAGCAGATGGGCTTGAACTCTGGACTTCTAGTTCTGAGATAGGAACATTACTGCACTACAGCAGTCACTAGTTGAGTCTAAGGGCCCTACTCAATATCAATAGTAAGGGATGGAACACTTGGTGACTCTTAACAAGGACAAGTGGGCGGCACGGTGGCACAGTGGTTAGCACTGCGGCCTCACAGCGCCAGAGACCCGGGTTCAATTCCCACCTCAGGCGACTGACTGTGTGGAGTTTGCACATTCTCCCCGTGTCTGCGTGGGTTTCCTCCGGGTGCTCCGGTTTCCTCCCACAGTCCAAAGATGTGCAGGGCAGGTGAATTGGCCATGCTAAATTGTCCATAGCATTAGGTAAGGTATAGATGTAGGGGTATGGGTGGGTTGCGCTTCGGCGGGGCGGTGTGGACTTGTTGGGCCGAAGGGCCTGTTTCCACACTGTAAGTAATCTAATCTAAAAAAAAATGCAATCGATTTGCAGAACAAGAGACAGTTTACTGCAATTGACACAAGTTGCAATGGATTAATTAGGTATGATGACAAGACTTTCAGGATCCAGAGATAACACTTTTGACTCATTAGGATCCTGATTCTCTAACCATAGAGTTAATGACATCATCAGCATTAGGTAAGGGGTAGATGTAGATATAGATGTAGGGGTATGGGTGGGTTGCGCTTCGGCGGGGCGGTGTGGACTTGTTGGGCCGAAGGGCCTGTTTCCACACTGTAAGTAATCTAATCTAAAAAAAAATGCAATCGATTTGCAGAACAAGAGACAGTTTACTGCAATTGACACAAGTTGCAATGGATTAATTAGGTATGATGACAAGA
The DNA here is from genome assembly GCF_047496795.1 of Chiloscyllium punctatum. Classification (NCBI taxonomy): domain Eukaryota; kingdom Metazoa; phylum Chordata; class Chondrichthyes; order Orectolobiformes; family Hemiscylliidae; genus Chiloscyllium; species Chiloscyllium punctatum. Next base: position 44,824,557 of record NC_092786.1, read on the forward strand.
CTTTCAGGATCCAGAGATAACACTTTTGACTCATTAGGATCCTGATTCTCTAACCATAGAGTTAATGACATCATCAGATTGGCTAGAGCTTAATGCATCTTCAACATTAATTCTTTCAGAATTATTACTGCATACAACAGCCAAGTAATTGAAATCCCAGAAAGTAATGGAAAAATAATGTGCCACAACCAAACTTTTGCTTGCGGAAATTAAATTCCTTCTTAACTGCATTCAGATTTACACTAAAACTGCAATGACAGAATAAGGTAAAAACAATGACTGCAGATGCTGGAAACCAGATTCTGGATTAGTGGTGCTGGAAAAGCACAGCAGTTCAGGCAGCATCCAAGGAGCTTTGAAATCGACATTTCGGGCAAAAACCCTTCATCAGGGATAAAGGCAGTGAGCCTGAAGCGTGGAAAGATAAGCTAGAGGAGGGTGGGGGTGGGGAGAAAGTAGCATAGAGTACAGTGGGGGAGGGGATGAAGGTGATAGGTCAAGGAGGAGAGGGTGGAGTGGATAGGTGGAAAAGGAGATAGGCAGGTAGGACAAGTCCGGACAAGTCATGGGGACAGTGCTGAGCTGGAAGTTTAGAACTAGGGTGAGGTGGGGAAGGGGAAATGAGGAAACTGTTAAAGTCCACATTGATGCCCTGGGGTTGAAGTGTTCCGAGGCTGAAGATGAGGCGTTCTTCCTCCAGGCGTCTGGTGGTGAGGGAGCAGCGGTGAAGGAGGCCCAGGACCTCCATATCCTCGGCAGAGTGGGAGGGGGAGTTGAAATGTTGGGCCATGGAGCGGTGTGGTTGATTGGTGCGGGTGTCCCGGAGATGTTCCCTAAAGTGCTCTGCTAGGAGGCGCCCAGTCTCCCCAATGTAGAGGAGACCACATCAGGAGCAACGGATACAATAAATGATATTAGTGGATGTGCAAGTAAAACTTTGATGAATGTGGAAGGCTCCTTTAGGGCCTTGGATAGAGGTGAGGGAGGAGGTGTGGGCACAGGTTTTACAGTTCTTGCGGTGGCAGGGGAAAGTGCCAGGATTGGAGGGTGTGGACCTGACCAGGTAGTTGCGGAGGGAACGGTCTTTGCGGAAGGCGGAAAGGAGTGGGGAGGGAAATATATCCCTGGTGGTGGGGTCTGTTTGGAGGTGGCGGAAATGTCGGCGGATGATTTGGTTTATGCGAAGGTTGGTAGGGTGGAAGGTGAGCACCAGGGGCGTTCTGTCCTTGTTACGGTTGGAGGGGTGGGGTCTGAGGGCGGAGGTGGGGGATGTAGACGAGATGCGTTGGAGGGCATCTTTAACCACGGGGGAAGGGAAATTGCGGTCTCTAAAGAAGGAGGCCATCCGATGTGTTCTGTGGTGGAACTGGTCCTCTTGGGAGCAGATCTGGCAGAGGCGGAGGAATTGGGAATACGGGATGGCATTTTTGCAAGAGGTAGGGTGGGAAGAGGTGTAATCCAGGTAGCTGTGGGAGTCGGTGGGTTTGTAAAAAATGTCAGTGTCAAGTCAGTCATCATTAATGGAGATGGAGAGGTCCAGGAAGGGGAGGGAGGTGTCAGAGATGGTCCAGGTAAATTTAAGGTCAGGGTGGAATGTGTTGGTGAAGTTGATGAATTGCTCAACCTCCTCGCGGGAGCACGAGGTGGCGCCAATGCAGTCATCAATGTAGCGGAGTAAGAGGTGGGGAGTGGTGCCGGTGTATTTACGGAAGATCAACTGCTCTACCTAGCCAACAAAGAGACAGGCATAGCTGGGGACAGAATGCTATGTTTTGTGTATTAAAGGAGCAGACACAATCAGGAACTGGAGAATTTGAAAAAGCATTCTGATGTGACTGAATATACACATTAAGAGGTGTAAATGGACTGAGACACATTCTGGTCACTGGTAATGAGGTGTGAGTATAAAACAGTATTTCCTGCAAGTTTGTTGCCTGTGAACATTGCTTGGTCCATTGACTAGTCTTGCCTGTGGAGATATTGACATCTCTGATGGGGACCTTGAGGTAATCTATCCTCCACCTTATCAGTCAAGCCGCTAACCTAAAACACAACACCATGTCTTTGTTATCATAGATTCTTCAGTATCCCAGCTCGAAAACCCAGGCTTCGTCATGTAGAAGGGCAAGGCCAGTAGGTGTGTAGAAACTTCATCATCCTCCACACGTGTCCTCCAAGTCACACACCACTCTCTCTTGGCCACTTGAATGATAATATTTCTGTTCCACCATCTTCCTGGCACTTTGTACTTGGATACGATTACACCATTTAAAAAGCATCTGGATGGGTATATGAATAAGAAGGCTTTAGAGGGATATGGGACAAGTGCTGGCAAATGAGTTGAGACTTATTTAGGAAATCTGGTCGGAATGGACGAGTTGGACCTTTGGCTCTGTTTCCATGCTGTACATCTCCATGACCCAAGCAGCATTGTTAGAGTACAGTCAACCACATTGCTGTGGGTCTAGAGTCATACGTAGGTCAGACCAGGTAAGGATGGCAGATTCCTTCCCTAAAGGACATTAGTGAATCTGTGACATTTGTGACAATCATGGGCATCACTAGACTCTTAATTCCAGGTATTTTTTGTTTAAAAGTTGAATTTAAATTCCACCATCATGGTATTCGAACCTGTGTTCTCTGAACATTACCCAGATTTCTGAATTCACATTCTGGCAATAAGACCATTTGACCATCACTTCCCCATTGACTGTGCTACTCTGTGACTCTATGAGTTTTGATTCAGATTATAAATGATGATGGTGCAAGCTCTTTCTGTGGATTCCTTGAGATTTTCATGACTGGAAATAGCATCAACTCTTGTACCATTGCACTTTGGTTTTTACAATCACTGACAGATTTCACTTTGTACTTGCAATTCCTGTATGGTGTTCAAAAGGACCAGGTCAATCATTCATATATTTAGTGGTAAACATAAACCAAATCTATCAGCAACAGTTACAAATACTCAGGGAACTTAGCATAGCTGTTTAGAATACCAAGGCAGTTACTGCAAATCATAAAATAGAGTGAGCATCTTAGCTGTATTTCATATTGAGATAAATCAAACTGACTGTCTCTTGTAGTATAATCCTATCTGCACACACTGGAGTGAGAGATTCCTTGAGGACACATTTTCTCAGCACATTGGTTTATCACAAAATGCATAGAACTTCAGGGAAAGACAGTACCACCCTCGAACTGACAGATCTACCCTGCAATAGAAATAAAATTGCTTTTGATGGAATAAATATCGTGTCTGGGAATTCTAACACAGCATTGCAAAAGACCAAGAACTTAATAGAAGCACATTTAACCGTCTTAGCCCCTATCTGACCTCACTTGCTGTAGCAATAGTAATTAATTTACTTGCTAGAGCTTCTGTGTTCTCTCTAAGTTAAAATAGCTACTGACATGATCATTGAAATTCCTCCAGAAAGTAAATGGAAGACCCCAGCAAAATAAACACCGTATGAATATTTTGAGCGATGGCTCTGTCACTTAAGATATGACTGAGAGGATTGAATGCAGTGTGATATTAAAATCTGTGTACACCATAGACGCTGGAGGTCACAGCAGGTTAGATCAGTATTTCCACCTCTCTGATCTGAGTTGGAGTTGAACCCAGATTGATGGAGTGGATGCCTCCGATCACAGCTTAAGTGAAAGTAGTTTGTGCACTCTCAATCCTTTTCCAAGTTGGTACAAGCCTGCAATTCTGACGGTGGCTCAGTGGTTAGCACTGCTGCCTCACAGCACCAGAGTCCCAGGTTCAATTCCAGCCTTGGGTGACTGTCTGTGTGGAGTTTGCACATTCTCCCCTGTGTCTATGTGGGTTTCCTTTGGGTGCTCTGGTTTCCTCCCACAGTCCAAAGATGTGCAGGTCAGGTGAATTGGTCATGCTAAGTTGCCCATAGTGTTAGGGGAATGGGTCTGGGTGGGTTACTCTTCGGAGGGTCAGTGTGGACTGGTTGGGCCGAAGTGCCTGTTTCCACACTGTAGGGAATCTAATCTGATAATTCATCACCTAATGGGAAGCTATTACCTTCCAAGGCTGTAGAGTTGGGAAAAGGAAATGTTATGAGGGTCAATGACTGCAAATAAGAACTGAGGTATCCCTTTTGTATCTCAAGTTTCATCTTACCAGGAACCCCCAAAGAGTTCTTGCTGCTGATAATAAGTGAAAAATATTTTGTTCCTCACTTTGATTGGCACATTTCAACTTCAAAATCAGGTAAAATCCCCATCCATTTCCTACATGCAAAATGGTAGACATAAAACAAATTAAGAAGAAGGCAGAATGATGACTGATTCAGAAGTTTGCTATGATTTAATGTCGGCTCAGGTCCAACAAGCATATTTAAGGTGCACATAAAAACGCAGTCTTAAATTAAAATTGTTTGCTGCATAATTGCTTCTTTTGCTTTATGAAACAAACCCACAGAGAGAGTTACAGCATGGCCCTTTCTCAAGTTTGATCTGATTATTTTGACATCACCGAAATGAACTGCGAAATGCTTTCTCACTGGGGATTCTGAAGAGAAGGAGCAGCGTGGTAAAGGGGTCATGATCACTACCTCTGTGAAGAGCTGAGTGATTCACTGAACAGACAGATGGAACATTTTTCATTTTGTGTCTTCCCATCTCAATAAACTTTAGCAAGTGAACCATATTTTTTCATTATCAACCAGTTGAATCTCAATTCAGTCACTCAGTGGGAGCATTGATCCTGCGATTTTATTAAACTGGGTAGACTATGAAAGGAAATTGCAACGAGAAATGGATTTTCTGAGCATATAGGTTACTCCAATGTCTTCATCACGCACCATGTTTATTCTCACTGAGTCACAGCATTCCTCAGGTGGAGATGCCTGATCAGAAGAGAAAATAGTGCAAATGTTTACCAGTGTGAGACATTTATTATTTACAGGAGGAGTTCAGAGACATTGCTATTGTAATGAGCTGGTTACTAACTACTGCTTCCTCTCCAATAAATGTTGGTGAACGTAAATCAGTTAGAGAATATTGTAGGTCTAAACTCAATCCTCCCTCACCACAACTGAAAATGTTACACAGCGACTGGAGTCTGCAATTGATAGTTGTGGCATAGGTCCAACAGAGCTGGCTTAGAAGTGCTATTCTCCCAAGGAGCAATGTGGGCTTCTCACATTTACTTATTCATGGGATGAAAACATCATTGACAAGGTTGGCATTTATTGTCCATCCCTCAAGTGCTCTTGAGTACGTGATGCCACAGTCCCATGTGGTGAGATTATGCCCAAAGTGTTAACAGGGTGGGCAAACCAAGATTTTGACTCAGTGATGTTGAACGTTAAAGTCAGGCTGGAGTGTGACTTGGAGGGGAACTTGAAACCCCAGGGGTAAAATTCAAGAGGGCATTGGATGATTATTTGGAGAGGAAGATGTGCAAAGGTATGGGAAAAAGCAAGAGGTTGGCACGAGATCACGACGCTTGCTTGATAAGGCACAATGTACCAAAAGGCTTCCGCTGTGCTGTAACAATTCTGTGATTCTATGAAGACTCTGATGGCCCTTGTGGACAGGGTTACATTTGACCAAGTGCAGCAAATAATGGGCCTTAGCAAGATTGAAGTCAAGGAGGACAGTCGGGAAAACCCCAACAACTGGAATCATAAATAGCACCAAGGCAAATGTTTGTGATGTTGCCAATCATGTTTGCCTCTGGATATCATTGCGGGCCTTCCTCAGGATAGTGTCTTCACTCAACTTTCATCAATGACCTTGCCTCCACCCTAGGATCAGAAGGATGTTTGCTCATGATCGCACAGTGTTTAGTCTGATTAGCAACTCGTCAAATACGAAAGCATGCAACAAGAGCTGGAAAACATTCAGGCTTGGGTTGAAAAGTACCAAGTGACGTTCATGTCATTGAAGTGCCAGTCAACGTCTATCTCCAAAAGCAGTATAAGAACAAAAACATCTCCCTTTGGCATTCTGCAGAAGTTGGATCTGATATGTGGGTTCTGGGATCACACAGTCCTGTCTATAACATCATGTGCTGCTGTTGCACTGGGTTGGCACCTCATTATTCATGGGATTGGCGCTGAACCGGGCATCTTCACTTACATTTCATTGAACCAGAATCAATGTCATAGACACCCAGGGGCATTCACTACTGATTGTATACTACTGTACAGCCATCTCTGGTGAGTCTCTTCTGTCGTGGGACAGAAATACCTGGCCCCATGGATGGTATTGATGGATGTTCGCAGATTGATGTTGTGACTGAGATTTTGGATAAACAACAATCTTCCTCAATGAGTGATTGGAACCAGATGGACCTCATTGACTTCTTGAGTGGGGCTGTTAACCTGGGCCAAACAGGAAAGCCCCATGTTACCAGGAAATCTAGAATCCACTCAGTTTAGGGGACTAGGGGATTTACAATCTCCTCAGTTGAGGACTGACTCCAAGCTGGCTGGCCACACAACCAGTGTGTACTGCTGCTGTTGGGTCAGAGGTGGTGGAGGAAAAACAAGAGGAGGAAGAGGAGGAGGAGGAGGAAGAGGAGAGATTTTTCTTTCCTCTTGTCTAGGGAAGACATTTGATTTTTTTGGTTTTCTTTATTATTTTTTGTGTTTGTTTCTCTGGTTTCTTTCTTTTTTTCATAAAAAAAAGTATAACCAGGAGATTTGAATCTCTTCTGTTGAGGATTGACTCTGAGCTGGCTGGTCATAGCCAGTGGTACTGAACACTAGTACATTAAGGGTGACTTGGTGATGGGAACCAGTGTCTGTGCGGTTACTTCAGTGATTAAAATTCAAATATTTACACAGCAATGTATCAAATCATTTCACTCAATGACAAACACCTTTTCATTAAAATGCCTTCCCAATTTGTGGGACACTTCAATTGAGATTCTAGGATCATGAGCAATGGATGCTGTGAAGCTCCAACTCACAGCTGCAAGGCCCCTTTCGGTCTTCGTGCTTATTTTTAAGGTGAGCATGGTCGAATATAACAGACTTTGTTTTAACCGGCACCTTAAATGAACCAACGCTCTTGATAACCAGCATATATACGTGAAATATCGCAAGTTTACAGTATTATCGCAAGGTCTGAGCAGTCAGCTGAGGGTAGGCTGAGAGTGAGAAGACTCTGTCAGTGGGTTCTGTTTAAGGCAAAGTTACATTATTATTTGAGTGATTTATGCTGCAAACAAAGTATAACAGTGATGTGTATATACTATGTTTCTATTATTTAGTGTGTGTTTTACATTGAGTGTGTGGACCTCTTGATTATCTGGACTATTTGATCTACCAGCACATTCCTAGTCCCATAGGTGCCAGTTAATAAAGAGTTTGCCGTACTGGTAGTCAGATTCCTGCCCCAAACAAAGCCAGTGAGTTCATAGACTCGTAAGTTCATAAAATATAGGTGCAGGATTAGGTCATTCTACCCATTGAGTCTGCTCTGCCATTCGATCATGGCTGATATGTTCCTCATGGAGAAAGTGAGGACTGCAGATGCTGGAGATCAGAGCTGAAAATGTGTTGCTGGAAAAGCACAGCAGGTCAGGCAGCATCCAAGGAACAGGAGAATCGACGTTTCGGGCATGAGCCCTTCTTCAGGAATGAGGAAAGTGTGCCAAGCAGGTTAAGATAAAAGGTAGGGAGGAGGGACTTGGGGGATGGGCGTTGGGAATGCGATAGGTGGAAGGAGGTTAAAGTGAGGGTGATAGGCCGGAGTGGGGTGGGGGCGGAGAGGGCAGGAAGAAGATTGCAGGTTAGGAAGGTGGTGCTGAGTTCGAGAGTTGGGACTGAGACAAGGTGGGGGGAGGGGAAATGAGGAAACTGGAGAAATCTGAGTTCATCCCTTGTGGTTGGAGGGTTCCTAGGTGGAAGATGAGGCGCTCTTCCTCCAGCCGTCGTGTTGCTATGGTCTGGCGATGGAGGAGTCCAAGGACCTGCATGTCCTTGGGGGAGTGGGAGGGAGAGTTGAAGTGTTGAGCCACGGGGTGGTTGGGTTGGTTGGTCCGGGTGTCCCAGAGGTGTTCCCTGAAACGTTCCGCAACTAGGCGGCCTATCTCCCCAATATAGAGGAGGCCACATCGGGTGCAGCGGATGCAGTAAATGATGTGTGTGGAGGTGCAGGTGAATTTGTGACGCATATGGAAGGATCCCTTGGGGCCTTGGAGGGAAGTAAGAAGAGAGGTGTGTACGCAAGTTTTGCATTTCTTGCGGTTGCAGGGGAAGGTGCCGGGAGTGGAGGTTGGGTTGGTGGGGGGTGTGGACCTGACAAGGGAGTCACGGAGAGAGTGGTCATTTTGGAACGCTGACAGGGGAGGGGAGGGAAATATATCCTTGGTGGTGGGGTCTGTTTGGAGGTGGCGGAAATGTTGACGGATGATATGATGTATATGGAGTTTGGTAGGGTGGTAGGTGAGGACCAGTGGGATTCAGTCCTGGTGGCGGTTGGAGGGGCGTGGCTCAAGGGCAGAGGAGCGGGAAGTGGAGGAGATGCGGTGGAGAGCATCGTCGATCACGTCTGGGGGGAGATTGCGGTCTTTGAAGAAGGAGGCCATCTGGGTTGTTCGGTATTGGAACTGGTCCTCCTGGGAGCAGATGCGGTGGAGATGAAGGAATTGGGAATATGGGATGGCGGTTTTACAGGGGGCAGGGTGGGAGGAGGTGTAGTCTAGGTAGCTGTGGGAGTCGGTCGGTTTATAGTAAATGTCTGTGTTGATTTGGTCGCCCAAGATAGAAATGGAGAGGTCTAGGAAGGAGAGGGAGGAGTCTGAGACAGTCCAGGTAAATTTGAGGTTGGGGTGGAAGGTGTTGGTAAAGTGGATGAACTGTTCAACCTCCTCGTGGGAGCACGGGGCAGTACCGATACAGTCATCGATGTAGCGGAGGAAAAGGTGGGGTTTGGTGCCAGTGTAGCTGTGGAAGATGGACTGTTCCACATATCCTACGAAGAGGCAGGCATAGCTGGGGCCCATGCGGGTGCCCATGGCTACTCCTTTGGTTTGGAGGAAGTGGGAGGATTGGAAAGAGAAGTTGTTCAGAGTGAGGACCAGTTCAGTCAGTCGAAGGAGGGTGTCAGTGGAAGGGTACTGGTCGGTACGGCGGGAAAGGAAGAAGCAGAGGGCTTTAAGTCCTTTGTGATGGGAGATGGAGGTGTACAGGGACTGGATGTCCATGGTGAAGGTAAGGCGTTGGGGACCGGGGAAGTGAAAATCATGGAGGAGGTGGAGGGCGTGGGTGGTGTCCCAAACGTAGGTGGGGAGCTCTTCGACTAAGGGGGACAGGACCGTGTCGAGGTATGTAGAGATGAGTTCAGTGCAGCAGGAGCAGGCTGAGACAATGAGTCGGCCGGGGTAGTCAGGTTTGTGGATTTTGGGCAGGAGGTAGAAACGGGCGGTGTGGGGTTGTGGGACTATGAGGTTGGAGGCGGTGGATGGGAGATCCCCTGAGGTGATGAGGTTATGGATGGTCTGGGAGATGATGGTTTGGTGGTGGGAGGTGGGGTCATGGTCAAGGGGGCAGTAGGAAAGAGAAGTTGTTCAGAGTGAGGCCTCATCCCCATTTTCCTGCCTTCTCTCCATATCCCTTCAACCCCTTACCAATGACGATTAGATTAGGTTCCCGACAGTGTGGAAGCAGGCCCTTCGGCCCAACCAGTTCACACCAACCCTCCAAAGAATAACTCATCCAGACCCATTTCCCTCTAACTCATGCACTTAACACTATTGGCAATTTAGCATAACTAATTCTCTTGACCTGCACATCTTTGGATTGTGGGAAGAAACCAAAGTACCCAGAGGAAGCCCACGCAGACACAGGGAGAATGTACAAACTCCACACAGACAGTTGCCCGAGGCTGGAATTTAATCTGAGAACCTGGTGCTGTGAGGCAGCAGTGCTAACCGTTGAGCCACTGTCTAACTCCTCCTCCACTATCCCAGCATCCAGCGCACTTTGGGGTAGTGAATCCCACAGATTCGTAACCCTTTGGGAGAAGTAGTCTCTCTTCAGCTCTGTTTTGAATTTGCTGCCCTCTTATCCTCTCATCTTAGAATGCCTCACAAGAGGAAGCATCTGCTCCATGTCTATTTTATCCACACCTTTTATCATCTTTGAATACCTCAATTTGATCTCCTCTCATTCTTCCAAATTGCAGAGAACTTATGAACTTATGAATGGGAAGGGTTTAGAGCGATATGGGCCGAATGTTGGGAAATGGGACTGGATTAATTTAGGGCATCTGGTTGGCATGGATGAGTTGTATTTAAAGGTGCTGCACAATTCTATGACTCTGAGGCTTGAAACGTTAACTCTGATTCTCTCTCCACCAATACTGCCAAACCCCGCTGAGTTTCCCCAGCATTCTCTATGCTTGTTTCAAATCTCCACGCAATTTTGCTTCTATACTATGAAATGCTTTGGGACAGTTACTTGCGATGCTCAAGGTAATTTCCTGGAAATATTTGCAGATGAAATGACTACAGATCTGAGCTAACATCTTCAGCTGTTCTTTTCCCTTAAACCCTGCAGTGTCGCTCTCGACCGCTTTAGATACAAAAGCAAAGTTGCTGTGTCACTTTATTGACAGAACCTCCAGAAGAGAAATGGAACAAAGTGTTTTATGGTGGCATAATTGGTGGCTGTGATAACAAGGGTTTTTACCTTCTCCCGGATATCTAGGAAGATAGTTGAATAGTCTAGACTGACACCTGGCAGTATACTCCACAAGCTGAGACAGACACGACACTAAATTCAATATGCTCCTGCTGCCTCTCTGCATCAAATACAATGATTGTGGCCAGCCCAGACTGAGCCTCATTAGCAAATACATCAAACCCAGATGGAACTGAGAGTTAATCCGTCGGACACAAGGTGTGATGAGTGCAAAAATAGGCCAGTGTCAAAAGCAAATGAAGAATGCTGATTGTTGACGTACGAATGAAAGGTAGCAAGGCACATGCTGTGTTGTGGGCTAGATCAGATGCTGTGCAGCCAACAATGGGAAAAAACAAGAAAGCTCAGGATCAAGGAAAGAAATGTGTGTAAATTGAGTGCCAACGATCCACTAAGCCTAGGGGAAGAAGGACCACCCTTTAAAAAACAATCATCTAATTGTTAGATTACCTACAGTGAGGAAACAAGTCCACACTGACCCACCAAAGAGTAACCCAACCAGACACATTCCCCTACCCTACCCTAAATTTGATCAGATTACTTACTTACAGTGTGGAAACAGGCCCTTCGGCCCAACAAGTCAACACCAACCCACCGAAGCGCATCCATCCAGACCCATTCCCTTATACCTAACACCGTGGGCAATTTAGCATGGCCAATTCACCTGACCTGCACATCTTTGGACTGGGAGGAAACCGGAGCACCCAGAGGAAACCCACGTAGACACGGGGGAGAATGTGCAAACTCCACACAGTCAGTCGCCTGAGGTGGGAATTGAACCCAGGTCTCTGGCGCTGTGAGGCAGCAATGCTAACCACTGTGTCACCGTGCCACCCATTTGGATGGTGACAGAATAGGACGCTCCTGTTAGAGCTCATCTGCTACACCTGATCTTTTTCTTTCTTCTTCTTTTCCTTTTCTCTCTTTTTTCTTCTCCTCTCCCCTCAGCCCGGGAGGTGAATATGGGCGCAGCGACGGGTGCAGGCAGCAAATCCATGAGAACAATCACGAGCCCTGGAGCAGCACGTAGACTGCGAGCCCGGAAAAGTGTGGGGAAGCAGCCTTGGATCAGCACATAGGCAGCGGGTCCCGGAAAACCGCGAGCAGTGAGTCCCGGAAAACCAGGAGCAGGGAATCCTGGAACACTGCAAAACAGGGAGCCCTGGAATACCACGAGCAAAGAGACCAATAACAATGGGAGCCCTGGAACAGCACAAACAGGGAGCTGTGGAAAGCTGCGAGCCTGGAACACTGTGAGCCCTGGAATACTGCGAGACCTGGAACACTGCGAGACCTGGAACACTGCGAGACCTGCAACACTGTGAGACCTGGAACACTGCGAGCCCTGGAACACTGTGAGCCCTGGAACACTGTGAGCCCTGGAACACTGCGAGCCCTGGAACAGTGCGAGACCTTGAACACTGTGAGCCCTGGAACATTGCGAGTCTGGAACACAGCAAGACCTGGAACACCGTAGCCATGGAACACTGCAAGCCCTGGAACACCGTAAGCCCTGGAAGATCGTGAGCCCTGGAACACCGTGAGCCCTGGAACACTGCGAGCCCTGGAACACTGTGAGCATGGAACACCGTGAGCTTGGAACACTGTGCACCCTGGAACACTGTAAGCCCTGGAACACTGCAAGATCTGGAACACCGTAGCCATGGAACACTGCAAGCCCTGGAACACCGTAAGTGCTGGAAGACCGTGTGCCTCGGAACAGCGTGAGCCCTGGAACACCGTGAGCCCTGGAACACTGCGATCCCTGGAAGACTGTAAGCCCTGGAAGACCGTGTTCCCTGGAACACCGTGAGCCCTGGAACACTGCGAGCCCTGGAACACTGCGAGACCTGGAACACTGTGAGCCCTGGAACACTGCAAGCCCTGGAAGACTGTAAGCCCTGGAAGACCATGTGCCCTGGAACACTGCGAGCCCTGGAACACTGCGAGACCTGGAACACTGCGAGACCTGGAACACTGTGAGCCCTGGAACACTGCGAGACCTGGAACACCGTGAGCCCTGGAACACTGCGAGCCCTGGAACACTGCGAGACCTGGAACACTGTGAGCCCTGGAACAATGTGTGCCTTGGAACACTGCGAGCCCTGGAACACTGCGAGCCCTGGAACACTGCGAGCCCTGGAACACTGCGAGCCCTGGAACACTGCAAGACCTGGAACACTGCGAGCCCTGGGACACTGCAAGCATGGAACACCGTGAGCCCTGGAACACTGTGAGCCTGGAACACCATGAGCCCTGGAACACTGTGAGTCCTGGAACACTGCAAGCCATGGAACACTGTGAGCCAGGAACATTCTGAGCTCTGGAACACTGTGAGCCTGGAACACTGTGAGCCTGGAACACTGCAAGCCCTGGAACACTGCAAGCCCTGGAACGTTCTGAGCCCTGGAACACTGTGAGCCTGGAACACTGCGAGCATGGAACACTGCGAGCCCTGGAACACTGCGAGCATGGAACACTGCGAGCCTGGAACACTGTGAGCTCTGGAAAACAGTGAGGCCTGGAACACCATGAGCCCTGGAACACCACGAGCACAGGAACACTGCGAGACATGGAAAACCGTGAACCTGGAACACTGTGCGCCCTGGAACACCGGTGCCCTGGAACACTGCGATCCCTGGAAGACTGTAAGCCCTGGAAGACCGTGTTCCCTGGAACACCGTGAGCCCTGGAACACTGCGAGCCCTGGAACACTGCGAGACCTGGAACACTGTGAGCCCTGGAACACTGCAAGCCCTGGAAGACTGTAAGCCCTGGAAGACCATGTGCCCTGGAACACTGCGAGCCCTGGAACACTGCGAGACCTGGAACACTGTGAGCCCTGGAACACTGTGAGCCCTGGAACACTGCGAGACCTGGAACACCGTGAGCCCTGGAACACTGCGAGCCCTGGAACACTGCGAGACCTGGAACACTGTGAGCCCTGGAACAATGTGTGCCTTGGAACACTGCGAGCCCTGGAACACTGTGAGCCCTGGAACACTGCGAGCCCTGGAACACTGCAAGACCTGGAACACTGCGAGCCCTGGGACACTGCAAGCATGGAACACCGTGAGCCCTGGAACACTGTGAGCCTGGAACACCATGAGCCCTGGAACACTGTGAGTCCTGGAACACTGCAAGCTATGGAACACTGTGAGCCAGGAACATTCTGAGCTCTGGAACACTGTGAGCCTGGAACACTGTGAGCCTGGAACACTGCAAGCCCTGGAACACTGCAAGCCCTGGAACGTTCTGAGCCCTGGAACACTGTGAGCCTGGAACACTGCGAGCATGGAACACTGCGAGCCCTGGAACACTGCGAGCATGGAACACTGCGAGCCTGGAACACTGTGAGCTCTGGAAAATAGTGAGGCCTGGAACACCATGAGCCCTGGAACACCACGAGCACAGGAACACTGCGAGACATGGAAAACCGTGAACCTGGAACACTGTGCGCCCTGGAACACCGGTGCCCTGGAACACCGTGAGCCCTGGAACACTGCGATCCCTGGAAGACTGTAAGCCCTGGAAGACCGTGTTCCCTGGAACACCGTGAGCCCTGGAACACTGCGAGCCCTGGAACACTGCGAGACCTGGAACACTGTGAGTCCTGGAACACTGCAAGCCCTGGAAGACTGTAAGCCCTGGAAGACCATGTGCCCTGGAACACTGCGAGCCCTGGAACACTGCGAGACCTGGAACACTGCGAGACCTGGAACACTGTGAGCCCTGGAACACTGCGAGACCTGGAACACCGTGAGCCCTGGAACACTGCGAGCCCTGGAACACTGCGAGACCTGGAACACTGTGAGCCCTGGAACAATGTGTGCCTTGGAACACTGCGAGCCCTGGAACACTGCGAGCCCTGGAACACTGCGAGCCCTGGAACTCTGTGAGCCCTGGAACACTGTGAGCCCTGGAACACTGCGAGCCCTGGAACACTGAAAGACCTGGAACACTGCGAGCCCTGGGACACTGCGAGCATGGAACACCGTGAGCCCTGGAACACTGTGAGCCTGGAACACCATGAGCCCTGGAACACTGTGAGTCCTGGAACACTGCAAGCCATGGAACACTGTGAGCCAGGAACATTCTGAGCTCTGGAACACTGTGAGCCTGGAACACTGTGAGCCTGGAACACTGAAAGACCTGGAACACTGCGAGCCCTGGGACACTGCGAGCATGGAACACCGTGAGCCCTGGAACACTGTGAGCCTGGAACACCATGAGCCCTGGAACACTGTGAGTCCTGGAACACTGCAAGCCATGGAACACTGTGAGCCAGGAACATTCTGAGCTCTGGAACACTGTGAGCCTGGAACACTGTGAGCCTGGAACACTGCAAGCCCTGGAACACTGCGAGCCAGGAACATTCTGAGCCCTGGAACACTGTGAGCCTGGAACACTGCGAGCATGGAACACTGCGAGCCCTGGAACACTGCGAGCATGGAACACTGCGAGCCTGGAACACTGTGAGCTCTGGAAAACAGTGAGGCCTGGAACACCGTGAGCCCTGGAACACCACGAGCACAGGAACACTGCGAGACATGGAAAACCGTGAACCTGGAACACTGTGCGCCCTGGAACACCGGTGCCCTGGAACACCGTGAGCCCTGGAACACTGCAAGCCCTGGAAGACTGTAATCCCTGGAAGACCATGTGCCCTGGAACACTGCGAGCCCTGGAACACTGCGAGACCTGGAACACTTTGAGACCTGGAACACTGTGAGCCCTGGAACACTGCGAGACCTGGAACACTGTGAGCCCTGGAACAATGTGTGCCTTGGAACACTGCGAGCCCTGGAACACTGTGAGCCCTGGAACACTGCAAGATCTGGAACACCATAGCCATGGTACACTGCAAGCCCTGGAACACCGTAAGTGCTGGAAGACCATGTACCTTGGAACAGCGTGAGCCCTGGAACACTGCGAGCACAGGAACACTGTGAGTCCCAGAACACCGTGAGCCCTGGAACACTGTGAGCCCTGGAACACTGTGAGCCCTGGAACACTGCAAGACCTGGAACACCGTAGTCATGGAACACTGCAAGCCCTGGAACACTGTAACCCCTGGAAGACCGTGTGCCCTGGAACACCGTGAGCCCTGGAACACTATGAGCCCTGGAACACTATGAGCCCTGGAACACTGTGAGGCCTGGAACACTGCAAGATCTGGAACACCGTAGCCATGGAACACTGCAAGCCCTGGAACACCGTAAGTGCTGGAAGACCGTGTGCCTCGGAACAGCGTGAGCCCTGGAACACTGCGTGCCCTGGAACACTGCGAGCCTGGAACACTGTGAGTCCTGGAACACTGTGAGCCCTGGAATACTGCAAGACCTGGAACGCTGCGAGCCCTGGAACACTGCGAGCCTGGAACACTCTGAGTCCTGGAACAGTGCGAGCATGGAACACTGCGAGACCTGGAACACTGTCAGCCCAGGAACACTGTGAGCCCTGGAACACCGTGAGCCCTGGAACACTGTGAGCCCTGGAACACTTCAAGCCCTGGAACACCGTAAGCCCTGGAAGACCATGTGCCCTGGAACACTGTGAGCCCTGGAACACTGCGAGGCCTGGAACACTGCGAGTCCTGGAACACTGTGAGCATGGAACACCGTGAGCCCTGGAACACTGTGAGCCCTGGAACACTGCAAGACCTGGAACACTGTAGTCATGGAACACTGCAAGCCCTGGAACACTGTAAGCCCTGGAAGACCGTGTGCCCTGGAACACCGTGAGGCCCGGAACACTGCGAGCCCTGGAACACTGCGAGACCTGGAACATGTGAGCCCTGGAACAATGTGTGCCTTGGAACACTGAGAGCCCTGGAACACCGCGAGCCCTGGAACACTGTGAGCACTGGAACACTGCGAGCCCGGGAACACTGCGAGCCTGGAACACTGTCAGCTCTGGAAAACTGTGAGGCCTGGAACACCGTGAGCCCTGAAACACCGCGGGCACATGAACACTGCGAGACATGGAAAACAGTGAGCCTGGAACACTGTGCGCCCTGGAACACTGCAAGCCCTAGAACACTTCGAGCGTGGAACACAGCAAGCCTGGAACACCGCGAGCCCTGGAACACTGCGATTGCTGGAACCCTGCAAGACCTGGAACACCATAGCCCTGGAACACTGCAAGCCCTGGAACACCGTAAGCCCTGAAACACTGCAAGACCTGGAACACCGTGTGCCCAGGAACACCGTGAGCCCTGGAACACTGCTAGCCCTGAAACACCGTGAGCCCTGGAACACTGCGAGCCCTGGAACACTGCAAGACCTGGAACATGGTGAGCCCTGGAACACTGCGAGCATGGAACTCCGTGAGCCCTGGAACACTGTGAGCCTGGAACACCGTGAGCCCTGGAACACTGTGAGTCCTGGATCACTGCAGGCCTGGAACACTGTGAGCCTGGAACACTGCAAGCCCTGGAACACTGTGAGCCCTGGAACATTCTGAGCCCTGGAACACTGTGAGCCCTGGAACACTGTGAGCCTGGAACACTGCGAGCATGAAACACAGCGAGCCCTGGAACACTGCAAGCATGGAACACTGTGAGTCCTGGAACACTGCAGGCCTGGAACACTGTGAGCCTGGAACACTGCAAGCCCTGGAACACTGTGAGCCCTGGAACATTCTGAGCCCTGGAACAATGTGAGCATGGAACACCGTGAGCCATGGAACACTTTGAGCCCTGGAACACTGCGAGCATGGAACACCGTGAACCCTGGAACACTGTGAGCCCTGGAACACTGCAAGCCCTGGAACACTGTGCGCCTGGTATACTGCAAACCCTGGAACACTGCGAGTCCTGGAACACTGCGAGCCCTGGAACACTGCGAGCCTGGAACACCATGAGCACTGGAACACTGCGAGCCCTGGAACACTGCGAGCGTGGAACACTGTGAGCTGTGGAATACTGTGAGCCCAGGAACATTCTGAGCCCTGGAACAATGTGAGCATGGAACACCGTGAGCCATGGAACACTTTGAGCCCTGGAACACTGCGAGCATGGAACACCGTGAACCCTGGAACACTGTGAGCCCTGGAACACTGCAAGCCCTGGAACACTGTGCGCCTGGTATACTGCAAACCCTGGAACACTGCGAGTCCTGGAACACTGCGAGCCCTGGAACACTGCGAGCCTGGAACACCATGAGCACTGGAACACTGCGAGCCCTGGAACACTGCGAGCGTGGAACACTGTGAGCTGTGGAATACTGTGAGGCCTATAACACCGTGAGCCCTGGAACACTGCGAGACCTGGAACATGGTGAGCCCTGGAACACTGTGAGCTCTGGAAAACTGTGAGGCCTGGAACACCATGAGCCCTGGAACACTGAGCCCTGGAACACTGCAAGACCTGGAACACCGTAGCCATGGAAGACAGTGTGCCCAGGAACACCGTGAGTCCTGGAACACTGTGAGCCCTGGAACACTGCAAGACCTGGAACACTGCGAGCCCTGGAACACTGCGAGCATGGAACACCGTGAGCCCTGGAACACTGAGAGCCTGGAACACTGTGAGCCCTGGAACACCGAGAGCCTGGAACACTGTGAGCCTGGAACACTACAAGCCCTGGAACACTGTGAGCCCTGGAACATTCTGAGCCCTGGAACACTGTGAGCCCTGGAACACTGTGAGCCTGGAACATTGCGAGCATGGAACACTGCGAGCCCTGGAACACTGCGAGCATGGAACACTGTGAGTCCTGGAACACTGCAGGCCTGGAACACTGTGAGCCTGGAACACTGCAAGCCCTGGAACACTGCGAGCATGGAACACTGTGAGCCCTGGAACACTGTGAGCATGGAACACTGTGAGTCCTGGAACACTGCAGGCCTGGAACACTGTGAGCCTGGAACACTGCAAGCCCTGGAACACTGCGAGCATGGAACACTGCGAGCCGTGGAACACTGCGAGCATGGAACACTGTGAGTCCTGGAACACTGCGAGCATGGAACACTGTGAGCCCTGGAACAATGTGAGCATGGAACACCGTGAGCCATGGAACACTGTGAGCCCTGGAACACTGTGAGCCCTGGAACACCGTGAGCCCTGGAACACTGTGAGCCCTGGAACACCGTGAGCCCTGGAACACTGTGAGCCCTGGAACACTGTGAGCCTGGAACAGTGCAAGCCCTGGAACACTGCGAGCATGGAACACTGCGAGCCCTGGAACACTGCGAGCATGGAACACTGTGAGTCCTGGAACACTGCGAGCATGGAACACTGTGAGCCCTGGAACAATGTGAGCATGGAACACTGTGAGCCCTGGAACACTGTGAGCCCTGGAACACTGTGAGCCCTGGAACACCGTGAGCCATGGAACACTGTGAGCCCTGGAACACCGTGAGCCATGGAACACTGTGAGCCATGGAACACCGTGAGCCCTGGAACACTGTGAGACCTGGAACACTGTGAGCTATGGAACACTGCAAAATCTGGAACACCGTAGCCATGGAACACTGCAAGCCCTGGAACACCGTAAGTGCTGGAAGACCGTGTGCCTTGAAACAACGTGAGCCCTGGAACACTGCGAGCCCTGGAACACTGTGAGCCCTAGAACACCGAGAGCCCTGGAACACTGTGAGCCCTTGAACACCGTGAGCCCTGGAACACTGCAAGACCTGGAACACCGTAGTCATGGAACACTGCAAGCCCTGGAACACTGTAAGCCCTGGAAGACCGTATGCCCTGGAACACCGTGAGCACTGGAACACTATGAGCCCTGGAACACTGTGAGCCTGGAACACTGCAAGCCCTGGAACACTGCGAGCCCTGGAACATTCTGAGCCCTGGAACACTGTGAGCCCTGGAACACTGTGAGCCTGGAACACTGCGAGCATGGAACACTGCGAGCCCTGGAACAATGCGAGCATGGAACACTGTGAGTCCTGGAACACTGCAAGCATGGAACACTGTGAGCCTGGAACACTGCAAGCCCTGGAACACTGCGAGCATGGAACACTGTGAGCCCTGGAACACTGCAAGCCCTGGAACACTGTGAGCCCTGGAACATTCTGAGCCCTGGAACAATGTGAGCATGGAACACCGTGAGCCATGGAACACTTTGAGCCCTGGAACACTGCGAGCATGGAACACCGTGAACCCTGGAACACTGTGAGCCCTGGAACACTGCAAGCCCTGGAACACTGTGCGCCTGGTATACTGCAAACCCTGGAACACTGCGAGTCCTGGAACACTGCGAGCCTGGAACACCATGGGCACTGGAACACTGCGAGCACTGGAACACTGCAAGCGTGAAACACTGTGAGCTGTGGAAAACTGTGAGGCCTGGAACACCATGAGCCCTGGAACACTGTGAGCCCTGGAACACTGCAAGACCTGGAACACCGTAGCCATGGAAGACCGTGTGCCCAGGAACACCGTGAGCCCTGGAACACTGTGAGCCCTGGAACACTGCAAGACCTGGAACACTGCAAGCCCTGGAACACTGCGAGCATGGAACACCGTAAGCCCTGGAACACTGAGAGCCTGGAACACTGTGAGCCCTGGAACACCGAGAGCCTGGAACACTGTGAGCCTGGAACACTGCAAGCCCTGGAACACTGTGAGCCCTGGAACATTCTGAGCCCTGGAACACTGTGAGCCCTGGAACACTGTGAGCCTGGAACACTGCGAGCATGGAACACTGCGAGCCCTGGAACACTGCGAGCATGGAACACTGTGAGTCCTGGAACACTGCAGGCCTGGAACACTGTGAGCCTGGAACACTGCAAGCCCTGGAACACTGCGAGCATGGAACACTGTGAGCCCTGGAACACTGTGAGCATGGAACACTGTGAGTCCTGGAACACTGCAGGCCTGGAACACTGTGAGCCTGGAACACTGCAAGCCCTGGAACACTGCGAGCATGGAACACTGCGAGCCCTGGAACACTGCGAGCATGGAACACTGTGAGTCCTGGAACACTGCGAGCATGGAACACTGTGAGCCCTGGAACAATGTGAGCATGGAACACCGTGAGCCATGGAACACTGTGAGCCCTGGAACACTGTGAGCCCTGGAACACCGTGAGCCCTGGAACACTGTGAGCCCTGGAACACATTGAGCCCTGGAACACTGTGAGCCCTGGAACACTGTGAGCATGGAACACTGCAAGCCCTGGATCACTGTGAACATGGAACACCGTGAGCCATGGAACACTGTGAGCCCTGGAACACCATGAGCCCTGGAACACTCTGAGCCCTGGAACACTGTGAGCCCTGGAACAATGTGAGCATGGAACACCGTGAGCCATGGAACACTTTGAGCCCTGGAACACTGCGAGCATGGAACACCGTGAACCCTGGAACACTGTGAGCCCTGGAACACTGCAAGCCTTGGAACACTGTGCGCCTGGTATACTGCAAACCCTGGAACACTGCGAGTCCTGGAACACTGCGAGCCCTGGAACACTGCGAGCCTGGAACACCATGGGCACTGGAACACTGCGAGCACTGGAACACTGCAAGCGTGAAACACTGTGAGCTGTGGAAAACTGTGAGGCCTATAACACCGTGAGCCCTGGAACACTGCGAGACCTGGAACATGGTGAGCCCTGGAACACTGTGAGCTCTGGAAAACTGTGAGGCCTGGAACACCATGAGCCCTGGAACACTGTGAGCCCTGGAACACTGCAAGACCTGGAACACCGTAGCCATGGAAGACCGTGTGCCCAGGAACACCGTGAGCCCTGGAACACTGTGAGCCCTGGAACACTGCAAGACCTGGAACACTGCAAGCCCTGGAACACTGCGAGCATGGAACACCGTAAGCCCTGGAACACTGAGAGCCTGGAACACTGTGAGCCCTGGAACACCGAGAGCCTGGAACACTGTGAGCCTGGAACACTGCAAGCCCTGGAACACTGTGAGCCCTGGAACATTCTGAGCCCTGGAACACTGTGAGCCCTGGAACACTGTGAGCCTGGAACACTGCGAGCATGGAACACTGCGAGCCCTGGAACACTGCGAGCATGGAACACTGTGAGTCCTGGAACACTGCAGGCCTGGAACACTGTGAGCCTGGAACACTGCAAGCCCTGGAACACTGCGAGCATGGAACACTGTGAGCCCTGGAACACTGTGAGCATGGAACACTGTGAGTCCTGGAACACTGCAGGCCTGGAACACTGTGAGCCTGGAACACTGCAAGCCCTGGAACACTGCGAGCATGGAACACTGTGAGTCCTGGAACACTGCGAGCATGGAACACTGTGAGCCCTGGAACAATGTGAGCATGGAACACCGTGAGCCATGGAACACTGTGAGCCCTGGAACACTGTGAGCCCTGGAACACCGTGAGCCCTGGAACACTGTGAGCCCTGGAACACATTGAGCCCTGGAACACTGTGAGCCCTGGAACACTGTGAGCATGGAATACTGCGAGCCCTGGAACACCATGAGCCCTGGAACACTCTGAGCCCTGGAGCACTGTGAGCCCTGGAACAATGTGAGTATGGAACACCGTGAGCCATGGAACACTGAGACCTGGAACAATGTGAGCTATGGAACACTGTGAGCATGGAACACCGTGAGCCATGGAACACTGTGAGCCCTGGAACACCATGAGCCCTGGAACACTCTGAGCCCTGGAACACTGTGAGCCCTGGAACAATGTGAGCCATGGAACACTGTGAGACCTGGAACACTGTGAGCTATGGAACACTGTGAGCATGGAACACCGTGAGCCATGGAACACTGTGAGCCCTGGAACACCATGAGCCCTGGAACACTTTGAGCCCTGGAACACTGCGAGCATGGAACACCGTGAACCCTGGAACACTGTGAGCCCTGGAACACTGCAAGCCCTGGAACACTGTGCGCCTGGTATACTGCAAACCCTGGAACACTGCGAGTCCTGGAACACTGCGAGCCTGGAACACCATGGGCACTGGAACACTGCGAGCACTGGAACACTGCAAGCGTGAAACACTGTGAGCTGTGGAAAACTGTGAGGCCTATAACACCGTGAGCCCTGGAACACTGCGAGACCTGGAACATGGTGAGCCCTGGAACACTGTGAGCTCTGGAAAACTGTGAGGCCTGGAACACCATGAGCCCTGGAACACTGTGAGCCCTGGAACACTGCAAGACCTGGAACACCGTAGCCATGGAAGACCGTGTGCCCAGGAACACCGTGAGCCCTGGAACACTGTGAGCCCTGGAACACTGCAAGACCTGGAACACTGCAAGCCCTGGAACACTGCGAGCATGGAACACCATAAGCCCTGGAACACTGAGAGCCTGGAACACTGTGAGCCCTGGAACACCGAGAGCCTGGAACACTCTGAGCCTGGAACACTGCAAGCCCTGGAACACTGTGAGCCCTGGAACATTCTGAGCCCTGGAACACTGTGAGCCCTGGAACACTGTGAGCCTGGAACACTGCGAGCATGGAACACTGCGAGCCCTGGAACACTGCGAGCATGGAACACTGTGAGTCCTGGAACACTGCAGGCCTGGAACACTGTGAGCCTGGAACACTGCAAGCCCTGGAACACTGCGAGCATGGAACACTGTGAGCCCTGGAACACTGTGAGCATGGAACACTGTGAGTCCTGGAACACTGCAGGCCTGGAACACTGTGAGCCTGGAACACTGCAAGCCCTGGAACACTGCGAGCATGGAACACTGCGAGCCCTGGAACACTGCGAGCATGGAACACTGTGAGTCCTGGAACACTGCGAGCATGGAACACTGTGAGCCCTGGAACAATGCGAGCATGGAACACCGTGAGCCATGGAACACTGTGAGCCCTGGAACACTGTGAGCCCTGGAACACCGTGAGCCCTGGAACACTGTGAGCCCTGGAACACATTGAGCCCTGGAACACTGTGAGCCCTGGAACACTGTGAGCATGGAACACTGCGAGCCCTGGAACACCATGAGCCCTGGAACACTCTGAGCCCTGGAACACTGTGAGCCCTGGAACAATGTGAGTATGGAACACCGTGAGCCATGGAACACTGTGAGACCTGGAACACTGTGAGCTATGGAACACTGTGAGCATGGAACACCGTGAGCCATGGAACACTGTGAGCCCTGGAACACCATGAGCCCTGGAACACTCTGAGCCCTGGAACACTGTGAGCCCTGGAACAATGTGAGTATGGAACACCGTGAGCCATGGAACACTGTGAGACCTGGAACACTGTGAGCTATGGAACACTGCAAAATCTGGAACACCGTAGCCATGGAACACTGCAAGCCCTGGAACACCGTAAGTGCTGGAAGACCGTGAGCCCTGGAACACCGTGAGCCTGGAACACTGTGAGCCCTTGAACACCGTGAGCCCTGGAACACTGTGAGCCCTGGAACACTGCAAGACCTGGAACACCGTAGTCATGGAACACTGCAAGCCCTGGAACACTGTAAGCCCTGGAAGACCGTATGCCCTGGAACACCGTGAGCCCTGGAACACTATGAGCCCTGGAACACTGTGAGGCCTGGAACACTGCAAGATCTGGAACACCGTAGCCGTGGAACACTGCAAGCCCTGGAACACTGTAAGTGCTGGAAGACCGTGTGCCTCGGAACAGCGTGAGCCCTGGAACACTGCGAGCCCTGGAACACTGCGAGCCCTGGAACACTGCGAGCCTGGAACACTGTGAGTCCTGGAACACTGTGAGCCCTGGAACACTGCGAGACCTGGAACACTGCGAGCCCTGGAACACCGTAGCCATGGAAGACCGTGTGCCCAGGAACACCGTGAGCCCTGGAACACTGTGAGCCCTGGAACACTGTGAGTCCTGGAACACTGTGAGCCCTGGAACACTGCGAGACCTGGAACACTGCGAGCCCTGGAACACCGTAGCCATGGAAGACCGTGTGCCCAGGAACACCGTGAGCCCTGGAACACTGTGAGCCCTGGAACACTGTGAGCCCTGGAACACTGCAAGACCTGGAACACTGCAAGACCTGGAACACTGCGAGCATGGAACACCGTGAGCCCTGAAACACTGAGAGCCTGGAACACTGTGAGCCCTGGAACACCGAGAGCCTGGAACACTGTGAGCCTGGAACACTGCAAGCCCTGGAACACTGTGAGCCCTGGAACATTCTGAGCCCTGGAACACTGTGAGCCCTGGAACACTGTGAGCCTGGAACACTGCGAGCATGGAACACTGCGAGCCCTGGAACACTGCGAGCATGGAACACTGTGAGTCCTGGAACACTGCAGGCCTGGAACACTGTGAGCCTGGAACACTGCAAGCCCTGGAACACTGCGAGCATGGAACACTGTGAGCCCTGGAACACTGCGAGCATGGAACACTGTGAGTCCTGGAACACTGCAGGCCTGGAACACTGTGAGCCTGGAACACTGCAAGCCCTGGAACACTGCGAGCATGGAACACTGCGAGCCCTGGAACACTGCGAGCATGGAACACTGTGAGTCCTGGAACACTGCGAGCATGGAACACTGTGAGCCCTGGAACAATGTGAGCATGGAACACCATGAGCCATGGAACACTGTGAGCCCTGGAACACTGTGAGCCCTGGAACACCGTGAGCCCTGGAACACTGTGAGCCCTGGAACACATTGAGCCCTGGAACACTGTGAGCTCTGGAACACTGTGAGCATGGAACACTGCGAGCCCTGGATCACTGTGAGCCCTGGAACACCGTGAGCCATGGAACACTGTGAGCCCTGGAACACCGTGAGCCCTGGAACACTGTGAGCCCTGGAACACCGTGAGCCCTGGAACACTGTGAGCCCTGGAACACCGTGAGCCATGGAACACTCTGAGCCCTGGAACACTGTGAGCCCTGGAACAATGTGAGTATGGAACACCGTGAGCCATGGAACACTGTGAGACCTGGAACACTGTGAGCTATGGAACACTGCAAAATCTGGAACACCGTAGCCATGGAACACTGCAAGCCCTGGAACACCGTAAGTGCTGGAAGACCGTGAGCCCTGGAACACCGTGAGCCTGGAACACTGTGAGCCCTTGAACACCGTGAGCCCTGGAACACTGTGAGCCCTGGAACACTGCAAGACGTGGAACACCGTAGTCATGGAACACTGCAAGCCCTGGAACACTGTAAGCCCTGGAAGACCGTATGCCCTGGAACACCGTGAGCCCTGGAACACTGCGAGCCCTGGAACACTGCGAGCCCTGGAACACTGCGAGCCTGGAACACTGTGAGTCCTGGAACACTGTGAGCCCTGGAACACTGCGAGACCTGGAACACTGCGAGCCCTGGAACACCGTAGCCATGGAAGACCGTGTGCCCAGGAACACCGTGAGCCCTGGAACACTGTGAGCCCTGGAACACTGCAAGACCTGGAACACTGCAAGCCCTGGAACACTGCGAGCATGGAACACCGTGAGCCCTGAAACACTGAGAGCCTGGAACACTGTGAGCCCTGGAACACCGAGAGCCTGGAACACTGTGAGCCTGGAACACTGCAAGCCCTGGAACACTGTGAGCCCTGGAACATTCTGAGCCCTGGAACACTGTGAGCCCTGGAACACTGTGAGCCTGGAACACTGCGAGCATGGAACACTGCGAGCCCTGGAACACTGCGAGCATGGAACACTGTGAGTCCTGGAACACTGCAGGCCTGGAACACTGTGAGCCTGGAACACTGCAAGCCCTGGAACACTGCAAGCATGGAACACTGTGAGCCCTGGAACACTGCGAGCATGGAACACTGTGAGTCCTGGAACACTGCAGGCCTGGAACACTGTGAGCCCTGGAACACTGCAAGCCCTGGAACACTGCGAGCATGGAACACTGCGAGCCCTGGAACACTGCGAGCATGGAACACTGTGAGTCCTGGAACACTGCGAGCATGGAACACTGTGAGCCCTGGAACAATGTGAGCATGGAACACCGTGAGCCATGGAACACTGTGAGCCCTGGAACACTGTGAGCCCTGGAACACCGTGAGCCCTGGAACACTGTGAGCCCTGGAACACATTGAGCCCTGGAACACTGTGAGCTCTGGAACACTGTGAGCATGGAACACTGCGAGCCCTGGATCACTGTGAGCATGGAACACCGTGAGCCATGGAACACTGTGAGCCCTGGAACACCGTGAGCCCTGGAACACTGTGAGCCCTGGAACACCGTGAGCCCTGGAACACTGTGAGCCCTGGAACACCGTGAGCCATGGAACACTCTGAGCCCTGGAACACTGTGAGCCCTGGAACAATGTGAGTATGGAACACCGTGAGCCATGGAACACTGTGAGACCTGGAACACTGTGAGCTATGGAACACTGCAAAATCTGGAACACCGTAGCCATGGAACACTGCAAGCCCTGGAACACCGTAAGTGCTGGAAGACCGTGAGCCCTGGAACACCGTGAGCCTGGAACACTGTGAGCCCTTGAACACCGTGAGCCCTGGAACACTGTGAGCCCTGGAACACTGCAAGACGTGGAACACCGTAGTCATGGAACACTGCAAGCCCTGGAACACTGTAAGCCCTGGAAGACCGTATGCCCTGGAACACCGTGAGCCCTGGAACACTGCGAGCCCTGGAACACTGCGAGCCCTGGAACACTGCGAGCCTGGAACACTGTGAGTCCTGGAACACTGTGAGCCCTGGAACACTGCGAGACCTGGAACACTGCGAGCCCTGGAACACCGTAGCCATGGAAGACCGTGTGCCCAGGAACACCGTGAGCCCTGGAACACTGTGAGCCCTGGAACACTGCAAGACCTGGAACACTGCAAGCCCTGGAACACTGCGAGCATGGAACACCGTGAGCCCTGAAACACTGAGAGCCTGGAACACTGTGAGCCCTGGAACACCGAGAGCCTGGAACACTGTGAGCCTGGAACACTGCAAGCCCTGGAACACTGTGAGCCCTGGAACATTCTGAGCCCTGGAACACTGTGAGCCCTGGAACACTGTGAGCCTGGAACACTGCGAGCATGGAACACTGCGAGCCCTGGAACACTGCGAGCATGGAACACTGTGAGTCCTGGAACACTGCAGGCCTGGAACACTGTGAGCCTGGAACACTGCAAGCCCTGGAACACTGCAAGCATGGAACACTGTGAGCCCTGGAACACTGCGAGCATGGAACACTGTGAGTCCTGGAACACTGCAGGCCTGGAACACTGTGAGCCCTGGAACACTGCAAGCCCTGGAACACTGCGAGCATGGAACACTGCGAGCCCTGGAACACTGCGAGCATGGAACACTGTGAGTCCTGGAACACTGCGAGCATGGAACACTGTGAGCCCTGGAACAATGTGAGCATGGAACACCGTGAGCCATGGAACACTGTGAGCCCTGGAACACTGTGAGCCCTGGAACACCGTGAGCCCTGGAACACTGTGAGCCCTGGAACACATTGAGCCCTGGAACACTGTGAGCTCTGGAACACTGTGAGCATGGAACACTGCGAGCCCTGGATCACTGTGAGCATGGAACACCGTGAGCCATGGAACACTGTGAGCCCTGGAACACCGTGAGCCCTGGAACACTGTGAGCCCTGGAACACCGTGAGCCCTGGAACACTGTGAGCCCTGGAACACCGTGAGCCATGGAACACTCTGAGCCCTGGAACACTGTGAGCCCTGGAACAATGTGAGTATGGAACACCGTGAGCCATGGAACACTGTGAGACCTGGAACACTGTGAGCTATGGAACACTGCAAAATCTGGAACACCGTAGTCATGGAACACTGCAAGCCCTGGAACACTGTAAGCCCTGGAAGACCGTATGCCCTGGAACACCGTGAGCCCTGGAACACTATGAGCCCTGGAACACTGTGAGGCCTGGAACACTGCAAGATATGGAACACCGTAGCCGTGGAACACTGCAAGCCCTGGAACACCGTAAGTGCTGGAAGACCGTGTGCCTCGGAACAGCGTGAGCCCTGGAACACTGCGAGCCCTGGAACACTGCGAGCCCTGGAACACTGCGAGCCTGGAACACTGTGAGTCCTGGAACACTGTGAGCCCTGGAACACTGCGAGACCTGGAACACTGCGAGCCCTGGAACACTGCGAGCCTGGAGCACTGTGAGTCCTGGAACAGTGCGAGCCTGGAACACAGTGAGCTGTGGATAATTGCGAGCCCTGGAATACTGCGAGACCTGGAACACTGCAAGACCTGGAACACTGTGAGCCCTGGAACACTGCGAGCCCTGGAACACTGCGAGCCCTGGAACACTGCGAGCCCAGGAACACCGTGAGCCCTGGAACACCGCGAGCACAGGAACACTGCGAGACATGGAACACCATGAGCCTGGAACACCCTGCGCCCTGGAACACTGAAAGCCCTGGAACAATTCGAGCGTGGAACACAGCAAGCCTGGAACACCGTAGCCCTGGAACACTGCGAGCCCTTCAACACTGTGATCCCTAGAACACTGCAAGACCTGGAACACTGTAGCCCTGGAACACTGCAAGTCCTGGAACACCATAAGCCCTGGAAGACCGTGTGCCCTGGAACACCGTGAGCCCTGGAACACTGCGAGCCCTGGAACACTGTGAGCCCTGGAACACTGCGAGCCTGGAACACAGTGAGCACGAGAACACTGCGAGCCCTGGAACACTGCAAGTCCAGGAACACTGTGAGCCCTGGAACACTGCAAGCCCTGGAACACTGTTCGCCTGGTATACTGCAAACCCTGGAACACTGCGAGTCCTGGAACACTGCGAGCCCTGGAACACTGCGAGCCTGGAACACCATGAGCACTGGAACACTGCGAGCCCTGGAACACTGCGAGCGTGGAACACTGTGAGCTGTGGAAAACTGTGAGGCCTATAACACCGTGAGCCCTGGAACACTGCGAGACCTGGAACATGGTGAGCCCTGGAACACTGTGAGCTCTGGAAAACTGTGAGGCCTGGAACACCATGAGCCCTGGAACACTGTGAGCCCTGGAACACTGCAAGACCTGGAACACCGTAGCCATGGAAGACCGAGTGCCCAGGAACACCGTGAGCCCTGGAACACTGTGAGCCCTGGAACACTGCAAGACCTGGAACACTGCGAGCCCTGGAACACTGCGAGCATGGAACACCGTGAGCCCTGGAACACTGAGAGCCTGGAACACTGTGAGCCCTGGAACACCGAGAGCCTGGAACACTGTGAGCCTGGAACACTGCAAGCCCTGGAACACTGTGAGCCCTGGAACACTGCGAGCCCTGGAACACTGCGAGCCTGGAACACTGTGAGTCCTGGAACACTGTGAGCCCTGGAACACTGCAAGACCTGGAACACTGCGAGCCCTGGAACACTGCAAGCCTGGAGCACTGTGAGTCCTGGAACAGTGCGAGCCTGGAACACTGCGAGACCTGGAACACTGCAAGACCTGGAACACTGTGAGCCCTGGAACACTGCGAGACCTGGAACATGGTGAGCCCTGGAACACTGTGAGCTCTGGAAAACTGTGAGGCCTGGAACACCATGAGCCCTGGAACACTGAGCCCTGGAACACTGCAAGACCTGGAACACCGTAGCCATGGAAGACCGTGTGCCCAGGAACACCGTGAGCCCTGGAACACTGTGAGCCCTGGAACACTGCAAGACCTGGAACACTGCGAGCCCTGGAACACTGCGAGCATGGAACACCGTGAGCCCTGGAACACTGAGAGCCTGGAACACTGTGAGCCCTGGAACACCGAGAGCCTGGAACACTGCGAGCCTGGAACACTACAAGCCCTGGAACACTGTGAGCCCTGGAACATTCTGAGCCCTGGAACACTGTGAGCCCTGGAACACTGTGAGCCTGGAACACTGCGAGCATGGAACACTGCGAGCCCTGGAACACTGCGAGCATGGAACACTGTGAGTCCTGGAACACTGCAGGCCTGGAACACTGTGAGCCTGGAACACTGCAAGCCCTGGAACACTGCGAGCATGGAACACTGCGAGCCCTGGAACACTGCGAGCATGGAACACTGTGAGTCCTGGAACACTGCGAGCATGGAACACTGTGAGCCCTGGAACAATGTG
Organism: Chiloscyllium punctatum; assembly: GCF_047496795.1. Lineage (NCBI taxonomy): Eukaryota > Metazoa > Chordata > Chondrichthyes > Orectolobiformes > Hemiscylliidae > Chiloscyllium > Chiloscyllium punctatum. The sequence continues at coordinate 44,855,183 of NC_092786.1, forward strand.
AGCATGGAACACCGTGAGCCATGGAACACTGTGAGCCCTGGAACACTGTGAGCCCTGGAACACCGTGAGCCCTGGAACACTGTGAGCCCTGGAACACATTGAGCCCTGGAACACTGTGAGCTCTGGAACACTGTGAGCATGGAACACTGCGAGCCCTGGAACACTGTGAGCCTGGAACACTGCAAGCCCTGGATCACTGTGAGGCCTGGAACACTGCGAGCATGGAACACTGCGAGCCCTGGAACACTGCGAGCATGGAACACTGTGAGCCCTGGAACAATGTGAGCATGGAACACTGTGAGTCCTGGAACACTGCGAGCATGGAACACTGTGAGCCCTGGAACACTGCGAGCATGGAACACTGCGAGCCCTGGAACACTGCGAGCATGGAACACCGTGAGCCCTGGAACAATGTGAGCATGGAACACTGTGAGTCCTGGAACACTGCGAGCATGGAACACTGTGAGCCCTGGAACACTGCGAGCATGGAACACTGCGAGCCCTGGAACACTGTGAGTCCTGGAACACTGCGAGCATGGAACACTGTGAGCCCAGGAACAATGTGAGCATGGAACACTGTGAGCCATGGAACACTGTGAGCCCTGGAACACTGTGAGCCCTGGAACACCGTGAGCCATGGAACACTGTGAGCCCTGGAACACCGTGAGCCATGGAACACTGTGAGCCATGGAACACCGTGAGCCCTGGAACACTGTGAGACCTGGAACACTGTGAGCTATGGAACACTGCAAAATCTGGAACACCGTAGCCATGGAACACTGCAAGCCCTGGAACACCGTAAGTGCTGGAAGACCGTGTGCCTTGAAACAGCGTGAGCCCTGGAACACTGCGAGCCCTGGAACACTGTGAGCCCTAGAACACCGAGAGCCCTGGAACACTGTGAGCCCTTGAACACCGTGAGCCCTGGAACACTGCAAGACCTGGAACACCGTAGTCATGGAACACTGCAAGCCCTGGAACACTGTAAGCCCTGGAAGACCGTATGCCCTGGAACACCGTGAGCCCTGGAACACTATGAGCCCTGGAACACTGTGAGCCTGGAACACTGCAAGCCCTGGAACACTGCGAGCCCTGGAACATTCTGAGCCCTGGAACACTGTGAGCCCTGGAACACTGTGAGCCTGGAACACTGCGAGCATGGAACACTGCGAGCCCTGGAACAATGCGAGCATGGAACACTGTGAGTCCTGGAACACTGCAAGCATGGAACACTGTGAGCCTGGAACACTGCAAGCCCTGGAACACTGCGAGCATGGAACACTGTGAGCCCTGGAACACTGCAAGCCCTGGAACACTGTGAGCCCTGGAACATTCTGAGCCCTGGAACAATGTGAGCATGGAACACCGTGAGCCATGGAACACTTTGAGCCCTGGAACACTGCGAGCATGGAACACCGTGAACCCTGGAACACTGTGAGCCCTGGAACACTGCAAGCCCTGGAACACTGTGCGCCTGGTATACTGCAAACCCTGGAACACTGCGAGTCCTGGAACACTGCGAGCCCTGGAACACTGCGAGCCTGGAACACCATGGGCACTGGAACACTGCGAGCACTGGAACACTGCAAGCGTGAAACACTGTGAGCTGTGGAAAACTGTGAGGCCTATAACACCGTGAGCCCTGGAACACTGCGAGACCTGGAACATGGTGAGCCCTGGAACACTGTGAGCTCTGGAAAACTGTGAGGCCTGGAACACCATGAGCCCTGGAACACTGTGAGCCCTGGAACACTGCAAGACCTGGAACACCGTAGCCATGGAAGACCGTGTGCCCAGGAACACCGTGAGCCCTGGAACACTGTGAGCCATGGAACACTGTGAGCCATGGAACACCGTGAGCCCTGGAACACTGTGAGACCTGGAACACTGTGAGCTATGGAACACTGCAAAATCTGGAACACCGTAGCCATGGAACACTGCAAGCCCTGGAACACCGTAAGTGCTGGAAGACCGTGTGCCTTGAAACAGCGTGAGCCCTGGAACACTGCGAGCCCTGGAACACTGTGAGCCCTAGAACACCGAGAGCCCTGGAACACTGTGAGCCCTTGAACACCGTGAGCCCTGGAACACTGCAAGACCTGGAACACCGTAGTCATGGAACACTGCAAGCCCTGGAACACTGTAAGCCCTGGAAGACCGTATGCCCTGGAACACCGTGAGCCCTGGAACACTATGAGCCCTGGAACACTGTGAGCCTGGAACACTGCAAGCCCTGGAACACTGCGAGCCCTGGAACATTCTGAGCCCTGGAACACTGTGAGCCCTGGAACACTGTGAGCCTGGAACACTGCGAGCATGGAACACTGCGAGCCCTGGAACAATGCGAGCATGGAACACTGTGAGTCCTGGAACACTGCAAGCATGGAACACTGTGAGCCTGGAACATTGCAAGCCCTGGAACACTGCGAGCATGGAACACTGTGAGCCCTGGAACACTGCAAGCCCTGGAACACTGTGAGCCCTGGAACATTCTGAGCCCTGGAACAATGTGAGCATGGAACACCGTGAGCCATGGAACACTTTGAGCCCTGGAACACTGCGAGCATGGAACACCGTGAACCCTGGAACACTGTGAGCCCTGGAACACTGCAAGCCCTGGAACACTGTGCGCCTGGTATACTGCAAACCCTGGAACACTGCGAGTCCTGGAACACTGCGAGCCCTGGAACACTGCGAGCCTGGAACACCATGGGCACTGGAACACTGCGAGCACTGGAACACTGCAAGCGTGAAACACTGTGAGCTGTGGAAAACTGTGAGGCCTATAACACCGTGAGCCCTGGAACACTGCGAGACCTGGAACATGGTGAGCCCTGGAACACTGTGAGCTCTGGAAAACTGTGAGGCCTGGAACACCATGAGCCCTGGAACACTGTGAGCCCTGGAACACTGCAAGACCTGGAACACCGTAGCCATGGAAGACCGTGTGCCCAGGAACACCGTGAGCCCTGGAACACTGTGAGCCCTGGAACACTGCAAGACCTGGAACACTGCAAGCCCTGGAACACTGCGAGCATGGAACACCGTAAGCCCTGGAACACTGAGAGCCTGGAACACTGTGAGCCCTGGAACACCGAGAGCCTGGAACACTGTGAGCCTGGAACACTGCAAGCCCTGGAACACTGTGAGCCCTGGAACATTCTGAGCCCTGGAACACTGTGAGCCCTGGAACACTGTGAGCCTGGAACACTGCGAGCATGGAACACTGCGAGCCCTGGAACACTGCGAGCATGGAACACTGTGAGTCCTGGAACACTGCAGGCCTGGAACACTGTGAGCCTGGAACACTGCAAGCCCTGGAACACTGCGAGCATGGAACACTGTGAGCCCTGGAACACTGTGAGCATGGAACACTGTGAGTCCTGGAACACTGCAGGCCTGGAACACTGTGAGCCTGGAACACTGCAAGCCCTGGAACACTGCGAGCATGGAACACTGCGAGCCCTGGAACACTGCGAGCATGGAACACTGTGAGTCCTGGAACACTGCGAGCATGGAACACTGTGAGCCCTGGAACAATGTGAGCATGGAACACCGTGAGCCATGGAACACTGTGAGCCCTGGAACACTGTGAGCCCTGGAACACCGTGAGCCCTGGAACACTGTGAGCCCTGGAACACATTGAGCCCTGGAACACTGTGAGCCCTGGAACACTGTGAGCATGGAACACTGCAAGCCCTGGATCACTGTGAACATGGAACACCGTGAGCCATGGAACACTGTGAGCCCTGGAACACCATGAGCCCTGGAACACTCTGAGCCCTGGAACACTGTGAGCCCTGGAACAATGTGAGTATGGAACACCGTGAGCCATGGAACACTGTGAGACCTGGAACACTGTGAGCTATGGAACACTGCAAAATCTGGAACACCGTAGCCATGGAACACTGCAAGCCCTGGAACACCGTAAGTGCTGGAAGACCGTGAGCCCTGGAACACCGTGAGCCTGGAACACTGTGAGCCCTTGAACACCGTGAGCCCTGGAACACTGTGAGCCCTGGAACACTGCAAGACCTGGAACACCGTAGTCATGGAACACTGCAAGCCCTGGAACACTGTAAGCCCTGGAAGACCGTATGCCCTGGAACACCGTGAGCCCTGGAACACTATGAGCCCTGGAACACTGTGAGGCCTGGAACACTGCAAGATCTGGAACACCGTAGCCGTGGAACACTGCAAGCCCTGGAACACTGTAAGTGCTGGAAGACCGTGTGCCTCGGAACAGCGTGAGCCCTGGAACACTGCGAGCCCTGGAGCACTGCGAGCCCTGGAACACTGCGAGCCTGGAACACTGTGAGTCCTGGAACACTGTGAGCCCTGGAACACTGCGAGACCTGGAACACTGCGAGCCCTGGAACACCGTAGCCATGGAAGACCGTGTGCCCAGGAACACCGTGAGCCCTGGAACACTGTGAGCCCTGGAACACTGTGAGTCCTGGAACACTGTGAGCCCTGGAACACTGCGAGACCTGGAACACTGCGAGCCCTGGAACACCGTAGCCATGGAAGACCGTGTGCCCAGGAACACCGTGAGCCCTGGAACACTGTGAGCCCTGGAACACTGTGAGCCCTGGAACACTGCAAGACCTGGAACACTGCAAGACCTGGAACACTGCGAGCATGGAACACCGTGAGCCCTGAAACACTGAGAGCCTGGAACACTGTGAGCCCTGGAACACCGAGAGCCTGGAACACTGTGAGCCTGGAACACTGCAAGCCCTGGAACACTGTGAGCCCTGGAACATTCTGAGCCCTGGAACACTGTGAGCCCTGGAACACTGTGAGCCTGGAACACTGCGAGCATGGAACACTGCGAGCCCTGGAACACTGCGAGCATGGAACACTGTGAGTCCTGGAACACTGCAGGCCTGGAACACTGTGAGCCTGGAACACTGCAAGCCCTGGAACACTGCGAGCATGGAACACTGTGAGCCCTGGAACACTGCGAGCATGGAACACTGTGAGTCCTGGAACACTGCGAGCATGGAACACTGTGAGCCCTGGAACAATGTGAGCATGGAACACCGTGAGCCATGGAACACTGTGAGCCCTGGAACACTGTGAGCCCTGGAACACCGTGAGCCCTGGAACACTGTGAGCCCTGGAACACATTGAGCCCTGGAACACTGTGAGCTCTGGAACACTGTGAGCATGGAACACTGCGAGCCCTGGATCACTGTGAGCCCTGGAACACCGTGAGCCATGGAACACTGTGAGCCCTGGAACACCGTGAGCCCTGGAACACTGTGAGCCCTGGAACACCGTGAGCCCTGGAACACTGTGAGCCCTGGAACACCGTGAGCCATGGAACACTCTGAGCCCTGGAACACTGTGAGCCCTGGAACAATGTGAGTATGGAACACCGTGAGCCATGGAACACTGTGAGACCTGGAACACTGTGAGCTATGGAACACTGCAAAATCTGGAACACCGTAGCCATGGAACACTGCAAGCCCTGGAACACCGTAAGTGCTGGAAGACCGTGAGCCCTGGAACACCGTGAGCCTGGAACACTGTGAGCCCTTGAACACCGTGAGCCCTGGAACACCGTGAGCCCTGGAACACTGTGAGCCCTGGAACACTGCAAGACGTGGAACACCGTAGTCATGGAACACTGCAAGCCCTGGAACACTGTAAGCCCTGGAAGACCGTATGCCCTGGAACACCGTGAGCCCTGGAACACTATGAGCCCTGGAACACTGTGAGGCCTGGAACACTGCAAGATCTGGAACACCGTAGCCGTGGAACACTGCAAGCCCTGGAACACCGTAAGTGCTGGAAGACCGTGTGCCTCGGAACAGCGTGAGCCCTGGAACACTGCGAGCCCTGGAACACTGCGAGCCCTGGAACACTGCGAGCCTGGAACACTGTGAGTCCTGGAACACTGTGAGCCCTGGAACACTGCGAGACCTGGAACACTGCGAGCCCTGGAACACCGTAGCCATGGAAGACCGTGTGCCCAGGAACACCGTGAGCCCTGGAACACTGTGAGCCCTGGAACACTGCAAGACCTGGAACACTGCAAGCCCTGGAACACTGCGAGCATGGAACACCGTGAGCCCTGAAACACTGAGAGCCTGGAACACTGTGAGCCCTGGAACACCGAGAGCCTGGAACACTGTGAGCCTGGAACACTGCAAGCCCTGGAACACTGTGAGCCCTGGAACATTCTGAGCCCTGGAACACTGTGAGCCCTGGAACACTGTGAGCCTGGAACACTGCGAGCATGGAACACTGCGAGCCCTGGAACACTGCGAGCATGGAACACTGTGAGTCCTGGAACACTGCAGGCCTGGAACACTGTGAGCCTGGAACACTGCAAGCCCTGGAACACTGCAAGCATGGAACACTGTGAGCCCTGGAACACTGCGAGCATGGAACACTGTGAGTCCTGGAACACTGCAGGCCTGGAACACTGTGAGCCCTGGAACACTGCAAGCCCTGGAACACTGCGAGCATGGAACACTGCGAGCCCTGGAACACTGCGAGCATGGAACACTGTGAGTCCTGGAACACTGCGAGCATGGAACACTGTGAGCCCTGGAACAATGTGAGCATGGAACACCGTGAGCCATGGAACACTGTGAGCCCTGGAACACTGTGAGCCCTGGAACACCGTGAGCCCTGGAACACTGTGAGCCCTGGAACACATTGAGCCCTGGAACACTGTGAGCTCTGGAACACTGTGAGCATGGAACACTGCGAGCCCTGGATCACTGTGAGCATGGAACACCGTGAGCCATGGAACACTGTGAGCCCTGGAACACCGTGAGCCCTGGAACACTGTGAGCCCTGGAACACCGTGAGCCCTGGAACACTGTGAGCCCTGGAACACCGTGAGCCATGGAACACTCTGAGCCCTGGAACACTGTGAGCCCTGGAACAATGTGAGTATGGAACACCGTGAGCCATGGAACACTGTGAGACCTGGAACACTGTGAGCTATGGAACACTGCAAAATCTGGAACACCGTAGCCATGGAACACTGCAAGCCCTGGAACACCGTAAGTGCTGGAAGACCGTGAGCCCTGGAACACCGTGAGCCCTGGAACACTGTGAGCCCTTGAACACCGTGAGCCCTGGAACACTGTGAGCCCTGGAACACTGCAAGACCTGGAACACCGTAGTCATGGAACACTGCAAGCCCTGGAACACTGTAAGCCCTGGAAGACCGTATGCCCTGGAACACCGTGAGCCCTGGAACACTATGAGCCCTGGAACACTGTGAGGCCTGGAACACTGCAAGATCTGGAACACCGTAGCCGTGGAACACTGCAAGCCCTGGAACACCGTAAGTGCTGGAAGACCGTGTGCCTCGGAACAGCGTGAGCCCTGGAACATGCGAGCCCTGGAACACTGCGAGCCCTGGAACACTGCGAGCCTGGAACACTGTGAGTCCTGGAACACTGTGAGCCCTGGAACACTGCGAGACCTGGAACACTGCGAGCCCTGGAACACTGCGAGCCTGGAGCACTGTGAGTCCTGGAACAGTGCGAGCCTGGAACACAGTGAGCTGTGGATAATTGCGAGCCCTGGAATACTGCGAGACCTGGAACACTGCAAGACCTGGAACACTGTGAGCCCTGGAACACTGCGAGCCCTGGAACACTGCGAGCCCTGGAACACTGCGAGCCCAGGAACACCGTGAGCCCTGGAACACCGCGAGCACAGGAACACTGCGAGACATGGAACACCATGAGCCTGGAACACCCTGCGCCCTGGAACACTGAAAGCCCTGGAACAATTCGAGCGTGGAACACAGCAAGCCTGGAACACCGTAGCCCTGGAACACTGCGAGCCCTTCAACACTGTGATCCCTAGAACACTGCAAGACCTGGAACACTGTAGCCCTGGAACACTGCAAGTCCTGGAACACCATAAGCCCTGGAAGACCGTGTGCCCTGGAACACCGTGAGCCCTGGAACACTGCGAGCCCTGGAACACTGTGAGCCCTGGAACACTGCGAGCCTGGAACACAGTGAGCACGAGAACACTGCGAGCCCTGGAACACTGCAAGTCCAGGAACACTGCGAGGCCTGGAACACTGCGAGACCTGGAACACTGTGAGCCCTGGAACACTGCAAGCCCTGGAACACTGTTCGCCTGGTATACTGCAAACCCTGGAACACTGCGAGTCCTGGAACACTGCGAGCCCTGGAACACTGCGAGCCTGGAACACCATGAGCACTGGAACACTGCGAGCCCTGGAACACTGCGAGCGTGGAACACTGTGAGCTGTGGAAAACTGTGAGGCCTATAACACCGTGAGCCCTGGAACACTGCGAGACCTGGAACATGGTGAGCCCTGGAACACTGTGAGCTCTGGAAAACTGTGAGGCCTGGAACACCATGAGCCCTGGAACACTGTGAGCCCTGGAACACTGCAAGACCTGGAACACCGTAGCCATGGAAGACCGAGTGCCCAGGAACACCGTGAGCCCTGGAACACTGTGAGCCCTGGAACACTGCAAGACCTGGAACACTGCGAGCCCTGGAACACTGCGAGCATGGAACACCGTGAGCCCTGGAACACTGAGAGCCTGGAACACTGTGAGCCCTGGAACACCGAGAGCCTGGAACACTGTGAGCCTGGAACACTGCAAGCCCTGGAACACTGCGAGCCCTGGAACACTGCGAGCCCTGGAACACTGCGAGCCTGGAACACTGTGAGTCCTGGAACACTGTGAGCCCTGGAACACTGCAAGACCTGGAACACTGCGAGCCCTGGAACACTGCAAGCCTGGAGCACTGTGAGTCCTGGAACAGTGCGAGCCTGGAACACTGCGAGACCTGGAACACTGCAAGACCTGGAACACTGTGAGCCCTGGAACACTGCGAGACCTGGAACATGGTGAGCCCTGGAACACTGTGAGCTCTGGAAAACTGTGAGGCCTGGAACACCATGAGCCCTGGAACACTGAGCCCTGGAACACTGCAAGACCTGGAACACCGTAGCCATGGAAGACCGTGTGCCCAGGAACACCGTGAGCCCTGGAACACTGTGAGCCCTGGAACACTGCAAGACCTGGAACACTGCGAGCCCTGGAACACTACGAGCATGGAACACCGTGAGCCCTGGAACACTGAGAGCCTGGAACACTGTGAGCCCTGGAACACCGAGAGCCTGGAACACTGCGAGCCTGGAACACTACAAGCCCTGGAACACTGTGAGCCCTGGAACATTCTGAGCCCTAGAACACTGTGAGCCCTGGAACACTGTGAGCCTGGAACACTGCGAGCATGGAACACTGCGAGCCCTGGAACACTGCGAGCATGGAACACTGTGAGTCCTGGAACACTGCAGGCCTGGAACACTGTGAGCCTGGAACACTGCAAGCCCTGGAACACTGCGAGCATGGAACACTGCGAGCCCTGGAACACTGCGAGCATGGAACACTGTGAGTCCTGGAACACTGCGAGCATGGAACACTGTGAGCCCTGGAACAATGTGAGCATGGAACACCGTGAGCCATGGAACACTGTGAGCCCTGGAACACTGTGAGCCCTGGAACACCGTGAGCCCTGGAACACTGTGAGCCCTGGAACACCGTGAGCCCTGGAACACTGTGAGCCCTGGAACACTGTGAGCCTGGAACACTGGAAGCCCTGGATCACTGTGAGGCCTGGAACACTGCGAGCATGGAACACTGCGAGCCCTGGAACACTGCGAGCATGGAACACTGTGAGCCCTGGAACAATGTGAGCATGGAACACTGTGAGTCCTGGAACACTGCGAGCATGGAACACTGTGAGCCCTGGAACACTGCGAGCATGGAACACTGCGAGCCCTGGAACACTGCGAGCATGGAACACCGTGAGCCCTGGAACAATGTGAGCATGGAACACTGTGAGTCCTGGAACACTGCGAGCATGGAACACTGTGAGCCCTGGAACACTGCGAGCATGGAACACTGCGAGCCCTGGAACACTGTGAGTCCTGGAACACTGCGAGCATGGAACACTGTGAGCCCAGGAACAATGTGAGCATGGAACACTGTGAGCCATGGAACACTGTGAGCCCTGGAACACTGTGAGCCCTGGAACACCGTGAGCCATGGAACACTGTGAGCCCTGGAACACCGTGAGCCATGGAACACTGTGAGCCATGGAACACCGTGAGCCCTGGAACACTGTGAGACCTGGAACACTGTGAGCTATGGAACACTGCAAAATCTGGAACACCGTAGCCATGGAACACTGCAAGCCCTGGAACACCGTAAGTGCTGGAAGACCGTGTGCCTTGAAACAGCGTGAGCCCTGGAACACTGCGAGCCCTGGAACACTGTGAGCCCTAGAACACCGAGAGCCCTGGAACACTGTGAGCCCTTGAACACCGTGAGCCCTGGAACACTGCAAGACCTGGAACACCGTAGTCATGGAACACTGCAAGCCCTGGAACACTGTAAGCCCTGGAAGACCGTATGCCCTGGAACACCGTGAGCCCTGGAACACTATGAGCCCTGGAACACTGTGAGCCTGGAACACTGCAAGCCCTGGAACACTGCGAGCCCTGGAACATTCTGAGCCCTGGAACACTGTGAGCCCTGGAACACTGTGAGCCTGGAACACTGCGAGCATGGAACACTGCGAGCCCTGGAACAATGCGAGCATGGAACACTGTGAGTCCTGGAACACTGCAAGCATGGAACACTGTGAGCCTGGAACACTGCAAGCCCTGGAACACTGCGAGCATGGAACACTGTGAGCCCTGGAACACTGCAAGCCCTGGAACACTGTGAGCCCTGGAACATTCTGAGCCCTGGAACAATGTGAGCATGGAACACCGTGAGCCATGGAACACTTTGAGCCCTGGAACACTGCGAGCATGGAACACCGTGAACCCTGGAACACTGTGAGCCCTGGAACACTGCAAGCCCTGGAACACTGTGCGCCTGGTATACTGCAAACCCTGGAACACTGCGAGTCCTGGAACACTGCGAGCCCTGGAACACTGCGAGCCTGGAACACCATGGGCACTGGAACACTGCGAGCACTGGAACACTGTAAGCGTGAAACACTGTGAGCTGTGGAAAACTGTGAGGCCTATAACACCGTGAGCCCTGGAACACTGCGAGACCTGGAACATGGTGAGCCCTGGAACACTGTGAGCTCTGGAAAACTGTGAGGCCTGGAACACCATGAGCCCTGGAACACTGTGAGCCCTGGAACACTGCAAGACCTGGAACACCGTAGCCATGGAAGACCGTGTGCCCAGGAACACCGTGAGCCCTGGAACACTGTGAGCCCTGGAACACTGCAAGACCTGGAACACTGCAAGCACTGGAACACTGCGAGCATGGAACACCGTAAGCCCTGGAACACTGAGAGCCTGGAACACTGTGAGCCCTGGAACACCGAGAGCCTGGAACACTGTGAGCCTGGAACACTGCAAGCCCTGGAACACTGTGAGCCCTGGAACATTCTGAGCCCTGGAACACTGTGAGCCCTGGAACACTGTGAGCCTGGAACACTGCGAGCATGGAACACTGCGAGCCCTGGAACACTGCGAGCATGGAACACTGTGAGTCCTGGAACACTGCAGGCCTGGAACACTGTGAGCCTGGAACACTGCAAGCCCTGGAACACTGCGAGCATGGAACACTGCGAGCCCTGGAACACTGCGAGCATGGAACACTGTGAGTCCTGGAACACTGCGAGCATGGAACACTGTGAGCCCTGGAACAATGTGAGCATGGAACACCGTGAGCCATGGAACACTGTGAGCCCTGGAACACTGTGAGCCCTGGAACACCGTGAGCCCTGGAACACTGTGAGCCCTGGAACACATTGAGCCCTGGAACACTGTGAGCCCTGGAACACTGTGAGCATGGAACACTGCAAGCCCTGGATCACTGTGAACATGGAACACCGTGAGCCATGGAACACTGTGAGCCCTGGAACACCATGAGCCCTGGAACACTCTGAGCCCTGGAACACTGTGAGCCCTGGAACAATGTGAGTATGGAACACCGTGAGCCATGGAACACTGTGAGACCTGGAACACTGTGAGCTATGGAACACTGCAAAATCTGGAACACCGTAGCCATGGAACACTGCAAGCCCTGGAACACCGTAAGTGCTGGAAGACCGTGAGCCCTGGAACACCGTGAGCCTGGAACACTGTGAGCCCTTGAACACCGTGAGCCCTGGAACACTGTGAGCCCTGGAACACTGCAAGACCTGGAACACCGTAGTCATGGAACACTGCAAGCCCTGGAACACTGTAAGCCCTGGAAGACCGTATGCCCTGGAACACCGTGAGCCCTGGAACACTATGAGCCCTGGAACACTGTGAGGCCTGGAACACTGCAAGATCTGGAACACCGTAGCCATGGAACACTGCAAGCCCTGGAACACTGTAAGTGCTGGAAGACCGTGTGCCTCGGAACAGCGTGAGCCCTGGAACACTGCGAGCCCTGGAGCACTGCGAGCCCTGGAACACTGCGAGCCTGGAACACTGTGAGTCCTGGAACACTGTGAGCCCTGGAACACTGCGAGACCTGGAACACTGCGAGCCCTGGAACACCGTAGCCATGGAAGACCGTGTGCCCAGGAACACCGTGAGCCCTGGAACACTGTGAGCCCTGGAACACTGTGAGTCCTGGAACACTGTGAGCCCTGGAACACTGCGAGACCTGGAACACTGCGAGCCCTGGAACACCGTAGCCATGGAAGACCGTGTGCCCAGGAACACCGTGAGCCCTGGAACACTGTGAGCCCTGGAACACTGTGAGCCCTGGAACACTGCAAGACCTGGAACACTGCGAGCATGGAACACTGCGAGCCCTGGATCACTGTGAGCATGGAACACCGTGAGCCATGGAACACTGTGAGCCCTGGAACACCGTGAGCCCTGGAACACTGTGAGCCCTGGAACACCGTGAGCCCTGGAACACTGCAGGCCTGGAACACTGTGAGCCTGGAACACTGCAAGCCCTGGAACACTGCGAGCATGGAACACTGCGAGCCCTGGAACACTGCGAGCATGGAACACTGTGAGTCCTGGAACACTGCGAGCATGGAACACTGTGAGCCCTGGAACACCGTGAGCCCTGGAACACTGTGAGCCCTGGAACACTGTGAGCCCTGGAACACCGTGAGCCCTGGAACACTGTGAGCCCTGGAACACCGTGAGCCCTGGAACACTGTGAGCCCTGGAACACTGTGAGCCTGGAACACTGCAAGCCCTGGATCACTGTGAGGCCTGGAACACTGCGAGCATGGAACACTGCGAGCCCTGGAACACTGCGAGCATGGAACACTGTGAGCCCTGGAACAATGTGAGCATGGAACACTGTGAGTCCTGGAACACTGCGAGCATGGAACACTGTGAGCCCTGGAACACTGCGAGCATGGAACACTGCGAGCCCTGGAACACTGCGAGCATGGAACACCGTGAGCCCTGGAACAATGTGAGCATGGAACACTGTGAGTCCTGGAACACTGCGAGCATGGAACACTGTGAGCCCTGGAACACTGCGAGCATGGAACACTGCGAGCCCTGGAACACTGTGAGTCCTGGAACACTGCGAGCATGGAACACTGTGAGCCCAGGAACAATGTGAGCATGGAACACTGTGAGCCATGGAACACTGTGAGCCCTGGAACACTGTGAGCCCTGGAACACCGTGAGCCATGGAACACTGTGAGCCCTGGAACACCGTGAGCCATGGAACACTGTGAGCCATGGAACACCGTGAGCCCTGGAACACTGTGAGACCTGGAACACTGTGAGCTATGGAACACTGCAAAATCTGGAACACCGTAGCCATGGAACACTGCAAGCCCTGGAACACCGTAAGTGCTGGAAGACCGTGTGCCTTGAAACAGCGTGAGCCCTGGAACACTGCGAGCCCTGGAACACTGTGAGCCCTAGAACACCGAGAGCCCTGGAACACTGTGAGCCCTTGAACACCGTGAGCCCTGGAACACTGCAAGACCTGGAACACCGTAGTCATGGAACACTGCAAGCCCTGGAACACTGTAAGCCCTGGAACACTATGAGCCCTGGAACACTGTGAGCCTGGAACACTGCAAGCCCTGGAACACTGCGAGCCCTGGAACATTCTGAGCCCTGGAACACTGTGAGCCCTGGAACACTGTGAGCCTGGAACACTGCGAGCATGGAACACTGCGAGCCCTGGAACAATGCGAGCATGGAACACTGTGAGTCCTGGAACACTGCAAGCATGGAACACTGTGAGCCTGGAACACTGCAAGCCCTGGAACACTGCGAGCATGGAACACTGTGAGCCCTGGAACACTGCAAGCCCTGGAACACTGTGAGCCCTGGAACATTCTGAGCCCTGGAACAATGTGAGCATGGAACACCGTGAGCCATGGAACACTTTGAGCCCTGGAACACTGCGAGCATGGAACACCGTGAACCCTGGAACACTGTGAGCCCTGGAACACTGCAAGCCCTGGAACACTGTGCGCCTGGTATACTGCAAACCCTGGAACACTGCGAGTCCTGGAACACTGCGAGCCCTGGAACACTGCGAGCCTGGAACACCATGGGCACTGGAACACTGCGAGCACTGGAACACTGCAAGCGTGAAACACTGTGAGCTGTGGAAAACTGTGAGGCCTATAACACCGTGAGCCCTGGAACACTGCGAGACCTGGAACATGGTGAGCCCTGGAACACTGTGAGCTCTGGAAAACTGTGAGGCCTGGAACACCATGAGCCCTGGAACACTGTGAGCCCTGGAACACTGCAAGACCTGGAACACCGTAGCCATGGAAGACCGTGTGCCCAGGAACACCGTGAGCCCTGGAACACTGTGAGCCCTGGAACACTGCAAGACCTGGAACACTGCAAGCCCTGGAACACTGCGAGCATGGAACACCGTAAGCCCTGGAACACTGAGAGCCTGGAACACTGTGAGCCCTGGAACACCGAGAGCCTGGAACACTGTGAGCCTGGAACACTGCAAGCCCTGGAACACTGTGAGCCCTGGAACATTCTGAGCCCTGGAACACTGTGAGCCCTGGAACACTGTGAGCCTGGAACACTGCGAGCATGGAACACTGCGAGCCCTGGAACACTGCGAGCATGGAACACTGTGAGTCCTGGAACACTGCAGGCCTGGAACACTGTGAGCCTGGAACACTGCAAGCCCTGGAACACTGCGAGCATGGAACACTGTGAGCCCTGGAACACTGTGAGCATGGAACACTGTGAGTCCTGGAACACTGCAGGCCTGGAACACTGTGAGCCTGGAACACTGCAAGCCCTGGAACACTGCGAGCATGGAACACTGCGAGCCCTGGAACACTGCGAGCATGGAACACTGTGAGTCCTGGAACACTGCGAGCATGGAACACTGTGAGCCCTGGAACAATGTGAGCATGGAACACCGTGAGCCATGGAACACTGTGAGCCCTGGAACACTGTGAGCCCTGGAACAATGTGAGTATGGAACACCGTGAGCCATGGAACACTGTGAGACCTGGAACACTGTGAGCTATGGAACACTGCAAAATCTGGAACACCGTAGCCATGGAACACTGCAAGCCCTGGAACACCGTAAGTGCTGGAAGACCGTGAGCCCTGGAACACCGTGAGCCTGGAACACTGTGAGCCCTTGAACACCGTGAGCCCTGGAACACTGTGAGCCCTGGAACACTGCAAGACCTGGAACACCGTAGTCATGGAACACTGCAAGCCCTGGAACACTGTAAGCCCTGGAAGACCGTATGCCCTGGAACACCGTGAGCCCTGGAACACTATGAGCCCTGGAACACTGTGAGGCCTGGAACACTGCAAGATCTGGAACACCGTAGCCATGGAACACTGCAAGCCCTGGAACACTGTAAGTGCTGGAAGACCGTGTGCCTCGGAACAGCGTGAGCCCTGGAACACTGCGAGCCCTGGAGCACTGCGAGCCCTGGAACACTGCGAGCCTGGAACACTGTGAGCCCTGGAACACTGCGAGACCTGGAACACTGCGAGACCTGGAACACTGCGAGCCCTGGAACACCGTAGCCATGGAAGACCGTGTGCCCAGGAACACCGTGAGCCCTGGAACACTGTGAGCCCTGGAACACTGTGAGTCCTGGAACACTGTGAGCCCTGGAACACTGCGAGACCTGGAACACTGCGAGCCCTGGAACACCGTAGCCATGGAAGACCGTGTGCCCAGGAACACCGTGAGCCCTGGAACACTGTGAGCCCTGGAACACTGTGAGCCCTGGAACACTGCAAGACCTGGAA
Organism: Chiloscyllium punctatum; assembly: GCF_047496795.1. Taxonomy (NCBI): domain Eukaryota; kingdom Metazoa; phylum Chordata; class Chondrichthyes; order Orectolobiformes; family Hemiscylliidae; genus Chiloscyllium; species Chiloscyllium punctatum. The sequence continues at coordinate 44,871,423 of NC_092786.1, forward strand.
CACTGCGAGCATGGAACACTGCGAGCCCTGGATCACTGTGAGCATGGAACACCGTGAGCCATGGAACACTGTGAGCCCTGGAACACCGTGAGCCCTGGAACACTGTGAGCCCTGGAACACCGTGAGCCCTGGAACACTGCAGGCCTGGAACACTGTGAGCCTGGAACACTGCAAGCCCTGGAACACTGCGAGCATGGAACACTGCGAGCCCTGGAACACTGCGAGCATGGAACACTGTGAGTCCTGGAACACTGCGAGCATGGAACACTGTGAGCCCTGGAACACCGTGAGCCCTGGAACACTGTGAGCCCTGGAACACTGTGAGCCCTGGAACACCGTGAGCCCTGGAACACTGTGAGCCCTGGAACACCGTGAGCCCTGGAACACTGTGAGCCCTGGAACACTGTGAGCCTGGAACACTGCAAGCCCTGGATCACTGTGAGGCCTGGAACACTGCGAGCATGGAACACTGCGAGCCCTGGAACACTGCGAGCATGGAACACTGTGAGCCCTGGAACAATGTGAGCATGGAACACTGTGAGTCCTGGAACACTGCGAGCATGGAACACTGTGAGCCCTGGAACACTGCGAGCATGGAACACTGCGAGCCCTGGAACACTGCGAGCATGGAACACCGTGAGCCCTGGAACAATGTGAGCATGGAACACTGTGAGTCCTGGAACACTGCGAGCATGGAACACTGTGAGCCCTGGAACACTGCGAGCATGGAACACTGCGAGCCCTGGAACACTGTGAGTCCTGGAACACTGCGAGCATGGAACACTGTGAGCCCAGGAACAATGTGAGCATGGAACACTGTGAGCCATGGAACACTGTGAGCCCTGGAACACTGTGAGCCCTGGAACACCGTGAGCCATGGAACACTGTGAGCCCTGGAACACCGTGAGCCATGGAACACTGTGAGCCATGGAACACCGTGAGCCCTGGAACACTGTGAGACCTGGAACACTGTGAGCTATGGAACACTGCAAAATCTGGAACACCGTAGCCATGGAACACTGCAAGCCCTGGAACACCGTAAGTGCTGGAAGACCGTGTGCCTTGAAACAGCGTGAGCCCTGGAACACTGCGAGCCCTGGAACACTGTGAGCCCTAGAACACCGAGAGCCCTGGAACACTGTGAGCCCTTGAACACCGTGAGCCCTGGAACACTGCAAGACCTGGAACACCGTAGTCATGGAACACTGCAAGCCCTGGAACACTGTAAGCCCTGGAAGACCGTATGCCCTGGAACACCGTGAGCCCTGGAACACTATGAGCCCTGGAACACTGTGAGCCTGGAACACTGCAAGCCCTGGAACACTGCGAGCCCTGGAACATTCTGAGCCCTGGAACACTGTGAGCCCTGGAACACTGTGAGCCTGGAACACTGCGAGCATGGAACACTGCGAGCCCTGGAACAATGCGAGCATGGAACACTGTGAGTCCTGGAACACTGCAAGCATGGAACACTGTGAGCCTGGAACACTGCAAGCCCTGGAACACTGCGAGCATGGAACACTGTGAGCCCTGGAACACTGCAAGCCCTGGAACACTGTGAGCCCTGGAACATTCTGAGCCCTGGAACAATGTGAGCATGGAACACCGTGAGCCATGGAACACTTTGAGCCCTGGAACACTGCGAGCATGGAACACCGTGAACCCTGGAACACTGTGAGCCCTGGAACACTGCAAGCCCTGGAACACTGTGCGCCTGGTATACTGCAAACCCTGGAACACTGCGAGTCCTGGAACACTGCGAGCCCTGGAACACTGCGAGCCTGGAACACCATGGGCACTGGAACACTGCGAGCACTGGAACACTGCAAGCGTGAAACACTGTGAGCTGTGGAAAACTGTGAGGCCTATAACACCGTGAGCCCTGGAACACTGCGAGACCTGGAACATGGTGAGCCCTGGAACACTGTGAGCTCTGGAAAACTGTGAGGCCTGGAACACCATGAGCCCTGGAACACTGTGAGCCCTGGAACACTGCAAGACCTGGAACACCGTAGCCATGGAAGACCGTGTGCCCAGGAACACCGTGAGCCCTGGAACACTGTGAGCCCTGGAACACTGCAAGACCTGGAACACTGCAAGCCCTGGAACACTGCGAGCATGGAACACCGTAAGCCCTGGAACACTGAGAGCCTGGAACACTGTGAGCCCTGGAACACCGAGAGCCTGGAACACTGTGAGCCTGGAACACTGCAAGCCCTGGAACACTGTGAGCCCTGGAACATTCTGAGCCCTGGAACACTGTGAGCCCTGGAACACTGTGAGCCTGGAACACTGCGAGCATGGAACACTGCGAGCCCTGGAACACTGCGAGCATGGAACACTGTGAGTCCTGGAACACTGCAGGCCTGGAACACTGTGAGCCTGGAACACTGCAAGCCCTGGAACACTGCGAGCATGGAACACTGTGAGCCCTGGAACACTGTGAGCATGGAACACTGTGAGTCCTGGAACACTGCAGGCCTGGAACACTGTGAGCCTGGAACACTGCAAGCCCTGGAACACTGCGAGCATGGAACACTGCGAGCCCTGGAACACTGCGAGCATGGAACACTGTGAGTCCTGGAACACTGCGAGCATGGAACACTGTGAGCCCTGGAACAATGTGAGCATGGAACACCGTGAGCCATGGAACACTGTGAGCCCTGGAACACTGTGAGCCCTGGAACACCGTGAGCCCTGGAACACTGTGAGCCCTGGAACACATTGAGCCCTGGAACACTGTGAGCCCTGGAACACTGTGAGCATGGAACACTGCAAGCCCTGGATCACTGTGAACATGGAACACCGTGAGCCATGGAACACTGTGAGCCCTGGAACACCATGAGCCCTGGAACACTCTGAGCCCTGGAACACTGTGAGCCCTGGAACAATGTGAGTATGGAACACCGTGAGCCATGGAACACTGTGAGACCTGGAACACTGTGAGCTATGGAACACTGCAAAATCTGGAACACCGTAGCCATGGAACACTGCAAGCCCTGGAACACCGTAAGTGCTGGAAGACCGTGAGCCCTGGAACACCGTGAGCCTGGAACACTGTGAGCCCTTGAACACCGTGAGCCCTGGAACACTGTGAGCCCTGGAACACTGCAAGACCTGGAACACCGTAGTCATGGAACACTGCAAGCCCTGGAACACTGTAAGCCCTGGAAGACCGTATGCCCTGGAACACCGTGAGCCCTGGAACACTATGAGCCCTGGAACACTGTGAGGCCTGGAACACTGCAAGATCTGGAACACCGTAGCCGTGGAACACTGCAAGCCCTGGAACACTGTAAGTGCTGGAAGACCGTGTGCCTCGGAACAGCGTGAGCCCTGGAACACTGCGAGCCCTGGAGCACTGCGAGCCCTGGAACACTGCGAGCCTGGAACACTGTGAGTCCTGGAACACTGTGAGCCCTGGAACACTGCGAGACCTGGAACACTGCGAGCCCTGGAACACCGTAGCCATGGAAGACCGTGTGCCCAGGAACACCGTGAGCCCTGGAACACTGTGAGCCCTGGAACACTGTGAGTCCTGGAACACTGTGAGCCCTGGAACACTGCGAGACCTGGAACACTGCGAGCCCTGGAACACCGTAGCCATGGAAGACCGTGTGCCCAGGAACACCGTGAGCCCTGGAACACTGTGAGCCCTGGAACACTGTGAGCCCTGGAACACTGCAAGACCTGGAACACTGCAAGACCTGGAACACTGCGAGCATGGAACACCGTGAGCCCTGAAACACTGAGAGCCTGGAACACTGTGAGCCCTGGAACACCGAGAGCCTGGAACACTGTGAGCCTGGAACACTGCAAGCCCTGGAACACTGTGAGCCCTGGAACATTCTGAGCCCTGGAACACTGTGAGCCCTGGAACACTGTGAGCCTGGAACACTGCGAGCATGGAACACTGCGAGCCCTGGAACACTGCGAGCATGGAACACTGTGAGTCCTGGAACACTGCAGGCCTGGAACACTGTGAGCCTGGAACACTGCAAGCCCTGGAACACTGCGAGCATGGAACACTGTGAGCCCTGGAACACTGCGAGCATGGAACACTGTGAGTCCTGGAACACTGCAGGCCTGGAACACTGTGAGCCTGGAACACTGCAAGCCCTGGAACACTGCGAGCATGGAACACTGCGAGCCCTGGAACACTGCGAGCATGGAACACTGTGAGTCCTGGAACACTGCGAGCATGGAACACTGTGAGCCCTGGAACAATGTGAGCATGGAACACCGTGAGCCATGGAACACTGTGAGCCCTGGAACACTGTGTGCCCTGGAACACCGTGAGCCCTGGAACACTGTGAGCCCTGGAACACATTGAGCCCTGGAACACTGTGAGCTCTGGAACACTGTGAGCATGGAACACTGCGAGCCCTGGATCACTGTGAGCCCTGGAACACCGTGAGCCATGGAACACTGTGAGCCCTGGAACACCGTGAGCCCTGGAACACTGTGAGCCCTGGAACACCGTGAGCCCTGGAACACTGTGAGCCCTGGAACACCGTGAGCCATGGAACACTCTGAGCCCTGGAACACTGTGAGCCCTGGAACAATGTGAGTATGGAACACCGTGAGCCATGGAACACTGTGAGACCTGGAACACTGTGAGCTATGGAACACTGCAAAATCTGGAACACCGTAGCCATGGAACACTGCAAGCCCTGGAACACCGTAAGTGCTGGAAGACCGTGAGCCCTGGAACACCGTGAGCCTGGAACACTGTGAGCCCTTGAACACCGTGAGCCCTGGAACACTGTGAGCCCTGGAACACTGCAAGACGTGGAACACCGTAGTCATGGAACACTGCAAGCCCTGGAACACTGTAAGCCCTGGAAGACCGTATGCCCTGGAACACCGTGAGCCCTGGAACACTATGAGCCCTGGAACACTGTGAGGCCTGGAACACTGCAAGATCTGGAACACCGTAGCCGTGGAACACTGCAAGCCCTGGAACACCGTAAGTGCTGGAAGACCGTGTGCCTCGGAACAGCGTGAGCCCTGGAACACTGCGAGCCCTGGAACACTGCGAGCCCTGGAACACTGCGAGCCTGGAACACTGTGAGTCCTGGAACACTGTGAGCCCTGGAACACTGCGAGACCTGGAACACTGCGAGCCCTGGAACACCGTAGCCATGGAAGACCGTGTGCCCAGGAACACCGTGAGCCCTGGAACACTGTGAGCCCTGGAACACTGCAAGACCTGGAACACTGCAAGCCCTGGAACACTGCGAGCATGGAACACCGTGAGCCCTGAAACACTGAGAGCCTGGAACACTGTGAGCCCTGGAACACCGAGAGCCTGGAACACTGTGAGCCTGGAACACTGCAAGCCCTGGAACACTGTGAGCCCTGGAACATTCTGAGCCCTGGAACACTGTGAGCCCTGGAACACTGTGAGCCTGGAACACTGCGAGCATGGAACACTGCGAGCCCTGGAACACTGCGAGCATGGAACACTGTGAGTCCTGGAACACTGCAGGCCTGGAACACTGTGAGCCTGGAACACTGCAAGCCCTGGAACACTGCAAGCATGGAACACTGTGAGCCCTGGAACACTGCGAGCATGGAACACTGTGAGTCCTGGAACACTGCAGGCCTGGAACACTGTGAGCCCTGGAACACTGCAAGCCCTGGAACACTGCGAGCATGGAACACTGCGAGCCCTGGAACACTGCGAGCATGGAACACTGTGAGTCCTGGAACACTGCGAGCATGGAACACTGTGAGCCCTGGAACAATGTGAGCATGGAACACCGTGAGCCATGGAACACTGTGAGCCCTGGAACACTGTGAGCCCTGGAACACCGTGAGCCCTGGAACACTGTGAGCCCTGGAACACATTGAGCCCTGGAACACTGTGAGCTCTGGAACACTGTGAGCATGGAACACTGCGAGCCCTGGATCACTGTGAGCATGGAACACCGTGAGCCATGGAACACTGTGAGCCCTGGAACACCGTGAGCCCTGGAACACTGTGAGCCCTGGAACACCGTGAGCCCTGGAACACTGTGAGCCCTGGAACACCGTGAGCCATGGAACACTCTGAGCCCTGGAACACTGTGAGCCCTGGAACAATGTGAGTATGGAACACCGTGAGCCATGGAACACTGTGAGACCTGGAACACTGTGAGCTATGGAACACTGCAAAATCTGGAACACCGTAGCCATGGAACACTGCAAGCCCTGGAACACCGTAAGTGCTGGAAGACCGTGAGCCCTGGAACACCGTGAGCCCTGGAACACTGTGAGCCCTTGAACACCGTGAGCCCTGGAACACTGTGAGCCCTGGAACACTGCAAGACCTGGAACACCGTAGTCATGGAACACTGCAAGCCCTGGAACACTGTAAGCCCTGGAAGACCGTATGCCCTGGAACACCGTGAGCCCTGGAACACTATGAGCCCTGGAACACTGTGAGGCCTGGAACACTGCAAGATCTGGAACACCGTAGCCGTGGAACACTGCAAGCCCTGGAACACCGTAAGTGCTGGAAGACCGTGTGCCTCGGAACAGCGTGAGCCCTGGAACATGCGAGCCCTGGAACACTGCGAGCCCTGGAACACTGCGAGCCTGGAACACTGTGAGTCCTGGAACACTGTGAGCCCTGGAACACTGCGAGACCTGGAACACTGCGAGCCCTGGAACACTGCGAGCCTGGAGCACTGTGAGTCCTGGAACAGTGCGAGCCTGGAACACAGTGAGCTGTGGATAATTGCGAGCCCTGGAATACTGCGAGACCTGGAACACTGCAAGACCTGGAACACTGTGAGCCCTGGAACACTGCGAGCCCTGGAACACTGCGAGCCCAGGAACACCGTGAGCCCTGGAACACCGCGAGCACAGGAACACTGCGAGACATGGAACACCATGAGCCTGGAACACCCTGCGCCCTGGAACACTGAAAGCCCTGGAACAATTCGAGCGTGGAACACAGCAAGCCTGGAACACCGTAGCCCTGGAACACTGCGAGCCCTTCAACACTGTGATCCCTAGAACACTGCAAGACCTGGAACACTGTAGCCCTGGAACACTGCAAGTCCTGGAACACCATAAGCCCTGGAAGACCGTGTGCCCTGGAACACCGTGAGCCCTGGAACACTGCGAGCCCTGGAACACTGTGAGCCCTGGAACACTGCGAGCCTGGAACACAGTGAGCACGAGAACACTGCGAGCCCTGGAACACTGCAAGTCCAGGAACACTGCGAGGCCTGGAACACTGCGAGACCTGGAACACTGTGAGCCCTGGAACACTGCAAGCCCTGGAACACTGTTCGCCTGGTATACTGCAAACCCTGGAACACTGCGAGTCCTGGAACACTGCGAGCCCTGGAACACTGCGAGCCTGGAACACCATGAGCACTGGAACACTGCGAGCCCTGGAACACTGCGAGCGTGGAACACTGTGAGCTGTGGAAAACTGTGAGGCCTATAACACCGTGAGCCCTGGAACACTGCGAGACCTGGAACATGGTGAGCCCTGGAACACTGTGAGCTCTGGAAAACTGTGAGGCCTGGAACACCATGAGCCCTGGAACACTGTGAGCCCTGGAACACTGCAAGACCTGGAACACCGTAGCCATGGAAGACCGAGTGCCCAGGAACACCGTGAGCCCTGGAACACTGTGAGCCCTGGAACACTGCAAGACCTGGAACACTGCGAGCCCTGGAACACTGCGAGCATGGAACACCGTGAGCCCTGGAACACTGAGAGCCTGGAACACTGTGAGCCCTGGAACACCGAGAGCCTGGAACACTGTGAGCCTGGAACACTGCAAGCCCTGGAACACTGCGAGCCCTGGAACACTGCGAGCCCTGGAACACTGCGAGCCTGGAACACTGTGAGTCCTGGAACACTGTGAGCCCTGGAACACTGCAAGACCTGGAACACTGCGAGCCCTGGAACACTGCAAGCCTGGAACACTGTGAGTCCTGGAACAGTGCGAGCCTGGAACACTGCGAGACCTGGAACACTGCAAGACCTGGAACACTGTGAGCCCTGGAACACTGCGAGACCTGGAACATGGTGAGCCCTGGAACACTGTGAGCTCTGGAAAACTGTGAGGCCTGGAACACCATGAGCCCTGGAACACTGAGCCCTGGAACACTGCAAGACCTGGAACACCGTAGCCATGGAAGACCGTGTGCCCAGGAACACCGTGAGCCCTGGAACACTGTGAGCCCTGGAACACTGCAAGACCTGGAACACTGCGAGCCCTGGAACACTGCGAGCATGGAACACCGTGAGCCCTGGAACACTGAGAGCCTGGAACACTGTGAGCCCTGGAACACCGAGAGCCTGGAACACTGCGAGCCTGGAACACTACAAGCCCTGGAACACTGTGAGCCCTGGAACATTCTGAGCCCTAGAACACTGTGAGCCCTGGAACACTGTGAGCCTGGAACACTGCGAGCATGGAACACTGCGAGCCCTGGAACACTGCGAGCATGGAACACTGTGAGTCCTGGAACACTGCAGGCCTGGAACACTGTGAGCCTGGAACACTGCAAGCCCTGGAACACTGCGAGCATGGAACACTGCGAGCCCTGGAACACTGCGAGCATGGAACACTGTGAGTCCTGGAACACTGCGAGCATGGAACACTGTGAGCCCTGGAACAATGTGAGCATGGAACACCGTGAGCCATGGAACACTGTGAGCCCTGGAACACTGTGAGCCCTGGAACACCGTGAGCCCTGGAACACTGTGAGCCCTGGAACACCGTGAGCCCTGGAACACTGTGAGCCCTGGAACACTGTGAGCCTGGAACACTGGAAGCCCTGGATCACTGTGAGGCCTGGAACACTGCGAGCATGGAACACTGCGAGCCCTGGAACACTGCGAGCATGGAACACTGTGAGCCCTGGAACAATGTGAGCATGGAACACTGTGAGTCCTGGAACACTGCGAGCATGGAACACTGTGAGCCCTGGAACACTGCGAGCATGGAACACTGCGAGCCCTGGAACACTGCGAGCATGGAACACCGTGAGCCCTGGAACAATGTGAGCATGGAACACTGTGAGTCCTGGAACACTGCGAGCATGGAACACTGTGAGCCCTGGAACACTGCGAGCATGGAACACTGCGAGCCCTGGAACACTGTGAGTCCTGGAACACTGCGAGCATGGAACACTGTGAGCCCAGGAACAATGTGAGCATGGAACACTGTGAGCCATGGAACACTGTGAGCCCTGGAACACTGTGAGCCCTGGAACACCGTGAGCCATGGAACACTGTGAGCCCTGGAACACCGTGAGCCATGGAACACTGTGAGCCATGGAACACCGTGAGCCCTGGAACACTGTGAGACCTGGAACACTGTGAGCTATGGAACACTGCAAAATCTGGAACACCGTAGCCATGGAACACTGCAAGCCCTGGAACACCGTAAGTGCTGGAAGACCGTGTGCCTTGAAACAGCGTGAGCCCTGGAACACTGCGAGCCCTGGAACACTGTGAGCCCTAGAACACCGAGAGCCCTGGAACACTGTGAGCCCTTGAACACCGTGAGCCCTGGAACACTGCAAGACCTGGAACACCGTAGTCATGGAACACTGCAAGCCCTGGAATACTGTAAGCCCTGGAAGACCGTATGCCCTGGAACACCGTGAGCCCTGGAACACTATGAGCCCTGGAACACTGTGAGCCTGGAACACTGCAAGCCCTGGAACACTGCGAGCCCTGGAACATTCTGAGCCCTGGAACACTGTGAGCCCTGGAACACTGTGAGCCTGGAACACTGCGAGCATGGAACACTGCGAGCCCTGGAACAATGCGAGCATGGAACACTGTGAGTCCTGGAACACTGCAAGCATGGAACACTGTGAGCCTGGAACACTGCAAGCCCTGGAACACTGCGAGCATGGAACACTGTGAGCCCTGGAACACTGCAAGCCCTGGAACACTGTGAGCCCTGGAACATTCTGAGCCCTGGAACAATGTGAGCATGGAACACCGTGAGCCATGGAACACTTTGAGCCCTGGAACACTGCGAGCATGGAACACCGTGAACCCTGGAACACTGTGAGCCCTGGAACACTGCAAGCCCTGGAACACTGTGCGCCTGGTATACTGCAAACCCTGGAACACTGCGAGTCCTGGAACACTGCGAGCCCTGGAACACTGCGAGCCTGGAACACCATGGGCACTGGAACACTGCGAGCACTGGAACACTGTAAGCGTGAAACACTGTGAGCTGTGGAAAACTGTGAGGCCTATAACACCGTGAGCCCTGGAACACTGCGAGACCTGGAACATGGTGAGCCCTGGAACACTGTGAGCTCTGGAAAACTGTGAGGCCTGGAACACCATGAGCCCTGGAACACTGTGAGCCCTGGAACACTGCAAGACCTGGAACACCGTAGCCATGGAAGACCGTGTGCCCAGGAACACCGTGAGCCCTGGAACACTGTGAGCCCTGGAACACTGCAAGACCTGGAACACTGCAAGCACTGGAACACTGCGAGCATGGAACACCGTAAGCCCTGGAACACTGAGAGCCTGGAACACTGTGAGCCCTGGAACACCGAGAGCCTGGAACACTGTGAGCCTGGAACACTGCAAGCCCTGGAACACTGTGAGCCCTGGAACATTCTGAGCCCTGGAACACTGTGAGCCCTGGAACACTGTGAGCCTGGAACACTGCGAGCATGGAACACTGCGAGCCCTGGAACACTGCGAGCATGGAACACTGTGAGTCCTGGAACACTGCAGGCCTGGAACACTGTGAGCCTGGAACACTGCAAGCCCTGGAACACTGCGAGCATGGAACACTGCGAGCCCTGGAACACTGCGAGCATGGAACACTGTGAGTCCTGGAACACTGCGAGCATGGAACACTGTGAGCCCTGGAACAATGTGAGCATGGAACACCGTGAGCCATGGAACACTGTGAGCCCTGGAACACTGTGAGCCCTGGAACACCGTGAGCCCTGGAACACTGTGAGCCCTGGAACACATTGAGCCCTGGAACACTGTGAGCCCTGGAACACTGTGAGCATGGAACACTGCAAGCCCTGGATCACTGTGAACATGGAACACCGTGAGCCATGGAACACTGTGAGCCCTGGAACACCATGAGCCCTGGAACACTCTGAGCCCTGGAACACTGTGAGCCCTGGAACAATGTGAGTATGGAACACCGTGAGCCATGGAACACTGTGAGACCTGGAACACTGTGAGCTATGGAACACTGCAAAATCTGGAACACCGTAGCCATGGAACACTGCAAGCCCTGGAACACCGTAAGTGCTGGAAGACCGTGAGCCCTGGAACACCGTGAGCCTGGAACACTGTGAGCCCTTGAACACCGTGAGCCCTGGAACACTGTGAGCCCTGGAACACTGCAAGACCTGGAACACCGTAGTCATGGAACACTGCAAGCCCTGGAACACTGTAAGCCCTGGAAGACCGTATGCCCTGGAACACCGTGAGCCCTGGAACACTATGAGCCCTGGAACACTGTGAGGCCTGGAACACTGCAAGATCTGGAACACCGTAGCCATGGAACACTGCAAGCCCTGGAACACTGTAAGTGCTGGAAGACCGTGTGCCTCGGAACAGCGTGAGCCCTGGAACACTGCGAGCCCTGGAGCACTGCGAGCCCTGGAACACTGCGAGCCTGGAACACTGTGAGTCCTGGAACACTGTGAGCCCTGGAACACTGCGAGACCTGGAACACTGCGAGCCCTGGAACACCGTAGCCATGGAAGACCGTGTGCCCAGGAACACCGTGAGCCCTGGAACACTGTGAGCCCTGGAACACTGTGAGTCCTGGAACACTGTGAGCCCTGGAACACTGCGAGACCTGGAACACTGCGAGCCCTGGAACACCGTAGCCATGGAAGACCGTGTGCCCAGGAACACCGTGAGCCCTGGAACACTGTGAGCCCTGGAACACTGTGAGCCCTGGAACACTGCAAGACCTGGAACACTGCGAGCATGGAACACTGCGAGCCCTGGATCACTGTGAGCATGGAACACCGTGAGCCATGGAACACTGTGAGCCCTGGAACACCGTGAGCCCTGGAACACTGTGAGCCCTGGAACACCGTGAGCCCTGGAACACTGCAGGCCTGGAACACTGTGAGCCTGGAACACTGCAAGCCCTGGAACACTGCGAGCATGGAACACTGCGAGCCCTGGAACACTGCGAGCATGGAACACTGTGAGTCCTGGAACACTGCGAGCATGGAACACTGTGAGCCCTGGAACACCGTGAGCCCTGGAACACTGTGAGCCCTGGAACACTGTGAGCCCTGGAACACCGTGAGCCCTGGAACACTGTGAGCCCTGGAACACCGTGAGCCCTGGAACACTGTGAGCCCTGGAACACTGTGAGCCTGGAACACTGCAAGCCCTGGATCACTGTGAGGCCTGGAACACTGCGAGCATGGAACACTGCGAGCCCTGGAACACTGCGAGCATGGAACACTGTGAGCCCTGGAACAATGTGAGCATGGAACACTGTGAGTCCTGGAACACTGCGAGCATGGAACACTGTGAGCCCTGGAACACTGCGAGCATGGAACACTGCGAGCCCTGGAACACTGCGAGCATGGAACACCGTGAGCCCTGGAACAATGTGAGCATGGAACACTGTGAGTCCTGGAACACTGCGAGCATGGAACACTGTGAGCCCTGGAACACTGCGAGCATGGAACACTGCGAGCCCTGGAACACTGTGAGTCCTGGAACACTGCGAGCATGGAACACTGTGAGCCCAGGAACAATGTGAGCATGGAACACTGTGAGCCATGGAACACTGTGAGCCCTGGAACACTGTGAGCCCTGGAACACCGTGAGCCATGGAACACTGTGAGCCCTGGAACACCGTGAGCCATGGAACACTGTGAGCCATGGAACACCGTGAGCCCTGGAACACTGTGAGACCTGGAACACTGTGAGCTATGGAACACTGCAAAATCTGGAACACCGTAGCCATGGAACACTGCAAGCCCTGGAACACCGTAAGTGCTGGAAGACCGTGTGCCTTGAAACAGCGTGAGCCCTGGAACACTGCGAGCCCTGGAACACTGTGAGCCCTAGAACACCGAGAGCCCTGGAACACTGTGAGCCCTTGAACACCGTGAGCCCTGGAACACTGCAAGACCTGGAACACCGTAGTCATGGAACACTGCAAGCCCTGGAACACTGTAAGCCCTGGAAGACCGTATGCCCTGGAACACCGTGAGCCCTGGAACACTATGAGCCCTGGAACACTGTGAGCCTGGAACACTGCAAGCCCTGGAACACTGCGAGCCCTGGAACATTCTGAGCCCTGGAACACTGTGAGCCCTGGAACACTGTGAGCCTGGAACACTGCGAGCATGGAACACTGCGAGCCCTGGAACAATGCGAGCATGGAACACTGTGAGTCCTGGAACACTGCAAGCATGGAACACTGTGAGCCTGGAACACTGCAAGCCCTGGAACACTGCGAGCATGGAACACTGTGAGCCCTGGAACACTGCAAGCCCTGGAACACTGTGAGCCCTGGAACATTCTGAGCCCTGGAACAATGTGAGCATGGAACACCGTGAGCCATGGAACACTTTGAGCCCTGGAACACTGCGAGCATGGAACACCGTGAACCCTGGAACACTGTGAGCCCTGGAACACTGCAAGCCCTGGAACACTGTGCGCCTGGTATACTGCAAACCCTGGAACACTGCGAGTCCTGGAACACTGCGAGCCCTGGAACACTGCGAGCCTGGAACACCATGGGCACTGGAACACTGCGAGCACTGGAACACTGCAAGCGTGAAACACTGTGAGCTGTGGAAAACTGTGAGGCCTATAACACCGTGAGCCCTGGAACACTGCGAGACCTGGAACATGGTGAGCCCTGGAACACTGTGAGCTCTGGAAAACTGTGAGGCCTGGAACACCATGAGCCCTGGAACACTGTGAGCCCTGGAACACTGCAAGACCTGGAACACCGTAGCCATGGAAGACCGTGTGCCCAGGAACACCGTGAGCCCTGGAACACTGTGAGCCCTGGAACACTGCAAGACCTGGAACACTGCAAGCCCTGGAACACTGCGAGCATGGAACACCGTAAGCCCTGGAACACTGAGAGCCTGGAACACTGTGAGCCCTGGAACACCGAGAGCCTGGAACACTGTGAGCCTGGAACACTGCAAGCCCTGGAACACTGTGAGCCCTGGAACATTCTGAGCCCTGGAACACTGTGAGCCCTGGAACACTGTGAGCCTGGAACACTGCGAGCATGGAACACTGCGAGCCCTGGAACACTGCGAGCATGGAACACTGTGAGTCCTGGAACACTGCAGGCCTGGAACACTGTGAGCCTGGAACACTGCAAGCCCTGGAACACTGCGAGCATGGAACACTGTGAGCCCTGGAACACTGTGAGCATGGAACACTGTGAGTCCTGGAACACTGCAGGCCTGGAACACTGTGAGCCTGGAACACTGCAAGCCCTGGAACACTGCGAGCATGGAACACTGCGAGCCCTGGAACACTGCGAGCATGGAACACTGTGAGTCCTGGAACACTGCGAGCATGGAACACTGTGAGCCCTGGAACAATGTGAGCATGGAACACCGTGAGCCATGGAACACTGTGAGCCCTGGAACACTGTGAGCCCTGGAACAATGTGAGTATGGAACACCGTGAGCCATGGAACACTGTGAGACCTGGAACACTGTGAGCTATGGAACACTGCAAAATCTGGAACACCGTAGCCATGGAACACTGCAAGCCCTGGAACACCGTAAGTGCTGGAAGACCGTGAGCCCTGGAACACCGTGAGCCTGGAACACTGTGAGCCCTTGAACACCGTGAGCCCTGGAACACTGTGAGCCCTGGAACACTGCAAGACCTGGAACACCGTAGTCATGGAACACTGCAAGCCCTGGAACACTGTAAGCCCTGGAAGACCGTATGCCCTGGAACACCGTGAGCCCTGGAACACTATGAGCCCTGGAACACTGTGAGGCCTGGAACACTGCAAGATCTGGAACACCGTAGCCATGGAACACTGCAAGCCCTGGAACACTGTAAGTGCTGGAAGACCGTGTGCCTCGGAACAGCGTGAGCCCTGGAACACTGCGAGCCCTGGAGCACTGCGAGCCCTGGAACACTGCGAGCCTGGAACACTGTGAGTCCTGGAACACTGTGAGCCCTGGAACACTGCGAGACCTGGAACACTGCGAGCCCTGGAACACCGTAGCCATGGAAGACCGTGTGCCCAGGAACACCGTGAGCCCTGGAACACTGTGAGCCCTGGAACACTGTGAGTCCTGGAACACTGTGAGCCCTGGAACACTGCGAGACCTGGAACACTGCGAGCCCTGGAACACCGTAGCCATGGAAGACCGTGTGCCCAGGAACACCGTGAGCCCTGGAACACTGTGAGCCCTGGAACACTGTGAGCCCTGGAACACTGCAAGACCTGGAACACTGCGAGCATGGAACACTGCGAGCCCTGGATCACTGTGAGCATGGAACACCGTGAGCCCTGGAACACTGTGAGCCCTGGAACACCGTGAGCCCTGGAACACTGTGAGCCCTGGAACACCGTGAGCCCTGGAACACTGCAGGCCTGGAACACTGTGAGCCTGGAACACTGCAAGCCCTGGAACACTGCGAGCATGGAACACTGCGAGCCCTGGAACACTGCGAGCATGGAACACTGTGAGTCCTGGAACACTGCGAGCATGGAACACTGTGAGCCCTGGAACACCGTGAGCCCTGGAACACTGTGAGCCCTGGAACACTGTGAGCCCTGGAACACCGTGAGCCCTGGAACACTGTGAGCCCTGGAACACCGTGAGCCCTGGAACACTGTGAGCCCTGGAACACTGTGAGCCTGGAACACTGCAAGCCCTGGATCACTGTGAGGCCTGGAACACTGCGAGCATGGAACACTGCGAGCCCTGGAACACTGCGAGCATGGAACACTGTGAGCCCTGGAACAATGTGAGCATGGAACACTGTGAGTCCTGGAACACTGCGAGCATGGAACACTGTGAGCCCTGGAACACTGCGAGCATGGAACACTGCGAGCCCTGGAACACTGCGAGCATGGAACACCGTGAGCCCTGGAACAATGTGAGCATGGAACACTGTGAGTCCTGGAACACTGCGAGCATGGAACACTGTGAGCCCTGGAACACTGCGAGCATGGAACACTGCGAGCCCTGGAACACTGTGAGTCCTGGAACACTGCGAGCATGGAACACTGTGAGCCCAGGAACAATGTGAGCATGGAACACTGTGAGCCATGGAACACTGTGAGCCCTGGAACACTGTGAGCCCTGGAACACCGTGAGCCATGGAACACTGTGAGCCCTGGAACACCGTGAGCCATGGAACACTGTGAGCCATGGAACACCGTGAGCCCTGGAACACTGTGAGACCTGGAACACTGTGAGCTATGGAACACTGCAAAATCTGGAACACCGTAGCCATGGAACACTGCAAGCCCTGGAACACCGTAAGTGCTGGAAGACCGTGTGCCTTGAAACAGCGTGAGCCCTGGAACACTGCGAGCCCTGGAACACTGTGAGCCCTAGAACACCGAGAGCCCTGGAACACTGTGAGCCCTTGAACACCGTGAGCCCTGGAACACTGCAAGACCTGGAACACCGTAGTCATGGAACACTGCAAGCCCTGGAACACTGTAAGCCCTGGAAGACCGTATGCCCTGGAACACCGTGAGCCCTGGAACACTATGAGCCCTGGAACACTGTGAGCCTGGAACACTGCAAGCCCTGGAACACTGCGAGCCCTGGAACATTCTGAGCCCTGGAACACTGTGAGCCCTGGAACACTGTGAGCCTGGAACACTGCGAGCATGGAACACTGCGAGCCCTGGAACAATGCGAGCATGGAACACTGTGAGTCCTGGAACACTGCAAGCATGGAACACTGTGAGCCTGGAACACTGCAAGCCCTGGAACACTGCGAGCATGGAACACTGTGAGCCCTGGAACACTGCAAGCCCTGGAACACTGTGAGCCCTGGAACATTCTGAGCCCTGGAACAATGTGAGCATGGAACACCGTGAGCCATGGAACACTTTGAGCCCTGGAACACTGCGAGCATGGAACACCGTGAACCCTGGAACACTGTGAGCCCTGGAACACTGCAAGCCCTGGAACACTGTGCGCCTGGTATACTGCAAACCCTGGAACACTGCGAGTCCTGGAACACTGCGAGCCCTGGAACACTGCGAGCCTGGAACACCATGGGCACTGGAACACTGCGAGCACTGGAACACTGCAAGCGTGAAACACTGTGAGCTGTGGAAAACTGTGAGGCCTATAACACCGTGAGCCCTGGAACACTGCGAGACCTGGAACATGGTGAGCCCTGGAACACTGTGAGCTCTGGAAAACTGTGAGGCCTGGAACACCATGAGCCCTGGAACACTGTGAGCCCTGGAACACTGCAAGACCTGGAACACCGTAGCCATGGAAGACCGTGTGCCCAGGAACACCGTGAGCCCTGGAACACTGTGAGCCCTGGAACACTGCAAGACCTGGAACACTGCAAGCCCTGGAACACTGCGAGCATGGAACACCGTAAGCCCTGGAACACTGAGAGCCTGGAACACTGTGAGCCCTGGAACACCGAGAGCCTGGAACACTGTGAGCCTGGAACACTGCAAGCCCTGGAACACTGTGAGCCCTGGAACATTCTGAGCCCTGGAACACTGTGAGCCCTGGAACACTGTGAGCCTGGAACACTGCGAGCATGGAACACTGCGAGCCCTGGAACACTGCGAGCATGGAACACTGTGAGTCCTGGAACACTGCAGGCCTGGAACACTGTGAGCCTGGAACACTGCAAGCCCTGGAACACTGCGAGCATGGAACACTGTGAGCCCTGGAACACTGTGAGCATGGAACACTGTGAGTCCTGGAACACTGCAGGCCTGGAACACTGTGAGCCTGGAACACTGCAAGCCCTGGAACACTGCGAGCATGGAACACTGCGAGCCCTGGAACACTGCGAGCATGGAACACTGTGAGTCCTGGAACACTGCGAGCATGGAACACTGTGAGCCCTGGAACAATGTGAGCATGGAACACCGTGAGCCATGGAACACTGTGAGCCCTGGAACACTGTGAGCCCTGGAACACCGTGAGCCCTGGAACACTGTGAGCCCTGGAACACATTGAGCCCTGGAACACTGTGAGCCCTGGAACACTGTGAGCATGGAACACTGCAAGCCCTGGATCACTGTGAACATGGAACACCGTGAGCCATGGAACACTGTGAGCCCTGGAACACCATGAGCCCTGGAACACTCTGAGCCCTGGAACACTGTGAGCCCTGGAACAATGTGAGTATGGAACACCGTGAGCCATGGAACACTGTGAGACCTGGAACACTGTGAGCTATGGAACACTGCAAAATCTGGAACACCGTAGCCATGGAACACTGCAAGCCCTGGAACACCGTAAGTGCTGGAAGACCGTGAGCCCTGGAACACCGTGAGCCTGGAACACTGTGAGCCCTTGAACACCGTGAGCCCTGGAACACTGTGAGCCCTGGAACACTGCAAGACCTGGAACACCGTAGTCATGGAACACTGCAAGCCCTGGAACACTGTAAGCCCTGGAAGACCGTATGCCCTGGAACACCGTGAGCCCTGGAACACTATGAGCCCTGGAACACTGTGAGGCCTGGAACACTGCAAGATCTGGAACACCGTAGCCGTGGAACACTGCAAGCCCTGGAACACTGTAAGTGCTGGAAGACCGTGTGCCTCGGAACAGCGTGAGCCCTGGAACACTGCGAGCCCTGGAGCACTGCGAGCCCTGGAACACTGCGAGCCTGGAACACTGTGAGTCCTGGAACACTGTGAGCCCTGGAACACTGCGAGACCTGGAACACTGCGAGCCCTGGAACACCGTAGCCATGGAAGACCGTGTGCCCAGGAACACCGTGAGCCCTGGAACACTGTGAGCCCTGGAACACTGTGAGTCCTGGAACACTGTGAGCCCTGGAACACTGCGAGACCTGGAACACTGCGAGCCCTGGAACACCGTAGCCATGGAAGACCGTGTGCCCAGGAACACCGTGAGCCCTGGAACACTGTGAGCCCTGGAACACTGTGAGCCCTGGAACACTGCAAGACCTGGAACACTGCGAGCATGGAACACTGCGAGCCCTGGATCACTGTGAGCATGGAACACCGTGAGCCATGGAACACTGTGAGCCCTGGAACACCGTGAGCCCTGGAACACTGTGAGCCCTGGAACACCGTGAGCCCTGGAACACTGCAGGCCTGGAACACTGTGAGCCTGGAACACTGCAAGCCCTGGAACACTGCGAGCATGGAACACTGCGAGCCCTGGAACACTGCGAGCATGGAACACTGTGAGTCCTGGAACACTGCGAGCATGGAACACTGTGAGCCCTGGAACACTGTGAGCCCTGGAACACCGTGAGCCCTGGAACACTGTGAGCCCTGGAACACATTGAGCCCTGGAACACTGTGAGCTCTGGAACACTGTGAGCATGGAACACTGCGAGCCCTGGATCACTGTGAGCATGGAACACCGTGAGCCATGGAACACTGTGAGCCCTGGAACACCGTGAGCCCTGTAACACTGTGAGCCCTGGAACACCGTGAGCCCTGGAACACTGTGAGCCCTGGAACACCGTGAGCCATGGAACACTCTGAGCCCTGGAACACTGTGAGCCCTGGAACAATGTGAGTATGGAACACCGTGAGCCATGGAACACTGTGAGACCTGGAACACTGTGAGCTATGGAACACTGCAAAATCTGGAACACCGTAGCCATGGAACACTGCAAGCCCTGGAACACCGTAAGTGCTGGAAGACCGTGAGCCCTGGAACACCGTGAGCCCTGGTACACTGTGAGCCCTTGAACACCGTGAGCCCTGGAACACTGTGAGCCCTGGAACACTGCAAGACCTGGAACACCGTAGTCATGGAACACTGCAAGCCCTGGAACACTGTAAGCCCTGGAAGACCGTATGCCCTGGAACACCGTGAGCTTGGAACACTATGAGCCCTGGAACACTGTGAGGCCTGGAACACTGCAAGATATGGAACACCGTAGCCGTGGAACACTGCAAGCCCTGGAACACCGTAAGTGCTGGAAGACCGTGTGCCTCGGAACAGCGTGAGCCCTGGAACACTGCGAGCCCTGGAACACTGCGAGCCCTGGAACACTGCGAGCCTGGAACACTGTGAGTCCTGGAACACTGTGAGCCCTGGAACACTGCGAGACCTGGAACACTGCGAGCCCTGGAACACTGCGAGCCTGGAGCACTGTGAGTCCTGGAACAGTGCGAGCCTGGAACACAGTGAGCTGTGGATAATTGCGAGCCCTGGAATACTGCGAGACCTGGAACACTGCAAGACCTGGAACACTGTGAGCCCTGGAACACTGCGAGCCCTGGAACACTGCGAGCCCTGGAACACTGCGAGCCCAGGAACACCGTGAGCCCTGGAACACCGCGAGCACATGAACACTGCGAGACATGGAACACCATGAGCCTGGAACACCCTGCGCCCTGGAACACTGAAAGCCCTGGAACAATTCGAGCGTGGAACACAGCAAGCCTGGAACACCGTAGCCCTGGAACACTGCGAGCCCTTCAACACTGTGATCCCTAGAACACTGCAAGACCTGGAACACTGTAGCCCTGGAACACTGCAAGTCCTGGAACACCATAAGCCCTGGAAGACCGTGTGCCCTGGAACACCGTGAGCCCTGGAACACTGCGAGCCCTGGAACACTGCGAGACCTGGAACACTGCGAGCCTGGAACACAGTGAGCACGAGAACACTGCGAGCCCTGGAACACTGCAAGTCCAGGAACACTGCGAGGCCTGGAACACTGCGAGACCTGGAACACTGTGAGCCCTGGAACACTGCAAGCCCTGGAACACTGTTCGCCTGGTATACTGCAAACCCTGGAACACTGCGAGTCCTGGAACACTGCGAGCCCTGGAACACTGCGAGCCTGGAACACCATGAGCACTGGAACACTGCGAGCCCTGGAACACTGCGAGCGTGGAACACTGTGAGCTGTGGAAAACTGTGAGGCCTATAACACCGTGAGCCCTGGAACACTGCGAGACCTGGAACATGGTGAGCCCTGGAACACTGTGAGCTCTGGAAAACTGTGAGGCCTGGAACACCATGAGCCCTGGAACACTGTGAGCCCTGGAACACTGCAAGACCTGGAACACCGTAGCCATGGAAGACCGAGTGCCCAGGAACACCGTGAGCCCTGGAACACTGTGAGCCCTGGAACACTGCAAGACC
This sequence comes from Chiloscyllium punctatum, assembly GCF_047496795.1. Taxonomy (NCBI): domain Eukaryota; kingdom Metazoa; phylum Chordata; class Chondrichthyes; order Orectolobiformes; family Hemiscylliidae; genus Chiloscyllium; species Chiloscyllium punctatum. The sequence goes on from NC_092786.1 coordinate 44,892,717, forward strand.
TGGAACACTGCGAGCCCTGGAACACTGCGAGCATGGAACACCGTGAGCCCTGGAACACTGAGAGCCTGGAACACTGTGAGCCCTGGAACACCGAGAGCCTGGAACACTGTGAGCCTGGAACACTGCAAGCCCTGGAACACTGCGAGCCCTGGAACACTGCGAGCCCTGGAACACTGCGAGCCTGGAACACTGTGAGTCCTGGAACACTGTGAGCCCTGGAACACTGCAAGACCTGGAACACTGCGAGCCCTGGAACACTGCAAGCCTGGAGCACTGTGAGTCCTGGAACAGTGCGAGCCTGGAACACTGCGAGACCTGGAACACTGCAAGACCTGGAACACTGTGAGCCCTGGAACACTGCGAGCCCTGGAACACTGCGAGCCCTGGAACACTGCGAGCCCAGGAACACCGTGAGCCCTGGAACACCGCGAGCACAGGAACACTGCGAGACATGGAACACCATGAGCCTGGAACACCCTGCGCCCTGGAACACTGAAAGCCCTGGAACACTTCGAGCGTGGAACACAGCAAGCCTGGAACACCGTAGCCCTGGAACACTGCGAGCCCTTCAACACTGTGATCCCTAGAACACTGCAAGACCTGGAACACTGTAGCCCTGGAACACCGAGAGCCTGGAACACTGTGAGCCTGGAACACTGCAAGCCCTGGAACACTGTGAGCCCTGGAACATTCTGAGCCCTGGAACACTGTGAGCCCTGGAACACTGTGAGCATGGAACACTGTGAGTCCTGGAACACTGCAGGCCTGGAACACTGTGAGCCTGGAACACTGCAAGCCCTGGAACACTGTGAGCCCTGGAACACTGTGAGCCCTGGAACACTGCGAGCATGGAACACCGTGAGCCCTGGAACAATGTGAGCATGGAACACCATGAGCCATGGAACACTATGAGCCCTGGAACACTGTGAGCATGGAACACTGTGAGCCCTGGAACACTGTGAGCCCTGGAACACTCTGAGCCCTGGAACACTGTGAGCATGGAACACTGCGAGCCCTGGATCACTGTGAGCATGGAACACCGTGAACCATGGAACACTGTGAGCCCTGGAACACTGTGAGCCCTGGAACACCATGAGCCATGGAACACTGTGAGCCCTGGAACACCGTGAGCCATGGAACACTGTGAGCCATGGAACACTGTGAGCATGGAACACCGTGAGCCCTGGAACACTGTGAGCCCTGGAACAATGTGAGTATGGAACACCGTGAGCCATGGAACACTGTGAGACCTGGAACACTGTGAGCTATGGAACACTGCAAAATCTGGAACACCGTAGCCATGGAACACTGCAAGCCCTGGAACACCGTAAGTGCTGGAAGGCCGTGTGCCTCGGAACAGCGTGAGCCATGGAACACTGCAAGCCCTGGAACACCGTAAGTGCTGGAAGACCGTGTGCCTCGGAACAGCGTGAGCCCTGGAACACTGCAAGCCCTGGAACACCGTAAGTGCTGGAAGACCGTGTGCCTTGAAACAGCATGAGCCCTGGAACACTGCGAGACCTGGAACATGTGAGCCCTGGAACAATGTGTGCCTTGGAACACTGAGAGCCCTGGAACACCGCGAGCCCTGGAACACCGTGAGCACTGGAACACTGCGAGCCCGGGAACACTGCGAGCCTGGAACACTGTCAGCTCTGGAAAACTGTGAGGCCTGGAACACCGTGAGCCCTGAAACACCGCGGGCACAGGAACACTGCGAGACATGGAAAACAGTGAGCCTGGAACACTGCAAGCCCTGGAACACTGCAAGCCCTAGAACACTTCGAGCGTGGAACACAGCAAGCCTGGAACACCGCGAGCCCTGGAACACTGCGATCGCTGGAACCCTGCAAGACCTGGAACACCATAGCCCTGGAACACTGCAAGCCCTGGAACACCGTAAGCCCTGAAACACTGCAAGACCTGGAACACCTTAGCCATGGAAGACCGTGTGCCCAGGAACACCGTGAGCCCTGGAACACTGCTAGCCCTGAAACACCGTGAGCCCAGGAACACTGCGAGCCCTGGAACACTGCAAGACCTGGAACATGGTGAGCCCTGGAACACTGCGAGCATGGAACTCCGTGAGCCCTGGAACACTGTGAGCCTGGAACACCGTGAGCCCTGGAACACTGTGAGTCCTGGATCACTGCAGGCCTGGAACACTGTGAGCCTGGAACACTGCAAGCCCTGGAACACTGTGAGCCCTGGAACATTCTGAGCCCTGGAACACTGTGAGCCCTGGAACACTGTGAGCCTGGAACACTGCGAGCATGAAACACAGCGAGCCCTGGAACACTGCAAGCATGGAACACTGTGAGTCCTGGAACACTGCAGGCCTGGAACACTGTGAGCCTGGAACACTGCAAGCCCTGGAACACTGTGAGCCCTGGAACATTCTGAGCCCTGGAACAATGTGAGCATGGAACACCGTGAGCCATGGAACACTTTGAGCCCTGGAACACTGCGAGCATGGAACACCGTGAACCCTGGAACACTGTGAGCCCTGGAACACTGCAAGCCCTGGAACACTGTGCGCCTGGTATACTGCAAGCCCTGGAACACTGCGAGTCCTGGAACACTGCGAGCCCTGGAACACTGCGAGCCTGGAACACCATGAGCACTGGAACACTGCGAGCCCTGGAACACTGCGAGCGTGAAACACTGTGAGCTGTGGAATACTGTGAGGCCTATAACACCGTGAGCCCTGGAACACTGCGAGACCTGGAACATGGTGAGCCCTGGAACACTGTGAGCTCTGGAAAACTGTGAGGCCTGGAACACCATGAGCCCTGGAACACTGAGCCCTGGAACACTGCAAGACCTGGAACACCGTAGCCATGGAAGACCGTGTGCCCAGGAACACCGTGAGCCCTGGAACACTGTGAGCCCTGGAACACTGCAAGACCTGGAACACTGCGAGCCCTGGAACACTGCGAGCATGGAACACCGTGAGCCCTGGAACACTGAGAGCCTGGAACACTGTGAGCCCTGGAACACCGAGAGCCTGGAACACTGCGAGCATGGAACACTACAAGCCCTGGAACACTGTGAGCCCTGGAACATTCTGAGCCCTGGAACACTGTGAGCCCTGGAACACTGTGAGCCTGGAACACTGCGAGCATGGAACACTGCGAGCCCTGGAACACTGCGAGCATGGAACACTGTGAGTCCTGGAACACTGCAGGCCTGGAACACTGTGAGCCTGGAACACTGCAAGCCCTGGAACACTGCGAGCATGGAACACTGTGAGCCCTGGAACACTGCGAGCATGGAACACTGTGAGTCCTGGAACACTGCAGGCCTGGAACACTGTGAGCCTGGAACACTGCAAGCCCTGGAACACTGCGAGCATGGAACACTGCGAGCCCTGGAACACTGCGAGCATGGAACACTGTGAGTCCTGGAACACTGCAGGCCTGGAACACTGTGAGCCTGGAACACTGCAAGCCCTGGAACACTGTGAGCCCTGGAACATTCTGAGCCCTGGAACAATGTGAGCATGGAACACCGTGAGCCATGGAACACTTTGAGCCCTGGAACACTGCGAGCATGGAACACCGTGAACCCTGGAACACTGTGAGCCCTGGAACACTGCGAGCCCTGGAACACTGCGAGCCTGGAACACCATGAGCACTGGAACACTGCGAGACCTGGAACAATGCGAGCGTGGAACACTGTGAGCTGTGGAATACTGTGAGGCCTATAACACCGTGAGCCCTGGAACACTGCGAGACCTGGAACATGGTGAGCCCTGGAACACTGTGAGCTCTGGAAAACTGTGAGGCCTGGAACACCATGAGCCCTGGAAAACTGAGCCCTGGAACACTGCAAGACCTGGAACACCGTAGCCATGGAAGACCGTGTGCCCAGGAACACCGTGAGCCCTGGAACACTGTGAGCCCTGGAACACTGCAAGACCTGGAACACTGCGAGCCCTGGAACACTGCGAGCATGGAACACCGTGAGCCCTGGAACACTGAGAGCCTGGAACACTGTGAGCCCTGGAACACCGAGAGCCTGGAACACTGCGAGCCTGGAACACTACAAGCCCTGGAACACTGTGAGCCCTGGAACATTCTGAGCCCTGGAACACTGTGAGCCCTGGAACACTGTGAGCCTGGAACACTGCGAGCATGGAACACTGCGAGCCCTGGAACACTGCGAGCATGGAACACTGTGAGTCCTGGAACACTGCAGGCCTGGAACACTGTGAGCCTGGAACACTGCAAGCCCTGGAACACTGCGAGCATGGAACACTGCGAGCCCTGGAACACTGCGAGCATGGAACACTGTGAGTCCTGGAACACTGAGAGCCTGGAACACTGTGAGCCCTGGAACACCGAGAGCCTGGAACACTGCGAGCCTGGAACACTACAAGCCCTGGAACACTGTGAGCCCTGGAACATTCTGAGCCCTGGAACACTGTGAGCCCTGGAACACTGTGAGCCTGGAACACTGCGAGCATGGAACACTGCGAGCCCTGGAACACTGCGAGCATGGAACACTGTGAGTCCTGGAACACTGCAGGCCTGGAACACTGTGAGCCTGGAACACTGCAAGCCCTGGAACACTGCGAGCATGGAACACTGCGAGCCCTGGAACACTGCGAGCATGGAACACTGTGAGTCCTGGAACACTGCGAGCATGGAACACTGTGAGCCCTGGAACAATGTGAGCATGGAACACCGTGAGCCATGGAACACTGTGAGCCCTGGAACACTGTGAGCCCTGGAACACCGTGAGCCCTGGAACACTGTGAGCCCTGGAACACCGTGAGCCCTGGAACACTGTGAGCCCTGGAACACTGTGAGCCTGGAACACTGCAAGCCCTGGATCACTGTGAGGCCTGGAACACTGCGAGCATGGAACACTGCGAGCCCTGGAACACTGCGAGCATGGAACACTGTGAGCCCTGGAACAATGTGAGCATGGAACACCGTGAGCCATGGAACACTGTGAGCCCTGGAACACTGTGAGCCCTGGAACACCGTGAGCCATGGAACACTGTGAGCCCTGGAACACCGTGAGCCATGGAACACTGTGAGCCATGGAACACCGTGAGCCCTGGAACACTGTGAGACCTGGAACACTGCGAGCCCTGGAACACTGCGAGCCCTGGAACACTGCGAGCCTGGAACACTGTGAGTCCTGGAACACTGTGAGCCCTGGAACACTGCGAGACCTGGAACACTGCGAGCCCTGGAACACTGCGAGCCTGGAGCACTGTGAGTCCTGGAACAGTGCGAGCCTGGAACACAGTGAGCTGTGGATAATTGCGAGCCCTGGAATACTGCTAGACCTGGAACACTGCAAGACCTGGAACACTGTGAGCCCTGGAACACTGCGAGCCCTGGAACACTGCGAGCCCTGGAACACTGCGAGCCCAGGAACACCGTGAGCCCTGGAACACCGCGAGCACAGGAACACTGCGAGACATGGAACACCATGAGCCTGGAACACCCTGCGCCCTGGAACACTGAAAGCCCTGGAACACTTCGAGCGTGGAACACAGCAAGCCTGGAACACCGTAGCCCTGGAACACTGCGAGCCCTTCAACACTGTGATCCCTAGAACACTGCAAGACCTGGAACACTGTAGCCCTGGAACACTGCAAGTCCTGGAACACCATAAGCCCTGGAAGACCGTGTGCCCTGGAACACCGTGAGCCCTGGAACACTGCGAGCCCTGGAACACTGCGAGACCTGGAACACTGCGAGCCTGGAACACAGTGAGCACGAGAACACTGCGAGCCCTGGAACACTGCAAGTCCAGGAACACTGCGAGGCCTGGAACACTGCGAGAACTGGAACACTGTGAGCCCTGGAACACTGCAAGCCCTGGAACACTGTTCGCCTGGTATACTGCAAACCCTGGAACACTGCGAGTCCTGGAACACTGCGAGACCTGGAACACTGTGAGCCCTGGAACACTGCAAGCCCTGGAACACTGTTCGCCTGGTATACTGCAAACCCTGGAACACTGCGAGTCCTGGAACACTGCGAGCCCTGGAACACTGCGAGCCTGGAACACCATGAGCACTGGAACACTGCGAGCCCTGGAACACTGCGAGCGTGGAACACTGTGAGCTGTGGAAAACTGTGAGGCCTATAACACCGTGAGCCCTGGAACACTGCGAGACCTGGAACATGGTGAGCCCTGGAACACTGTGAGCTCTGGAAAACTGTGAGGCCTGGAACACCATGAGCCCTGGAACACTGTGAGCCCTGGAACACTGCAAGACCTGGAACACCGTAGCCATGGAAGACCGAGTGCCCAGGAACACCGTGAGCCCTGGAACACTGTGAGCCCTGGAACACTGCAAGACCTGGAACACTGCGAGCCCTGGAACACTGCGAGCATGGAACACCGTGAGCCCTGGAACACTGAGAGCCTGGAACACTGTGAGCCCTGGAACACCGAGAGCCTGGAACACTGTGAGCCTGGAACACTGCAAGCCCTGGAACACTGCGAGCCCTGGAACACTGCAAGCCCTGGAACACTGCGAGCCTGGAACACTGTGAGTCCTGGAACACTGTGAGCCCTGGAACACTGCAAGACCTGGAACACTGCGAGCCCTGGAACACTGCAAGCCTGGAGCACTGTGAGTCCTGGAACAGTGCGAGCCTGGAACACTGCGAGACCTGGAACACTGCAAGACCTGGAACACTGTGAGCCCTGGAACACTGCGAGACCTGGAACATGGTGAGCCCTGGAACACTGTGAGCTCTGGAAAACTGTGAGGCCTGGAACACCATGAGCCCTGGAACACTGAGCCCTGGAACACTGCAAGACCTGGAACACCGTAGCCATGGAAGACCGTGTGCCCAGGAACACCGTGAGCCCTGGAACACTGTGAGCCCTGGAACACTGCAAGACCTGGAACACTGCAAGCCCTGGAACACTGCGAGCATGGAACACCGTGAGCCCTGGAACACTGAGAGCCTGGAACACTGTGAGCCCTGGAACACCGAGAGCCTGGAACACTGCGAGCCTGGAACACTACAAGCCCTGGAACACTGTGAGCCCTGGAACATTCTGAGCCCTGGAACACTGTGAGCCCTGGAACACTGTGAGCCTGGAACACTGCGAGCATGGAACACTGCAAGCACTGGAACACTGCGAGCATGGAACACTGTGAGCCCTGGAACACTGCAGGCCTGGAACACTGTGAGCCTGGAACACTGCAAGCCCTGGAACACTGCGAGCATGGAACACTGCGAGCCCTGGAACACTGCGAGCATGGAACACTGTGAGTCCTGGAACACTGCGAGCATGGAACACTGTGAGCCCTGGAACAATGTGAGCATGGAACACCGTGAGCCATGGAACACTGTGAGCCCTGGAACACTGTGAGCCCTGGAACACCGTGAGCCCTGGAACACTGTGAGCCCTGGAACACCGTGAGCCCTGGAACACTGTGAGCCCTGGAACACTGTGAGCCTGGAACACTGCAAGCCCTGGAACACTGCGAGCATGGAACCCTGCGAGCCCTGGAACACTGCGAGCATGGAACACTGTGAGTCCTGGAACACTGCGAGCATGGAACACTGTGAGCCCTGGAACAATGTGAGCATGGAACACTGTGAGCCATGGAACACTGTGAGCCCTGGAACACCGTGAGCCATGGAACACTGTGAGCCCTGGAACACCGTGAGCCATGGAACACTGTGAGCCATGGAACACCGTGAGCCCTGGAACACTGTGAGACCTGGAACACTGTGAGCTATGGAACACTGCAAAATCTGGAACACCGTAGCCATGGAACACTGCAAGCCCTGGAACACCGTAAGTGCTGGAAGACCGTGTGCCTTGAAACAGCGTGAGCCCTGGAACACTGCGAGCCCTGGAACACTGTGAGCCCTAGAACACCGAGAGCCCTGGAACACTGTGAGCCCTTGAACACCGTGAGCCCTGGAACACTGCAAGACCTGGAACACCGTAGTCATGGAACACTGCAAGCCCTGGAACACTGTAAGCCCTGGAAGACCGTATGCCCTGGAACACCGTGAGCCCTGGAACACTATGAGCCCTGGAACACTGTGAGCCTGGAACACTACAAGCCCTGGAACACTGTGAGCCCTGGAACATTCTGAGCCCTGGAACACTGTGAGCCCTGGAACACTGTGAGCCTGGAACACTGCGAGCATGGAACACTGCGAGCCCTGGAACAATGCGAGCATGGAACACTGTGAGTCCTGGAACACTGCAAGCATGGAACACTGTGAGCCTGGAACACTGCAAGCCCTGGAACACTGCGAGCATGGAACACTGTGAGCCCTGGAACACTGCAAGCCCTGGAACACTGTGAGCCCTGGAACATTCTGAGCCCTGGAACAATGTGAGCATGGAACACCGTGAGCCATGGAACACTTTGAGCCCTGGAACACTGCGAGCATGGAACACCGTGAACCCTGGAACACTGTGAGCCCTGGAACACTGCAAGCCCTGGAACACTGTGCGCCTGGTATACTGCAAGCCCTGGAACACTGCGAGTCCTGGAACACTGCGAGCCCTGGAACACTGCGAGCCTGGAACACCATGGGCACTGGAACACTGCGAGCACTGGAACACTGCAAGCGTGAAACACTGTGAGCTGTGGAAAACTGTGAGGCCTATAACACCGTGAGCCCTGGAACACTGCGAGACCTGGAACATGGTGAGCCCTGGAACACTGTGAGCTCTGGAAAACTGTGAGGCCTGGAACACCATGAGCCCTGGAACACTGTGAGCCCTGGAACACTGCAAGACCTGGAACACCGTAGCCATGGAAGACCGTGTGCCCAGGAACACCGTGAGCCCTGGAACACTGTGAGCCCTGGAACACTGCAAGACCTGGAACACTGCAAGCCCTGGAACACTGCGAGCATGGAACACCGTAAGCCCTGGAACACTGAGAGCCTGGAACACTGTGAGCCCTGGAACACCGAGAGCCTGGAACACTGTGAGCCTGGAACACTGCAAGCCCTGGAACACTGTGAGCCCTGGAACATTCTGAGCCCTGGAACACTGTGAGCCCTGGAACACTGTGAGCCTGGAACACTGCGAGCATGGAACACTGCGAGCCCTGGAACACTGCGAGCATGGAACACTGTGAGTCCTGGAACACTGCAGGCCTGGAACACTGTGAGCCTGGAACACTGCAAGCCCTGGAACACTGCGAGCATGGAACACTGTGAGCCCTGGAACACTGTGAGCATGGAACACTGTGAGTCCTGGAACACTGCAGGCCTGGAACACTGTGAGCCTGGAACACTGCAAGCCCTGGAACACTGCGAGCATGGAACACTGCGAGCCCTGGAACACTGCGAGCATGGAACACTGTGAGTCCTGGAACACTGCGAGCATGGAACACTGTGAGCCCTGGAACAATGTGAGCATGGAACACCGTGAGCCATGGAACACTGTGAGCCCTGGAACACTGTGAGCCCTGGAACACCGTGAGCCCTGGAACACTGTGAGCCCTGGAACACATTGAGCCCTGGAACACTGTGAGCCCTGGAACACTGTGAGCATGGAACACTGCGAGCCCTGGATCACTGTGAGCATGGAACACCGTGAGCCATGGAACACTGTGAGCCCTGGAACACCATGAGCCCTGGAACACTCTGAGCCCTGGAACACTGTGAGCCCTGGAACAATGTGAGTATGGAACACCGTGAGCCATGGAACACTGTGAGACCTGGAACACTGTGAGCTATGGAACACTGCAAAATCTGGAACACCGTAGCCATGGAACACTGCAAGCCCTGGAACACCGTAAGTGCTGGAAGACCGTGAGCCCTGGAACACCGTGAGCCTGGAACACTGTGAGCCCTTGAACACCGTGAGCCCTGGAACACTGTGAGCCCTGGAACACTGCAAAACCTGGAACACCGTAGTCATGGAACACTGCAAGCCCTGGAACACTGTAAGCCCTGGAAGACCGTATGCCCTGGAACACCGTGAGCCCTGGAACACTATGAGCCCTGGAACACTGTGAGGCCTGGAACACTGCAAGATCTGGAACACCGTAGCCGTGGAACACTGCAAGCCCTGGAACACTGTAAGTGCTGGAAGACCGTGTGCCTCGGAACAGCGTGAGCCCTGGAACACCGTGAGCCCTGGAACACTGAGAGCCTGGAACACTGTGAGCCCTGGAACACCGAGAGCCTGGAACACTGTGAGCCTGGAACACTGCAAGCCCTGGAACACTGCGAGCCCTGGAACACTGCGAGCCCTGGAACACTGCGAGCCTGGAACACTGTGAGTCCTGGAACACTGTGAGCCCTGGAACACTGCAAGACCTGGAACACTGCGAGCCCTGGAACACTGCAAGCCTGGAGCACTGTGAGTCCTGGAACAGTGCGAGCCTGGAACACTGCGAGACCTGGAACACTGCAAGACCTGGAACACTGTGAGCCCTGGAACACTGCGAGACCTGGAACATGGTGAGCCCTGGAACACTGTGAGCTCTGGAAAACTGTGAGGCCTGGAACACCATGAGCCCTGGAACACTGAGCCCTGGAACACTGCAAGACCTGGAACACCGTAGCCATGGAAGACCGTGTGCCCAGGAACACCGTGAGCCCTGGAACACTGTGAGCCCTGGAACACTGCAAGACCTGGAACACTGCAAGCCCTGGAACACTGCGAGCATGGAACACCGTGAGCCCTGGAACACTGAGAGCCTGGAACACTGTGAGCCCTGGAACACCGAGAGCCTGGAACACTGCGAGCCTGGAACACTACAAGCCCTGGAACACTGTGAGCCCTGGAACATTCTGAGCCCTGGAACACTGTGAGCCCTGGAACACTGTGAGCCTGGAACACTGCGAGCATGGAACACTGCAAGCACTGGAACACTGCGAGCATGGAACACTGTGAGCCCTGGAACACTGCGAGCATGGAACACTGTGAGTCCTGGAACACTGCAGGCCTGGAACACTGTGAGCCTGGAACACTGCAAGCCCTGGAACACTGCGAGCATGGAACACTGCGAGCCCTGGAACACTGCGAGCATGGAACACTGTGAGTCCTGGAACACTGCGAGCATGGAACACTGTGAGCCCTGGAACAATGTGAGCATGGAACACCGTGAGCCATGGAACACTGTGAGCCCTGGAACACTGTGAGCCCTGGAACACCGTGAGCCCTGGAACACTGTGAGCCCTGGAACACCGTGAGCCCTGGAACACTGCGAGCCCTGGAACACTGCGAGCATGGAACCCTGCGAGCCCTGGAACACTGCGAGCATGGAACACTGTGAGTCCTGGAACACTGCGAGCATGGAACACTGTGAGCCCTGGAACAATGTGAGCATGGAACACTGTGAGCCATGGAACACTGTGAGCCCTGGAACACCGTGAGCCATGGAACACTGTGAGCCCTGGAACACCGTGAGCCATGGAACACTGTGAGCCATGGAACACCGTGAGCCCTGGAACACTGTGAGACCTGGAACACTGTGAGCTATGGAACACTGCAAAATCTGGAACACCGTAGCCATGGAACACTGCAAGCCCTGGAACACCGTAAGTGCTGGAAGACCGTGTGCCTTGAAACAGCGTGAGCCCTGGAACACTGCGAGCCCTGGAACACTGTGAGCCCTAGAACACCGAGAGCCCTGGAACACTGTGAGCCCTTGAACACCGTGAGCCCTGGAACACTGCAAGACCTGGAACACCGTAGTCATGGAACACTGCAAGCCCTGGAACACTGTAAGCCCTGGAAGACCGTATGCCCTGGAACACCGTGAGCCCTGGAACACTATGAGCCCTGGAACACTGTGAGCCTGGAACACTGCAAGCCCTGGAACACTGCGAGCCCTGGAACATTCTGAGCCCTGGAACACTGTGAGCCCTGGAACACTGTGAGCCTGGAACACTGCGAGCATGGAACACTGCGAGCCCTGGAACAATGCGAGCATGGAACACTGTGAGTCCTGGAACACTGCAAGCATGGAACACTGTGAGCCTGGAACACTGCAAGCCCTGGAACACTGCGAGCATGGAACACTGTGAGCCCTGGAACACTGCAAGCCCTGGAACACTGTGAGCCCTGGAACATTCTGAGCCCTGGAACAATGTGAGCATGGAACACCGTGAGCCATGGAACACTTTGAGCCCTGGAACACTGCGAGCATGGAACACCGTGAACCCTGGAACACTGTGAGCCCTGGAACACTGCAAGCCCTGGAACACTGTGCGCCTGGTATACTGCAAGCCCTGGAACACTGCGAGTCCTGGAACACTGCGAGCCCTGGAACACTGCGAGCCTGGAACACCATGGGCACTGGAACACTGCGAGCACTGGAACACTGCAAGCGTGAAACACTGTGAGCTGTGGAAAACTGTGAGGCCTATAACACCGTGAGCCCTGGAACACTGCGAGACCTGGAACATGGTGAGCCCTGGAACACTGTGAGCTCTGGAAAACTGTGAGGCCTGGAACACCATGAGCCCTGGAACACTGTGAGCCCTGGAACACTGCAAGACCTGGAACACCGTAGCCATGGAAGACCGTGTGCCCAGGAACACCGTGAGCCCTGGAATACTGTGAGCCCTGGAACACTGCAAGACCTGGAACACTGCAAGCCCTGGAACACTGCGAGCATGGAACACCGTAAGCCCTGGAACACTGAGAGCCTGGAACACTGTGAGCCCTGGAACACCGAGAGCCTGGAACACTGTGAGCCTGGAACACTGCAAGCCCTGGAACACTGTGAGCCCTGGAACATTCTGAGCCCTGGAACACTGTGAGCCCTGGAACACTGTGAGCCTGGAACACTGCGAGCATGGAACACTGCGAGCCCTGGAACACTGCGAGCATGGAACACTGTGAGTCCTGGAACACTGCAGGCCTGGAACACTGTGAGCCTGGAACACTGCAAGCCCTGGAACACTGCGAGCATGGAACACTGTGAGCCCTGGAACACTGTGAGCATGGAACACTGTGAGTCCTGGAACACTGCAGGCCTGGAACACTGTGAGCCTGGAACACTGCAAGCCCTGGAACACTGCGAGCATGGAACACTGCGAGCCCTGGAACACTGCGAGCATGGAACACTGTGAGTCCTGGAACACTGCGAGCATGGAACACTGTGAGCCCTGGAACAATGTGAGCATGGAACACCGTGAGCCATGGAACACTGTGAGCCCTGGAACACTGTGAGCCCTGGAACACCGTGAGCCCTGGAACACTGTGAGCCCTGGAACACATTGAGCCCTGGAACACTGTGAGCCCTGGAACACTGTGAGCATGGAACACTGCGAGCCCTGGATCACTGTGAGCATGGAACACCGTGAGCCATGGAACACTGTGAGCCCTGGAACACCATGAGCCCTGGAACACTCTGAGCCCTGGAACACTGTGAGCCCTGGAACAATGTGAGTATGGAACACCGTGAGCCATGGAACACTGTGAGACCTGGAACACTGTGAGCTATGGAACACTGCAAAATCTGGAACACCGTAGCCATGGAACACTGCAAGCCCTGGAACACCGTAAGTGCTGGAAGACCGTGAGCCCTGGAACACCGTGAGCCTGGAACACTGTGAGCCCTTGAACACCGTGAGCCCTGGAACACTGTGAGCCCTGGAACACTGCAAAACCTGGAACACCGTAGTCATGGAACACTGCAAGCCCTGGAACACTGTAAGCCCTGGAAGACCGTATGCCCTGGAACACCGTGAGCCCTGGAACACTATGAGCCCTGGAACACTGTGAGGCCTGGAACACTGCAAGATCTGGAACACCGTAGCCGTGGAACACTGCAAGCCCTGGAACACTGTAAGTGCTGGAAGACCGTGTGCCTCGGAACAGCGTGAGCCCTGGAACACTGCGAGCCCTGGAACACTGCGAGCCCTGGAACACTGCGAGCCTGGAACACTGTGAGTCCTGGAACACTGTGAGCCCTGGAACACTGCGAGACCTGGAACACTGCGAGCCCTGGAACACCGTAGCCATGGAAGACCGTGTTCCCAGGAACACCGTGAGCCCTGGAACACTGTGAGCCCTGGAACACTGTGAGTCCTGGAACACTGTGAGCCCTGGAACACTGCGAGACCTGGAACACTGCGAGCCCTGGAACACTGCAAGACCTGGAACACTGCGAGCATGGAACACCGTGAGCCCTGAAACACTGAGAGCCTGGAACACTGTGAGCCCTGGAACACCGAGAGCCTGGAACACTCTGAGCCTGGAACACTGCAAGCCCTGGAACACTGTGAGCCCTGGAACATTCTGAGCCCTGGAACACTGTGAGCCCTGGAACACTGTGAGCCTGGAACACTGCGAGCATGGAACACTGTGAGCCCTGGAACACTGCGAGCATGGAACACTGTGAGTCCTGGAACACTGCAGGCCTGGAACACTGTGAGCCTGGAACACTGCAAGCCCTGGAACACTGCGAGCATGGAACACTGTGAGCCCTGGAACACTGCGAGCATGGAACACTGTGAGTCCTGGAACACTGCAGGCCTGGAACACTGTGAGCCTGGAACACTGCAAGCCCTGGAACACTGCGAGCATGGAACACAGCGAGCCCTGGAACACTGCAAGCCCTGGAACACTGCGAGCATGGAACACTGTGAGTCCTGGAACACTGCGAGCATGGAACACTGTGAGCCCTGGAACAATGTGAGCATGGAACACCGTGAGCCATGGAACACTGTGAGCCCTGGAACACTGTGAGCCCTGGAACACCGTGAGCCCTGGAACACTGTGAGCCCTGGAACACATTGAGCCCTGGAACACTGTGAGCTCTGGAACACTGTGAGCATGGAACACTGCGAGCCCTGGATCACTGTGAGCATGGAACACCGTGAGCCATGGAACACTGTGAGCCCTGGAACACCATGAGCCCTGGAACACTCTGAGCCCTGGAACACTGTGAGCCCTGGAACAATGTGAGTATGGAACACCGTGAGCCATGGAACACTGTGAGACCTGGAACACTGTGAGCTATGGAACACTGCAAAATCTGGAACACCGTAGCCATGGAACACTGCAAGCCCTGGAACACCGTAAGTGCTGGAAGACCGTGAGCCCTGGAACACCGTGAGCCTGGAACACTGTGAGCCCTTGAACACCGTGAGCCCTGGAACACTGTGAGCCCTGGAACACTGCAAAACCTGGAACACCGTAGTCATGGAACACTGCAAGCCCTGGAACACTGTAAGCCCTGGAAGACCGTATGCCCTGGAACACCGTGAGCCCTGGAACACTATGAGCCCTGGAACACTGTGAGGCCTGGAACACTGCAAGATCTGGAACACCGTAGCCGTGGAACACTGCAAGCCCTGGAACACTGTAAGTGCTGGAAGACCGTGTGCCTCGGAACAGCGTGAGCCCTGGAACACTGCGAGCCCTGGAACACTGCGAGCCCTGGAACACTGCGAGCCTGGAACACTGTGAGTCCTGGAACACTGTGAGCCCTGGAACACTGCGAGACCTGGAACACTGCGAGCCCTGGAACACCGTAGCCATGGAAGACCGTGTTCCCAGGAACACCGTGAGCCCTGGAACACTGTGAGCCCTGGAACACTGTGAGTCCTGGAACACTGTGAGCCCTGGAACACTGCGAGACCTGGAACACTGCGAGCCCTGGAACACTGCAAGACCTGGAACACTGCGAGCATGGAACACCGTGAGCCCTGAAACACTGAGAGCCTGGAACACTGTGAGCCCTGGAACACCGAGAGCCTGGAACACTCTGAGCCTGGAACACTGCAAGCCCTGGAACACTGTGAGCCCTGGAACATTCTGAGCCCTGGAACACTGTGAGCCCTGGAACACTGTGAGCCTGGAACACTGCGAGCATGGAACACTGTGAGCCCTGGAACACTGCGAGCATGGAACACTGTGAGTCCTGGAACACTGCAGGCCTGGAACACTGTGAGCCTGGAACACTGCAAGCCCTGGAACACTGCGAGCATGGAACACTGTGAGCCCTGGAACACTGCGAGCATGGAACACTGTGAGTCCTGGAACACTGCAGGCCTGGAACACTGTGAGCCTGGAACACTGCAAGCCCTGGAACACTGCGAGCATGGAACACAGCGAGCCCTGGAACACTGCAAGCCCTGGAACACTGCGAGCATGGAACACTGTGAGTCCTGGAACACTGCGAGCATGGAACACTGTGAGCCCTGGAACAATGTGAGCATGGAACACCGTGAGCCATGGAACACTGTGAGCCCTGGAACACTGTGAGCCCTGGAACACCGTGAGCCCTGGAACACTGTGAGCCCTGGAACACATTGAGCCCTGGAACACTGTGAGCTCTGGAACACTGTGAGCATGGAACACTGCGAGCCCTGGATCACTGTGAGCATGGAACACCGTGAGCCATGGAACACTGTGAGCCCTGGAACACCGTGAGCCCTGGAACACTGTGAGCCCTGGAACACCGTGAGCCCTGGAACACTGTGAGCCCTGGAACACCGTGAGCCATGGAACACTCTGAGCCCTGGAACACTGTGAGCCCTGGAACAATGTGAGTATGGAACACCGTGAGCCATGGAACACTGTGAGACCTGGAACACTGTGAGCTATGGAACACTGCAAAATCTGGAACACCGTAGCCATGGAACACTGCAAGCCCTGGAACACCGTAAGTGCTGGAAGACCGTGAGCCCTGGAACACCGTGAGCCTGGAACACTGTGAGCCCTTGAACACCGTGAGCCCTGGAACACTGTGAGCCCTGGAACACTGCAAGACCTGGAACACCGTAGTCATGGAACACTGCAAGCCCTGGAACACTGTAAGCCCTGGAAGACCGTATGCCCTGGAACACCGTGAGCCCTGGAACACTATGAGCCCTGGAACACTGTGAGGCCTGGAACACTGCAAGATCTGGAACACCGTAGCCGTGGAACACTGCAAGCCCTGGAACACCGTAAGTGCTGGAAGACCGTGTGCCTCGGAACAGCGTGAGCCCTGGAACACTGCGAGCCCTGGAACACTGCGAACCCTGGAACACTGCGAGCCTGGAACACTGTGAGTCCTGGAACACTGTGAGCCCTGGAACACTGCGAGACCTGGAACACTGCGAGCCCTGGAACACCGTAGCCATGGAAGACCGTGTGCCCAGGAACACCGTGAGCCCTGGAATACTGTGAGCCCTGGAACACTGCAAGACCTGGAACACTGCGAGCATGGAACACCGTGAGCCCTGAAACACTGAGAGCCTGGAACACTGTGAGCCCTGGAACACCGAGAGCCTGGAACACTGTGAGCCTGGAACACTGCAAGCCCTGGAACACTGTGAGCCCTGGAACATTCTGAGCCCTGGAACACTGTGAGCCCTGGAACACTGTGAGCCTGGAACACTGCGAGCATGGAACACTGCGAGCCCTGGAACACTGCGAGCATGGAATACTGTGAGTCCTGGAACACTGCAGGCCTGGAACACTGTGAGCCTGGAACACTGCAAGCCCTGGAACACTGCAAGCATGGAACACTGTGAGCCCTGGAACACTGCGAGCATGGAACACTGTGAGTCCTGGAACACTGCAGGCCTGGAACACTGTGAGCCTGGAACACTGCAAGCCCTGGAACACTGCGAGCATGGAACACTGCGAGCCCTGGAACACTGCGAGCATGGAACACTGTGAGTCCTGGAACACTGCGAGCATGGAACACTGTGAGCCCTGGAACAATGTGAGCATGGAACACCGTGAGCCATGGAACACTGTGAGCCCTGGAACACTGTGAGCCCTGGAACACCGTGAGCCCTGGAACACTGTGAGCCCTGGAACACATTGAGCCCTGGAACACTGTGAGCTCTGGAACACTGTGAGCATGGAACACTGCGAGCCCTGGATCACTGTGAGCATGGAACACCGTGAGCCATGGAACACTGTGAGCCCTGGAACACCGTGAGCCCTGGAACACTGTGAGCCCTGGAACACCGTGAGCCCTGGAACACTGTGAGCCCTGGAACACCGTGAGCCATGGAACACTCTGAGCCCTGGAACACTGTGAGCCCTGGAACAATGTGAGTATGGAACACCGTGAGCCATGGAACACTGTGAGACCTGGAACACTGTGAGCTATGGAACACTGCAAAATCTGGAACACCGTAGCCATGGAACACTGCAAGCCCTGGAACACCGTAAGTGCTGGAAGACCGTGAGCCCTGGAACACCGTGAGCCCTGGTACACTGTGAGCCCTTGAACACCGTGAGCCCTGGAACACTGTGAGCCCTGGAACACTGCAAGACCTGGAACACCGTAGTCATGGAACACTGCA
Organism: Chiloscyllium punctatum; assembly: GCF_047496795.1. Lineage (NCBI taxonomy): Eukaryota > Metazoa > Chordata > Chondrichthyes > Orectolobiformes > Hemiscylliidae > Chiloscyllium > Chiloscyllium punctatum. Next base: position 44,910,953 of record NC_092786.1, read on the forward strand.
AGCCCTGGAACACTGTAAGCCCTGGAAGACCGTATGCCCTGGAACACCGTGAGCCCTGGAACACTATGAGCCCTGGAACACTGTGAGGCCTGGAACACTGCAAGATCTGGAACACCGTAGCCGTGGAACACTGCAAGCCCTGGAACACCGTAAGTGCTGGAAGACCGTGTGCCTCGGAACAGCGTGAGCCCTGGAACACTGCGAGCCCTGGAACACTGCGAGCCTGGAACACTGTGAGTCCTGGAACACTGTGAGCCCTGGAACACTGCGAGACCTGGAACACTGCGAGCCCTGGAACACTGCGAGCCTGGAGCACTGTGAGTCCTGGAACAGTGCGAGCCTGGAACACAGTGAGCTGTGGATAATTGCGAGCCCTGGAATACTGCGAGACCTGGAACACTGCAAGACCTGGAACACTGTGAGCCCTGGAACACTGCGAGCCCTGGAACACTGCGAGCCCTGGAACACTGCGAGCCCAGGAATACCGTGAGCCCTGGAACACCGCGAGCACAGGAACACTGCGAGACATGGAACACCATGAGCCTGGAACACCCTGCGCCCTGGAACACTGAAAGCCCTGGAACAATTCGAGCGTGGAACACAGCAAGCCTGGAACACCGTAGCCCTGGAACACTGCGAGCCCTTCAACACTGTGATCCCTAGAACACTGCAAGACCTGGAACACTGTAGCCCTGGAACACTGCAAGTCCTGGAACACCATAAGCCCTGGAAGACCGTGTGCCCTGGAACACCGTGAGCCCTGGAACACTGCGAGCCCTGGAACACTGCGAGACCTGGAACACTGCGAGCCTGGAACACAGTGAGCACGAGAACACTGCGAGCCCTGGAACACTGCAAGTCCAGGAACACTGCGAGGCCTGGAACACTGCGAGACCTGGAACACTGTGAGCCCTGGAACACTGCAAGCCCTGGAACACTGTTCGCCTGGTATACTGCAAACCCTGGAACACTGCGAGTCCTGGAACACTGCGAGCCCTGGAACACTGCGAGCCTGGAACACCATGAGCACTGGAACACTGCGAGCCCTGGAACACTGCGAGCGTGGAACACTGTGAGCTGTGGAAAACTGTGAGGCCTATAACACCGTGAGCCCTGGAACACTGCGAGACCTGGAACATGGTGAGCCCTGGAACACTGTGAGCTCTGGAAAACTGTGAGGCCTGGAACACCATGAGCCCTGGAACACTGTGAGCCCTGGAACACTGCAAGACCTGGAACACCGTAGCCATGGAAGACCGAGTGCCCAGGAACACCGTGAGCCCTGGAACACTGTGAGCCCTGGAACACTGCAAGACCTGGAACACTGCGAGCCCTGGAACACTGCGAGCATGGAACACTGTGAGTCCTGGAACACTGCGAGCATGGAACACTGTGAGCCCTGGAACAATGTGAGCATGGAACACCGTGAGCCATGGAACACTGTGAGCCCTGGAACACTGTGAGCCCTGGAACACCGTGAGCCCTGGAACACTGTGAGCCCTGGAACACATTGAGCCCTGGAACACTGTGAGCTCTGGAACACTGTGAGCATGGAACACTGCGAGCCCTGGATCACTGTGAGCATGGAACACCGTGAGCCATGGAACACTGTGAGCCCTGGAACACCGTGAGCCCTGGAACACTGTGAGCCCTGGAACACCGTGAGCCCTGGAACACTGTGAGCCCTGGAACACCGTGAGCCATGGAACACTCTGAGCCCTGGAACACTGTGAGCCCTGGAACAATGTGAGTATGGAACACCGTGAGCCATGGAACACTGTGAGACCTGGAACACTGTGAGCTATGGAACACTGCAAAATCTGGAACACCGTAGCCATGGAACACTGCAAGCCCTGGAACACCGTAAGTGCTGGAAGACCGTGAGCCCTGGAACACCGTGAGCCTGGAACACTGTGAGCCCTTGAACACCGTGAGCCCTGGAACACTGTGAGCCCTGGAACACTGCAAGACCTGGAACACCGTAGTCATGGAACACTGCAAGCCCTGGAACACTGTAAGCCCTGGAAGACCGTATGCCCTGGAACACCGTGAGCCCTGGAACACTATGAGCCCTGGAACACTGTGAGGCCTGGAACACTGCAAGATCTGGAACACCGTAGCCGTGGAACACTGCAAGCCCTGGAACACCGTAAGTGCTGGAAGACCGTGTGCCTCGGAACAGCGTGAGCCCTGGAACACTGCGAGCCCTGGAACACTGCGAACCCTGGAACACTGCGAGCCTGGAACACTGTGAGTCCTGGAACACTGTGAGCCCTGGAACACTGCGAGACCTGGAACACTGCGAGCCCTGGAACACCGTAGCCATGGAAGACCGTGTGCCCAGGAACACCGTGAGCCCTGGAATACTGTGAGCCCTGGAACACTGCAAGACCTGGAACACTGCGAGCATGGAACACCGTGAGCCCTGAAACACTGAGAGCCTGGAACACTGTGAGCCCTGGAACACCGAGAGCCTGGAACACTGTGAGCCTGGAACACTGCAAGCCCTGGAACACTGTGAGCCCTGGAACATTCTGAGCCCTGGAACACTGTGAGCCCTGGAACACTGTGAGCCTGGAACACTGCGAGCATGGAACACTGCGAGCCCTGGAACACTGCGAGCATGGAATACTGTGAGTCCTGGAACACTGCAGGCCTGGAACACTGTGAGCCTGGAACACTGCAAGCCCTGGAACACTGCAAGCATGGAACACTGTGAGCCCTGGAACACTGCGAGCATGGAACACTGTGAGTCCTGGAACACTGCAGGCCTGGAACACTGTGAGCCTGGAACACTGCAAGCCCTGGAACACTGCGAGCATGGAACACTGCGAGCCCTGGAACACTGCGAGCATGGAACACTGTGAGTCCTGGAACACTGCGAGCATGGAACACTGTGAGCCCTGGAACAATGTGAGCATGGAACACCGTGAGCCATGGAACACTGTGAGCCCTGGAACACTGTGAGCCCTGGAACACCGTGAGCCCTGGAACACTGTGAGCCCTGGAACACATTGAGCCCTGGAACACTGTGAGCTCTGGAACACTGTGAGCATGGAACACTGCGAGCCCTGGATCACTGTGAGCATGGAACACCGTGAGCCATGGAACACTGTGAGCCCTGGAACACCGTGAGCCCTGGAACACTGTGAGCCCTGGAACACCGTGAGCCCTGGAACACTGTGAGCCCTGGAACACCGTGAGCCATGGAACACTCTGAGCCCTGGAACACTGTGAGCCCTGGAACAATGTGAGTATGGAACACCGTGAGCCATGGAACACTGTGAGACCTGGAACACTGTGAGCTATGGAACACTGCAAAATCTGGAACACCGTAGCCATGGAACACTGCAAGCCCTGGAACACCGTAAGTGCTGGAAGACCGTGAGCCCTGGAACACCGTGAGCCCTGGTACACTGTGAGCCCTTGAACACCGTGAGCCCTGGAACACTGTGAGCCCTGGAACACTGCAAGACCTGGAACACCGTAGTCATGGAACACTGCAAGCCCTGGAACACTGTAAGCCCTGGAAGACCGTATGCCCTGGAACACCGTGAGCCCTGGAACACTATGAGCCCTGGAACACTGTGAGGCCTGGAACACTGCAAGATCTGGAACACCGTAGCCGTGGAACACTGCAAGCCCTGGAACACCGTAAGTGCTGGAAGACCGTGTGCCTCGGAACAGCGTGAGCCCTGGAACACTGCGAGCCCTGGAACACTGCGAGCCTGGAACACTGTGAGTCCTGGAACACTGTGAGCCCTGGAACACTGCGAGACCTGGAACACTGCGAGCCCTGGAACACTGCGAGCCTGGAGCACTGTGAGTCCTGGAACAGTGCGAGCCTGGAACACAGTGAGCTGTGGATAATTGCGAGCCCTGGAATACTGCGAGACCTGGAACACTGCAAGACCTGGAACACTGTGAGCCCTGGAACACTGCGAGCCCTGGAACACTGCGAGCCCTGGAACACTGCGAGCCCAGGAACACCGTGAGCCCTGGAACACCGCGAGCACAGGAACACTGCGAGACATGGAACACCATGAGCCTGGAACACCCTGCGCCCTGGAACACTGAAAGACCTGGAACAATTCGAGCGTGGAACACAGCAAGCCTGGAACACCGTAGCCCTGGAACACTGCGAGCCCTTCAACACTGTGATCCCTAGAACACTGCAAGACCTGGAAAACTGTAGCCCTGGAACACTGCAAGTCCTGGAACACCATAAGCCCTGGAAGACCGTGTGCCCTGGAACACCGTGAGCCCTGGAACACTGCGAGCCCTGGAACACTGCGAGACCTGGAACACTGCGAGCCTGGAACACCGTAGCCCTGGAACACTGCGAGCCCTTCAACACTGTGATCCCTAGAACACTGCAAGACCTGGAACACTGTAGCCCTGGAACACTGCAAGTCCTGGAACACCATAAGCCCTGGAAGACCGTGTGCCCTGGAACACCGTGAGCCCTGGAACACTGCGAGCCCTGGAACACTGTGAGCCCTGGAACACTGCGAGCCTGGAACACAGTGAGCACGAGAACACTGCGAGCCCTGGAACACTGCAAGTCCAGGAACACTGCGAGGCCTGGAACACTGCGAGACCTGGAACACTGTGAGCCCTGGAACACTGCAAGTCCTGGAACACTGTTCGCCTGGTATACTGCAAACCCTGGAACACTGCGAGTCCTGGAACACTGCGAGCCCTGGAACACTGCGAGCCTGGAACACCATGAGCACTGGAACACTGCGAGCCCTGGAACACTGCGAGCGTGGAACACTGTGAGCTGTGGAAAACTGTGAGGCCTATAACACCGTGAGCCCTGGAACACTGCGAGACCTGGAACATGGTGAGCCCTGGAACACTGTGAGCTCTGGAAAACTGTGAGGCCTGGAACACCATGAGCCCTGGAACACTGTGAGCCCTGGAACACTGCAAGACCTGGAACACCGTAGCCATGGAAGACCGAGTGCCCAGGAACACCGTGAGCCCTGGAACACTGTGAGCCCTGGAACACTGCAAGACCTGGAACACTGCGAGCCCTGGAACACTGCGAGCATGGAACACCGTGAGCCCTGGAACACTGAGAGCCTGGAACACTGTGAGCCCTGGAACACCGAGAGCCTGGAACACTGTGAGCCTGGAACACTGCAAGACCTGGAACACTGCGAGCCCTGGAACACTGCGAGCCCTGGAACACTGCGAGCCTGGAACACTGTGAGTCCTGGAACACTGTGAGCCCTGGAACACTGCGAGCCCTGGAACACTGCGAGCCTGGAACACTGTGAGTCCTGGAACACTGTGAGCCCTGGAACACTGCAAGACCTGGAACACTGCGAGCCCTGGAACACTGCAAGCCTGGAGCACTGTGAGTCCTGGAACAGTGCGAGCCTGGAACACTGCGAGACCTGGAACACTGCAAGACCTGGAACACTGTGAGCCCTGGAACACTGCGAGCCCTGGAACACTGCGAGCCCTGGAACACTGCGAGCCCAGGAACACCGTGAGCCCTGGAACACCGCGAGCACAGGAACACTGCGAGACATGGAACACCATGAGCCTGGAACACCCTGCGCCCTGGAACACTGAAAGCCCTGGAACACTTCGAGCGTGGAACACAGCAAGCCTGGAACACCGTAGCCCTGGAACACTGCGAGCCCTTCAACACTGTGATCCCTAGAACACTGCAAGACCTGGAACACTGTAGCCCTGGAACACCGAGAGCCTGGAACACTGTGAGCCTGGAACACTGCAAGCCCTGGAACACTGTGAGCCCTGGAACATTCTGAGCCCTGGAACACTGTGAGCCCTGGAACACTGTGAGCATGGAACACTGTGAGTCCTGGAACACTGCAGGCCTGGAACACTGTGAGCCTGGAACACTGCAAGCCCTGGAACACTGTGAGCCCTGGAACACTGTGAGCCCTGGAACACTGCGAGCATGGAACACCGTGAGCCCTGGAACAATGTGAGCATGGAACACCATGAGCCATGGAACACTATGAGCCCTGGAACACTGTGAGCCCTGGAACACTGTGAGCCCTGGAACACTCTGAGCCCTGGAACACTGTGAGCATGGAACACTGCGAGCCCTGGATCACTGTGAGCATGGAACACCGTGAACCATGGAACACTGTGAGCCCTGGAACACTGTGAGCCCTGGAACACCATGAGCCATGGAACACTGTGAGCCCTGGAACACCGTGAGCCATGGAACACTGTGAGCCATGGAACACTGTGAGCATGGAACACCGTGAGCCCTGGAACACTGTGAGCCCTGGAACAATGTGAGTATGGAACACCGTGAGCCATGGAACACTGTGAGACCTGGAACACTGTGAGCTATGGAACACTGCAAAATCTGGAACACCGTAGCCATGGAACACTGCAAGCCCTGGAACACCGTAAGTGCTGGAAGGCCGTGTGCCTCGGAACAGCGTGAGCCATGGAACACTGCAAGCCCTGGAACACCGTAAGTGCTGGAAGACCGTGTGCCTCGGAACAGCGTGAGCCCTGGAACACTGCAAGCCCTGGAACACCGTAAGTGCTGGAAGACCGTGTGCCTTGATACAGCGTGAGCCCTGGAACACTGCGAGCCCTGGAACACTGTGAGCCCTAGAACACCGTGAGCCCTGGAACACCGTGAGCCCTTGAACACCGTGAGCCCTGGAACACTGTGAGCCCTGGAACACTGCAAGACCTGGAACACCGTAGTCATGGAACACTGCAAGCCCTGGAAAACTGTAAGCCCTGGAAGACCGTATGCCCTGGAACACCGTGAGCCCTGGAACACTATGAGCCCTGGAACACTGTGAGGCCTGGAACACTGCAAGATCTGGAACACCGTAGCCGTGGAACACTGCAAGCCCTGGAACACCGTAAGTGCTGGAAGACCGTGTGCCTCGGAACAGCGTGAGCCCTGGAACACTGCGAGCCCTGGAACACTGCGAGCCCTGGAACACTGCGAGCCCTGGAACACTGCGAGCCTGGAACACTGTGAGTCCTGGAACACTGTGAGCCCTGGAACACTGCAAGACCTGGTACACTGCGAGCCCTGGAACACTGCGAGCCCTGGAACACTGCGAGCCTGGAGCACTGTGAGTCCTGGAACAGTGCGAGCCTGGAACACAGTGAGCTGTGGAACATTGCGAGCCCTGGAATACTGCGAGACCTGGAACACTGCAAGACCTGGAACACTGTGAGCCCTGGAACACTGCAAGCCCTGGAACACTGCGAGCCCTGGAACACTGCGAGCATGGAACACTGTGAGTCCTGGAACACTGCAGGCCTGGAACACTGTGAGCCTGGAACACTGCATGCCCTGGAACACTGTGAGCCCTGGAACATTCTGAGCCCTGGAACACTGTGAGCCCAGGTACACTGTGAGCCCTGGAACACCGTGAGCCCTGGAACACCGTGAGCCCTGGAACACCGTGACCCCTGTATCATTGCGAACCCTGGAACACCGTGAACCCTGGAACACTGTGAGCCCTGGAACGCTGCGAGCCCTGGAACACTGTGAGCCCTGGAACATTCTGAGCCCTGGAACACTGTGAGCGCAGGTACACTGTGAGCCCTGGAACACCGTGAACCCTGAAACACTGTGAGTCCTGGAACACTGCGAGCATGGAACACTGTGAGTCCTGGAACACTGCAGGCCTGGAACACTGTGAGCCTGGAACACTGCATGCCCTGGAACACTGTGAGCCCTGGAACATTCTGAGCCCTGGAACACTGTGAGCCCAGGTACACTGTGAGCCCTGGAACACCGTGAGCCCTGGAACACCGTGAGCCCTGGAACACCGTGACCCCTGTATCATTGCGAACCCTGGAACACTGTGAGCCCTGGAACACCATGAGCCCTGGAACACTGTGAGCCCTGGAACACTGCAAGCCCTGGAACACCGTAAGCCCTGGAAGACCATGTGCCCTGGAACACTGTGAGCCCTGGAACACTGCGAGGCCTGGAACACTGCGAGTCCTGGAACACTGTGAGCATGGAACACCGTGAGCCCTGGAACACTGTGAGCCCTGGAACACTGCAAGACCTGGAACACTGTAGTCATGGAACACTGCAAGCCCTGGAACACTGTAAGCCCTGGAAGACCGTGTGCCCTGGAACACCGTGAGCCATGGAACACCGCGAGACATGGAACACTGTGGCCTCTGGAACACCGCAAGCCCTGGAACACTGTGAGAACTGGAACACCATGAGCCATGGAACACCGCGAGCCCTGGAACACTGCATGCCCTGGAACACTGTGAGCCCTGGAACACTCTGAGCCCTGGAACACTGTGAGCATGGAACACTGCGAGCCCTGGATCACTGTGAGCATGGAACACCGTGAACCATGGAACACTGTGAGCCCTGGAACACTGTGAGCCCTGGAACACCATGAGCCATGGAACACTGTGAGCCCTGGAACACCGTGAGCCATGGAACACTGTGAGCCATGGAACACTGTGAGCATGGAACACCGTGAGCCCTGGAACACTGTGAGCCCTGGAACAATGTGAGTATGGAACACCGTGAGCCATGGAACACTGTGAGACCTGGAACACTGTGAGCTATGGAACACTGCAAAATCTGGAACACCGTAGCCATGGAACACTGCAAGCCCTGGAACACCGTAAGTGCTGGAAGGCCGTGTGCCTCGGAACAGCGTGAGCCCTGGAACACTGCGAGCCCTGGAACACTGCGAGCCCAGGAACACCGTGAGCCCTGGAACACCGCGAGCACAGGAACACTGCGAGACATGGAACACCATGAGCCTGGAACACCCTGCGCCCTGGAACACTGAAAGCCCTGGAACACTTCGAGCGTGGAACACAGCAAGCCTGGAACACCGTAGCCCTGGAACACTGCGAGCCCTTCAACACTGTGATCCCTAGAACACTGCAAGACCTGGAACACTGTAGCCCTGGAACACCGAGAGCCTGGAACACTGTGAGCCTGGAACACTGCAAGCCCTGGAACACTGTGAGCCCTGGAACATTCTGAGCCCTGGAACACTGTGAGCCCTGGAACACTGTGAGCATGGAACACTGTGAGTCCTGGAACACTGCAGGCCTGGAACACTGTGAGCCTGGAACACTGCAAGCCCTGGAACACTGTGAGCCCTGGAACACTGTGAGCCCTGGAACACTGCGAGCATGGAACACCGTGAGCCCTGGAACAATGTGAGCATGGAACACCATGAGCCATGGAACACTATGAGCCCTGGAACACTGTGAGCCCTGGAACACTGTGAGCCCTGGAACACTCTGAGCCCTGGAACACTGTGAGCATGGAACACTGCGAGCCCTGGATCACTGTGAGCATGGAACACCGTGAACCATGGAACACTGTGAGCCCTGGAACACTGTGAGCCCTGGAACACCATGAGCCATGGAACACTGTGAGCCCTGGAACACCGTGAGCCATGGAACACTGTGAGCCATGGAACACTGTGAGCATGGAACACCGTGAGCCCTGGAACACTGTGAGCCCTGGAACAATGTGAGTATGGAACACCGTGAGCCATGGAACACTGTGAGACCTGGAACACTGTGAGCTATGGAACACTGCAAAATCTGGAACACCGTAGCCATGGAACACTGCAAGCCCTGGAACACCGTAAGTGCTGGAAGGCCGTGTGCCTCGGAACAGCGTGAGCCATGGAACACTGCAAGCCCTGGAACACCGTAAGTGCTGGAAGACCGTGTGCCTCGGAACAGCGTGAGCCCTGGAACACTGCAAGCCCTGGAACACCGTAAGTGCTGGAAGACCGTGTGCCTTGATACAGCGTGAGCCCTGGAACACTGCGAGCCCTGGAACACTGTGAGCCCTAGAACACCGTGAGCCCTGGAACACCGTGAGCCCTTGAACACCGTGAGCCCTGGAACACTGTGAGCCCTGGAACACTGCAAGACCTGGAACACCGTAGTCATGGAACACTGCAAGCCCTGGAAAACTGTAAGCCCTGGAAGACCGTATGCCCTGGAACACCGTGAGCCCTGGAACACTATGAGCCCTGGAACACTGTGAGGCCTGGAACACTGCAAGATCTGGAACACCGTAGCCGTGGAACACTGCAAGCCCTGGAACACCGTAAGTGCTGGAAGACCGTGTGCCTCGGAACAGCGTGAGCCCTGGAACACTGCGAGCCCTGGAACACTGCGAGCCCTGGAACACTGCGAGCCCTGGAACACTGCGAGCCTGGAACACTGTGAGTCCTGGAACACTGTGAGCCCTGGAACACTGCAAGACCTGGTACACTGCGAGCCCTGGAACACTGCGAGCCCTGGAACACTGCGAGCCTGGAGCACTGTGAGTCCTGGAACAGTGCGAGCCTGGAACACAGTGAGCTGTGGAACATTGCGAGCCCTGGAATACTGCGAGACCTGGAACACTGCAAGACCTGGAACACTGTGAGCCCTGGAACACTGCAAGCCCTGGAACACTGCGAGCCCTGGAACACTGCGAGCATGGAACACTGTGAGTCCTGGAACACTGCAGGCCTGGAACACTGTGAGCCTGGAACACTGCATGCCCTGGAACACTGTGAGCCCTGGAACATTCTGAGCCCTGGAACACTGTGAGCCCAGGTACACTGTGAGCCCTGGAACACCGTGAGCCCTGGAACACCGTGAGCCCTGGAACACCGTGACCCCTGTATCATTGCGAACCCTGGAACACCGTGAACCCTGGAACACTGTGAGCCCTGGAACGCTGCGAGCCCTGGAACACTGTGAGCCCTGGAACATTCTGAGCCCTGGAACACTGTGATCCCAGGTACACTGTGAGTCCTGGAACACTGCGAGCATGGAACACTGTGAGTCCTGGAACACTGCAGGCCTGGAACACTGTGAGCCTGGAACACTGCATGCCCTGGAACACTGTGAGCCCTGGAACATTCTGAGCCCTGGAACACTGTGAGCCCAGGTACACTGTGAGCCCTGGAACACCGTGAGCCCTGGAACACCGTGAGCCCTGGAACACCGTGACCCCTGTATCATTGCGAACCCTGGAACACTGTGAGCCCTGGAACACCGTGAGCCCTGGAACACTGTGAGCCCTGAAACACTGCAAGCCCTGGAACACCGTAAGCCCTGGAAGACCATGTGCCCTGGAACACTGTGAGCCCTGGAACACTGCGAGGCCTGGAACACTGCGAGTCCTGGAACACTGTGAGCATGGAACACCGTGAGCCCTGGAACACTGTGAGCCCTGGAACACTGCAAGACCTGGAACACTGTAGTCATGGAACACTGCAAGCCCTGGAACACTGTAAGCCCTGGAAGACCGTGTGCCCTGGAACACCGTGAGCCATGGAACACCGCGAGACATGGAACACTGTGGCCTCTGGAACACCGCAAGCCCTGGAACACTGTGAGAACTGGAACACCATGAGCCATGGAACACCGCGAGCCCTGGAACACTGCATGCCCTGGAACACTGCGAGACATGGAACACTGCGAGACATGGAACACCATGAGCCCTGGAACACCGCAAGCCCTGGAACACTGCGAGCCCTGGAACACTGCATGCCCTGGATCACTGCGAGCCTGGAACACTGTGAGCCCCGGAACACCATCAGCCCTGGAACACAGCAAGCCTGGAACACCATGAGCCCGGAACACCGTGACCCCTGTATCATTGCGAACCCTGGAACACCGTGAACCCTGGAACACTGCGAGCCCTGGAACACTGTGAGCCTGGAATACTGCAAACCCTGGAACACTGCAAACCCTGGAATACTGCGAGCCCTGGAACACTGCGAGCCCTGGAACACTGCAAACCCTGGAATACTGCGAGCACTGGAACACTGCGAGCCCTGGAACACTGCGAGCCTGGAACACTGTGAGCTGTGGAACATTGCGAGCCCTGGAGCACTGTGAGACCTGGAACACTGTGCGCCCTGGAACACCGTAGCCCTGGAACACTGCAAGCCCTGGAAGACTGTAAGCCCTGGAAGACCGTGTGCCCTGGAACACCGTGAGGCCCGGAACACTTCGAGCCCTGGAACACTGCGAGACCTGGAACATGTGAGCCCTGGAACAATGTGTGCCTTGGAACACTGAGAGCCCTGGAACACCGCGAGCCCTGGAACACCGTGAGCACTGGAACACTGCGAGCCCGGGAACACTGCGAGCCTGGAACACTGTCAGCTCTGGAAAACTGTGAGGCCTGGAACACCGTGAGCCCTGAAACACCGCGGGCACAGGAACACTGCGAGACATGGAAAACAGTGAGCCTGGAACACTGTGCGCCCTGGAACACTGCAAGCCCTAGAACACTTCGAGCGTGGAACACAGCAAGCCTGGAACACCGCGAGCCCTGGAACACTGCGATCGCTGGAACCCTGCAAGACCTGGAACACCATAGCCCTGGAACACTGCAAGCCCTGGAACACCGTAAGCCCTGAAACACTGCAAGACCTGGAACACCTTAGCCATGGAAGACCGTGTGCCCAGGAACACCGTGAGCCCTGGAACACTGCTAGCCCTGAAACACCGTGAGCCCTGGAACACTGCGAGCCCTGGAACACTGCAAGACCTGGAACATGGTGAGCCCTGGAACACTGCGAGCATGGAACTCCGTGAGCCCTGGAACACTGTGAGCCTGGAACACCGTGAGCCCTGGAACACTGTGAGTCCTGGATCACTGCAGGCCTGGAACACTGTGAGCCTGGAACACTGCAAGCCCTGGAACACTGTGAGCCCTGGAACATTCTGAGCCCTGGAACACTGTGAGCCCTGGAACACTGTGAGCCTGGAACACTGCGAGCATGAAACACAGCGAGCCCTGGAACACTGCAAGCATGGAACACTGTGAGTCCTGGAACACTGCAGGCCTGGAACACTGTGAGCCTGGAACACTGCAAGCCCTGGAACACTGTGAGCCCTGGAACATTCTGAGCCCTGGAACAATGTGAGCATGGAACACCGTGAGCCATGGAACACTTTGAGCCCTGGAACACTGCGAGCATGGAACACCGTGAACCCTGGAACACTGTGAGCCCTGGAACACTGCAAGCCCTGGAACACTGTGCGCCTGGTATACTGCAAACCCTGGAACACTGCGAGTCCTGGAACACTGCGAGCCCTGGAACACTGCGAGCCTGGAACACCATGAGCACTGGAACACTGCGAGCCCTGGAACACTGCGAGCGTGGAACACTGTGAGCTGTGGAATACTGTGAGGCCTATAACACCGTGAGCCCTGGAACACTGCGAGACCTGGAACATGGTGAGCCCTGGAACACTGTGAGCTCTGGAAAACTGTGAGGCCTGGAACACCATGAGCCCTGGAACACTGTGAGCCCTGGAACACTGCAAGACCTGGAACACCGTAGCCATGGAAGACCGTGTGCCCAGGAACACCGTGAGCCCTGGAACACTGTGAGCCCTGGAACACTGCAAGACCTGGAACACTGCGAGCCCTGGAACACTGCGAGCATGGAACACGGTGAGCCCTGGAACACTGAGAGCCTGGAACACTGTGAGCCCTGGAACACCGAGAGCCTGGAACACTGCGAGCCTGGAACACTACAAGCCCTGGAACACTGTGAGCCCTGGAACATTCTGAGCCCTGGAACACTGTGAGCCCTGGAACACTGTGAGCCTGGAACACTGCGAGCATGGAACACTGCGAGCCCTGGAACACTGCGAGCATGGAACACTGTGAGTCCTGGAACACTGCAGGCCTGGAACACTGTGAGCCTGGAACACTGCAAGCCCTGGAACACTGCAAGCATGGAACACTGTGAGCCCTGGAACACTGCGAGCATGGAACACCTTGAGTCCTGGAACACTGCAGGCCTGGAACACTGTGAGCCTGGAACACTGCAAGCCCTGGAACACTGCGAGCATGGAACACTACGAGCCCTGGAACACTGCGAGCATGGAACACTGTGAGTCCTGGAACACTGCGAGCATGGAACACTGTGAGCCCTGGAACAATGTGAGCATGGAACACCGTGAGCCATGGAACACTGTGAGCCCTGGAACACTGTGAGCCCTGGAACACCGTGAGCCCTGGAACACTGTGAGCCCTGGAACACCGTGAGCCCTGGAACACTGTGAGCCCTGGAACACTGTGAGCCTGGAACACTGCAAGCCCTGGATCACTGTGAGGCCTGGAACACTGCGAGCATGGAACACTGCGAGCCCTGGAACACTGCGAGCATGGAACACTGTGAGTCCTGGAACACTGCGAGCATGGAACACTGTGAGCCCTGGAACAATGTGAGCATGGAACACCGTGAGCCATGGAACACTGTGAGCCCTGGAACACTGTGAGACCTGGAACACCGTGAGCCATGGAACACTGTGAGCCCTGGAACACCGTGAGCCATGGAACACTGTGAGCCATGGAACACCGTGAGCCCTGGAACACTGTGAGACCTGGAACACTGTGAGCTATGGAACACTGCAAAATCTGGAACACCGTAGCCATGGAACACTGCAAGCCCTGGAACACCGTAAGTGCTGGAAGACCGTGTGCCTTGAAACAGCGTGAGCCCTGGAACACTGCGAGCCCTGGAACACTGTGAGCCCTTGAACACCGTGAGCCCTGGAACACTGCAAGACCTGGAACACCGTAGTCATGGAACACTGCAAGCCCTGGAACACTGTAAGCCCTGGAAGACCGTATGCCCTGGAACACCGTGAGCCCTGGAACACTATGAGCCCTGGAACACTGTGAGCCTGGAACACTGCAAGCCCTGGAACACTGCGAGCCCTGGAACATTCTGAGCCCTGGAACACTGTGAGCCCTGGAACACTGTGAGCCTGGAACACTGCGAGCATGGAACACTGCGAGCCCTGGAACAATGCGAGCATGGAACACTGTGAGTCCTGGAACACTGCAAGCATGGAACACTGTGAGCCTGGAACACTGCAAGCCCTGGAACACTGCGAGCATGGAACACTGTGAGCCCTGGAACACTGCAAGCCCTGGAACACTGTGAGCCCTGGAACATTCTGAGCCCTGGAACAATGTGAGCATGGAACACCGTGAGCCATGGAACACTTTGAGCCCTGGAACACTGCGAGCATGGAACACCGTGAACCCTGGAACACTGTGAGCCCTGGAACACTGCAAACCCTGGAACACTGTGCGCCTGGTATACTGCAAACCCTGGAACACTGCGAGTCCTGGAACACTGCGAGCCCTGGAACACTGCGAGCCTGGAACACCATGGGCACTGGAACACTGCGAGCACTGGAACACTGCAAGCGTAAAACACTGTGAGCTGTGGAAAACTGTGAGGCCTATAACACCGTGAGCCCTGGAACACTGCGAGACCTGGAACATAGTGAGCCCTGGAACATTCTGAGCCCTGGAACACTGTGAGCCCTGGAACACTGTGAGCCTGGAACACTGTGAGCATGGAACACTGCGAGCCCTGGAACACTGCGAGCATGGAACACTGTGAGTCCTGGAACACTGCAAGCCCTGGAACACTGCGAGCATGGAACACTGTGAGCCCTGGAACAATGTGAGCATGGAACACCGTGAGCCATGGAACACTGTGAGCCCTGGAACACTGTGAGCCCTGGAACACCGTGAGCCCTGGAACACTGCGAGCATGGAACACTGTGAGTCCTGGAACACTGCGAGCATGGAACACTGTGAGCCCTGGAACAATGTGAGCATGGAACACCGTGAGCCATGGAACACTGTGAGCCCTGGAACACTGTGAGCCCTGGAACACCGTGAGCCCTGGAACACTGCGAGCATGGAACACTGTGAGTCCTGGAACACTGCGAGCATGGAACACTGTGAGCCCTGGAACACCGTGAGCCCTGGAACACTGCGAGCATGGAACACTGCAAGCCCTGGAACACTGCGAGCATGGAACACTGTGAGCCCTGGAACAATGTGAGCATGGAACACCGTGAGCCATGGAACACTGTGAGCCCTGGAACACTGTGAGCCCTGGAACACCGTGAGCCCTGGAACACTGCGAGCATGGAACACTGTGAGTCCTGGAACACTGCGAGCATGGAACACTGTGAGCCCTGGAACAATGTGAGCATGGAACACCGTGAGCCATGGAACACTGTGAGCCCTGGAACACTGTGAGCCCTGGAACACCGTGAGCCCTGGAACACTGTGAGCCCTGGAACACATTGAGCCCTGGAACACTGTGAGCCCTGGAACACTGTGAGCATGGAACACTGCGAGCCCTGGATCACTGTGAGCATGGAACACCGTGAGCCATGGAACACTGTGAGCCCTGGAACACCATGAGCCCTGGAACACTCTGAGCCCTGGAACACTGTGAGCCCTGGAACAATGTGAGTATGGAACACCGTGAGCCATGGAACACTGTGAGACCTGGAACACTGTGAGCTATGGAACACTGCAAAATCTGGAACACCGTAGCCATGGAACACTGCAAGCCCTGGAACACCGTAAGTGCTGGAAGACCGTGAGCCCTGGAACACCGTGAGCCTGGAACACTGTGAGCCCTTGAACACCGTGAGCCCTGGAACACTGTGAGCCCTGGAACACTGCAAGACCTGGAACACCGTAGTCATGGAACACTGCAAGCCCTGGAACACTGTAAGCCCTGGAAGACCGTATGCCCTGGAACACCGTGAGCCCTGGAACACTATGAGCCCTGGAACACTGTGAGGCCTGGAACACTGCAAGATCTGGAACACCGTAGCCGTGGAACACTGCAAGCCCTGGAACACTGTAAGTGCTGGAAGACCGTGTGCCTCGGAACAGCGTGAGCCCTGGAACACTGCGAGCCCTGGAACACTGCGAGCCCTGGAACACTGCGAGCCTGGAACACTGTGAGTCCTGGAACACTGTGAGCCCTGGAACACTGCGAGACCTGGAACACTGCGAGCCCTGGAACACCGTAGCCATGGAAGACCGTGTGCCCAGGAACACCGTGAGCCCTGGAACACTGTGAGCCCTGGAACACTGTGAGTCCTGGAACACTGTGAGCCCTGGAACACTGCGAGACCTGGAACACTGCGAGCCCTGGAACACCGTAGCCATGGAAGACCGTGTGCCCAGGAACACCGTGAGCCCTGGAACACTGTGAGCCCTGGAACACTGTGAGCCCTGGAACACTGCAAGACCTGGAACACTGCAAGATCTGGAACACTGCGAGCATGGAACACCGTGAGCCCTGAAACACTGAGAGCCTGGAACACTGTGAGCCCTGGAACACCGAGAGCCTGGAACACTGTGAGCCTGGAACACTGCAAGCCCTGGAACACTGTGAGCCCTGGAACATTCTGAGCCCTGGAACACTGTGAGCCCTGGAACACTGTGAGCCTGGAACACTGCGAGCATGGAACACTGCGAGCCCTGGAACACTGCGAGCATGGAACACTGTGAGTCCTGGAACACTGCAGGCCTGGAACACTGTGAGCCTGGAACACTGCAAGCCCTGGAACACTGCGAGCATGGAACACTGTGAGCCCTGGAACACTGCGAGCATGGAACACTGTGAGTCCTGGAACACTGCAGGCCTGGAACACTGTGAGCCTGGAACACTGCAAGCCCTGGAACACTGCGAGCATGGAACACTGCGAGCCCTGGAACACTGCGAGCATGGAACACTGTGAGTCCTGGAACACTGCGAGCATGGAACACTGTGAGCCCTGGAACAATGTGAGCATGGAACACCGTGAGCCATGGAACACTGTGAGCCCTGGAACACTGTGAGCCCTGGAACACCGTGAGCCCTGGAACACTGTGAGCCCTGGAACACATTGAGCCCTGGAACACTGTGAGCTCTGGAACACTGTGAGCATGGAACACTGCGAGCCCTGGATCACTGTGAGCATGGAACACCGTGAGCCATGGAACACTGTGAGCCCTGGAACACCGTGAGCCCTGGAACACTGTGAGCCCTGGAACACCGTGAGCCCTGGAACACTGTGAGCCCTGGAACACCGTGAGCCATGGAACACTCTGAGCCCTGGAACACTGTGAGCCCTGGAACAATGTGAGTATGGAACACCGTGAGCCATGGAACACTGTGAGACCTGGAACACTGTGAGCTATGGAACACTGCAAAATCTGGAACACCGTAGCCATGGAACACTGCAAGCCCTGGAACACCGTAAGTGCTGGAAGACCATGAGCCCTGGAACACCGTGAGCCCTGGAACACTGTGAGCTTGAACACCGTGAGCCCTGGAACACTGTGAGCCCTGGAACACTGCAAGACCTGGAACACCGTAGTCATGGAACACTGCAAGCCCTGGAACACTGTAACCCCTGGAAGACCGTATGCCCTGGAACACCGTGAGCCCTGGAACACTATGAGCCCTGGAACACTGTGAGGCCTGGAACACTGCAAGCCCTGGAACACCGTAAGTGCTGGAAGACCGTGTGCCTCGGAACAGCGTGAGCCCTGGAACACTGCGAGCCCTGGAACACTGCGAGCCCTGGAACACTGCGAGCCTGGAACACTGTGAGTCCTGGAACACTGTGAGCCCTGGAACACTGCGAGACCTGGAACACTGCGAGCCCTGGAACACTGCGAGCCTGGAGCACTGTGAGTCCTGGAACAGTGCGAGCCTGGAACACAGTGAGCTGTGGATAATTGCGAGCCCTGGAATACTGCTAGACCTGGAACACTGCAAGACCTGGAACACTGTGAGCCCTGGAACACTGCGAGCCCTGGAACACTGCGAGCCCTGGAACACTGCGAGCCCAGGAACACCGTGAGCCCTGGAACACCGCGAGCACAGGAACACTGCGAGACATGGAACACCATGAGCCTGGAACACCCTGCGCCCTGGAACACTGAAAGCCCTGGAACACTTCGAGCGTGGAACACAGCAAGCCTGGAACACCGTAGCCCTGGAACACTGCGAGCCCTTCAACACTGTGATCCCTAGAACACTGCAAGACCTGGAACACTGTAGCCCTGGAACACTGCAAGTCCTGGAACACCATAAGCCCTGGAAGACCGTGTGCCCTGGAACACCGTGAGCCCTGGAACACTGCGAGCCCTGGAACACTGCGAGACCTGGAACACTGCGAGCCTGGAACACAGTGAGCACGAGAACACTGCGAGCCCTGGAACACTGCAAGTCCAGGAACACTGCGAGGCCTGGAACACTGCGAGAACTGGAACACTGTGAGCCCTGGAACACTGCAAGCCCTGGAACACTGTTCGCCTGGTATACTGCAAACCCTGGAACACTGCGAGTCCTGGAACACTGCGAGCCCTGGAACACTGCGAGCCTGGAACACCATGAGCACTGGAACACTGCGAGCCCTGGAACACTGCGAGCGTGGAACACTGTGAGCTGTGGAAAACTGTGAGGCCTATAACACTGTGAGCCCTGGAACACTGCGAGACCTGGAACATGGTGAGCCCTGGAACACTGTGAGCTCTGGAAAACTGTGAGGCCTGGAACACCATGAGCCCTGGAACACTGTGAGCCCTGGAACACTGCAAGACCTGGAACACCGTAGCCATGGAAGACCGAGTGCCCAGGAACACCGTGAGCCCTGGAACACTGTGAGCCCTGGAACACTGCAAGACCTGGAACACTGTGAGCCCTGGAACACTGCGAGCATGGAACACCGTGAGCCCTGGAACACTGAGAGCCTGGAACACTGTGAGCCCTGGAACACCGAGAGCCTGGAACACTGTGAGCCCTGGAACACTGCAAGACCTGGAACACTGCGAGCCCTGGAACACTGCGAGCATGGAACACCGTGAGCCCTGGAACACTGAGAGCCTGGAACACTGCAAGCCCTGGAACACTGCGAGCCCTGGAACACTGCGAGCCCTGGAACACTGCGAGCCTGGAACACTGTGAGTCCTGGAACACTGTGAGCCCTGGAACACTGCAAGACCTGGAACACTGCGAGCCCTGGAACACTGCAAGCCTGGCCACTGTGAGTCCTGGAACAGTGCGAGCCTGGAACACTGCGAGACCTGGAACACTGCAAGACCTGGAACACTGCGAGCCCTGGAACACTGCGAGCCCAGGAACACCGTGAGCCCTGGAACACCGCGAGCACAGGAACACTGCGAGACATGGAACACCATGAGCCTGGAACACCCTGCGCCCTGGAACACTGAAAGCCCTGGAACACTTCGAGCGTGGAACACAGCAAGCCTGGAACACCGTAGCCCTGGAACACTGCGAGCCCTTCAACACTGTGATCCCTAGAACACTGCAAGACCTGGAACACTGTAGCCCTGGAACACCGAGAGCCTGGAACACTGTGAGCCTGGAACACTGCAAGCCCTGGAACACTGCGAGCCCTGGAATACTGCGAGACATGGAACACTGTGAGCCCTGGCACACTGTGAGCCCTGGAACACTGCGAGACCCGGAACACTGTGAGCCCTGGAACACTGCGAGCCTGGAACACTGCGAGCCCTGGAACACTGTGAGCCCTGGAACACTGTAAGCCTGGAACACTGCGAGCCCTGGAACACCATGGCCCTGGAACACCATGACCCCTGGAACACGGTAAGCCCTGGAACTCTGCGAGCCCAGGAACCCTGCGAACCTTGAACACTGTGAGCCCTGGAACACTGCGAGCCCTGGAACACCGTGAGCCCTGGAACACCGTGAGCCCTGGAACACTGTGAGACCTGGAACACTGCGAGCCCTGGAACACCGAGTGCCCTGGATCACTGCGAGCCCTGGAACACTGTGAGACATGGAACACTGTGAGCCCTGGAACACTGTGAGCCCCAGATCACCGTGAGCCCTGGAACACCGTGAGCCCTGGAACAATGTGAGCATGGAACACCGTGAGCCCTGGAACACTGTGAGCCTGGAACACCGCGAGCCTGGAACACTGCAAGATCTGGAACACCATAGCCATGGTACACTGCAAGCCCTGGAACACCGTAAGTGCTGGAAGACCATGTACCTTGGAACAGCGTGAGCCCTGGAACACTGCGAGCCCTGGAACACTGTGAGCCCCAGAACACCGTGAACCCTGGAACACTGTGAGCCCTGGAACACTGTGAGCCCTGAAACACTGCAAGACCTGGAACACCGTAGTCATGGAACACTGCAAGACCTGGAACACCGTAGTCATGGAACACTGCAAGCCCTGGAACACTGTAACCCCTGGAAGACCGTGTGCCCTGGAACACCGTGAGCCCTGGAACACTATGAGCCCTGGAACACTGTGAGGCCTGGAACACTGCAAGGTCTGGAACACCGTAGCCATGGAACACTGCAAGCCCTGGAACACTGTAAGTGCTGGAAGACCGTGTGCCTCGGAACAGCGTGAGCCCTGGAACACTGCGAGCCCTGGAACACTGCGAGCCTGGTACACTGTGAGTCCTGGAACACTGTGAGCCCTGGAATACTGCAAGACCTGGAATGCTGCGAGCCCTGGAACACTGCGAGCCTCGAACACTCTGAGTCCTGGAACAGTGCGAGCATGGAACACTGTGAGCTGTGGAACATTGCGAGCCCTGGAACACTGCGAGACCTGGAACACTGCGAGCCCTGGAACACTACGAGCCCTTGAACACTGCGATCCCTAGAACACTGCAAGACTTGGATCACTGTAGCCCTGGCACACTGCAAGTCCTGGAACACCATAAGCCCCGGAAGACCGTGTGCCCTGGAACACCGTGAGCCCTGGAACACTGCGAGCCCTGGAACACTGCGAGACCTGGAACACTGTGAGCCCCGGAACAATGTGTGCCCTTGAACACTGCGAGACCTGGAACACTGTGAGCCTGGAACACTGCGAGACCTGGAACACTGTGAGCCTGGAACACTGCGAGCCTGGAACACAGTGAGCACTAGAACACTGTGAGCCCTGTAACACTGCGAGCCCTGGAACACTGCAAGTCCTGGAACACCATAAGCCCTGGAAGACCGTGTGCCCTGGAACACCGTGAGCCCTGGAACACAGTGAGCACTAGAACACTGCAAGCCCTAGAACACTGTGAGCCCTGGGTCACTGTGTGCTCTGGAACACCGTAAGCCCTGGAAGACCGTGTGTCCTGGAACACTGCGGGCCCGGGAACACTGCGAGACCTGGAACACTGCGAGCCCTGGAATACTGCGATACATGGAACACTGTGAGCCCTGGCACACTGTGAGCCCTGGAACACTGCGAGACCCGGAACACTGTGAGCCCTGGAACACTGCGAGACCTGGAACACTGCGAGCCCTGGAACACTGTGAGCCCTGGAACACTGTAAGCCTGGAACACTGCAAGCCCTGGAACACCATGGCCCTGGAACACCATGACCCCTGGAACACGGTAAGCCCTGGAACTCTGCGAGCCCAGGAACCCTGCGAACCTTGAACACTGTGAGCCCTGGAACACTGCGAGCCCTGGAACACCGTGAGCCCTGGAACACCGAGTGCCCTGGATCACTGCGAGCCCTGGAACACTGTGAGGCATGGAACACTGCGAGCCCTGGAACACTGTGAGCCCCAGATCACCGTGAGCCCTGGAACACCGTGAGCCCTGGAACAATGTGAGCATGGAACACCGTGAGCCCTGGAACACTGTGAGCCTGGAACACCGCGAGCCTGGAACACTGCAAGATCTGGAACACCATAGCCATGGTACACTGCACGCCCTGGAACACCGTAAGTGCTGGAAGACCATGTACCTTGGAACAGCGTGAGCCCTGGAACACTGCGAGCCCTGGAACACTGTGAGCCCCAGAACACCGTGAACCCTGGAACACTGTGAGCCCTGGAACACTGTGAGCCCTGAAACACTGCAAGACCTGGAACACCGTAGTCATGGAACACTGCAAGACCTGGAACACCGTAGTCATGGAACACTGCAAGCCCTGGAACACTGTAACCCCTGGAAGACCGTGTGCCCTGGAACACCGTGAGCCCTGGAACACTATGAGCCCTGGAACACTGTGAGGCCTGGAACACTGCAAGATATGGAACACCGTAGCCATGGAACACTGCAAGCCCTGGAACACTGTAAGTGCTGGAAGACCGTGTGCCTCGGAACAGCGTGAGCCCTGGAACACTGCGAGCCCTGGAACACTGCGAGCCTGGTACACTGTGAGTCCTGGAACACTGTGAGCCCTGGAATACTGCAAGACCTGGAATGCTGCGAGCCCTGGAACACTGCGAGCCTCGAACACTCTGAGTCCTGGAACAGTGCGAGCATGGAACACTGTGAGCTGTGGAACATTGCGAGCCCTGGAACACTGCGAGACCTGGAACACTGCGAGCCCTGGAACACTGCGAGCCCTTGAACACTGCGATCCCTAGAACACTGCAAGACTTGGATCACTGTAGCCCTGGCACACTGCAAGTCCTGGAACACCATAAGCCCCGGAAGACCGTGTGCCCTGGAACACCGTGAGCCCTGGAACACTGCGAGCCCTGGAACACTGCGAGACCTGGAACACTGTGAGCCCCGGAACAATGTGTGCCCTTGAACACTGCGAGACCTGGAACACTGTGAGCCTGGAACACTGCGAGACCTGGAACACTGTGAGCCTGGAACACTGCGAGCCTGGAACACAGTGAGCACTAGAACACTGTGAGCCCTGTAACACTGCGAGCCCTGGAACACTGCAAGTCCTGGAACACCATAAGCCCTGGAAGACCGTGTGCCCTGGAACACCGTGAGCCCTGGAACACAGTGAGCACTAGAACACTGCAAGCCCTAGAACACTGTGAGCCCTGGGTCACTGTGTGCTCTGGAACACCGTAAGCCCTGGAAGACCGTGTGCCCTGGAACACTGCGGGCCCGGGAACACTGCGAGACCTGGAACACTGCGAGCCCTGGAATACTGCGATACATGGAACACTGTGAGCCCTGGCACACTGTGAGCCCTGGAACACTGCGAGACCCGGAACACTGTGAGCCCTGGAACACTGCGAGACCTGGAACACTGCGAGCCCTGGCACACTGTGAGCCCTGGAACACTGCGAGCCTGGAACACTGTGAGTCCTGGAACACTGTGAGCCCTGGAATACTGCAAGACCTGGAACGCTGCGAGCCCTGGAACACTGCGAGCCTCGAACACTCTGAGTCCTGGAACAGTGCGAGCATGGAACACTGTGAGCTGTGGAACATTGCGAGCCCTGGAACACTGCGAGACCTGGAACACTGCGAGCCCTGGAACACTGCAAGCCCTTGAACACTGTGATCCCTAGAACACTGCAAGACTTGGATCACTGTAGCCCTGGCACACTGCAAGTCCTGGAACACCATAAGCCCCGGAAGACCGTGTGCCCTGGAACACCGTGAGCCCTGGAACACTGCGAGCCCTGGAACACTGCGAGACCTGGAACACTGTGAGCCCCGGAACAATGTGTGCCCTTGAACACTGCGAGACCTGGAACACTGTGAGACTGGAACACTGCGAGACCTGGAACACTGTGAGCCTGGAACACTGCGAGCCTGGAACACAGTGAGCACTAGAACACTGTGAGCCCTGTAACACTGCGAGCCCTGGAACACTGCAAGTCCTGGAACACCATAAGCCCTGGAAGACCGTGTGCCCTGGAACACCGTGAGCCCTGGAACACTGTGAGACCTGGAACACTGTGAGCCTGGAACACTGAGAGCCTTGAACACAGTGAGCACTAGAACACTGCAAGCCCTGGAACACTGCGAGCCCTGGGACACTGTGTGCTCTGGAACACCGTAAGCCCTGGAAGACCGTGTGCACTAGAACACTTCGGGCCCGGGAACACTGCGAGACCTGGAACACTGCAAGCCCTGGAATACTGCGAGACATGGAACACTGTGAGCGCTGGCACACTGTGAGCCCTGGAACACTGCGAGACCCGGAACACTGTGAGCCCTGGAACACTGCGAGACCTGGAACACTGCGAGCCCTGGAACACTGCGAGCCCTGGAACACTGTGACCCCTGGAACACTGTAAGCCTGGAACACTGCGAGCCCTGGAACACCATGGCCCTGGAACACCATGACCCCTGGAACACGGTAAGCCCTGGAACTCTGCGAGCCCAGGAACCCTGCGAACCTTGAACACTGTGAGCCCTGGAACACTGCGAGCCCTGGAACACTGTGAGCCCTGGAACACCGTGAGCCCTGGAACACTGTGAGACCTGGAACACTGCGAGCCCTGGAACACTGCATGCCCTGGATTACTGCGAGCCCTGGAACACTGTGAGACATGGAACACCATGAGCCCTGGAACACTGTGAGCCCTGGAACAGTGCGAGCTCTGGAACACTGCAAGACCTGGAACACCGTAGCCATGGAACACTGCGAGCCTTGGAACACTGCGAGCCCTGGGCCACTGTGAGCCCTGGAACACTGTGAGCCTGGAACACTGTGAGCCCTGGAACACCATGGGCCCTGGAACACCATGACCCCTCGAACACTGTAAGCCCTGGAACACTGTGAGCCCTGGAACTCTGCGAGCCGTGGAACACTGGAACCCCTGGAACTCTGTGAGCCCTGGAACACTGTGAGCCTTGGAACACCGTGAGCCCTGGATCACTGTGAGACCTGGAACACTTTGAGCCATGGAACACCGTGAGCCCTGGAACACCGTGAGCCCTGGAACACTGTAAGCCCTGGAACACTGTGAGCCCTGGAACACCGTTAACCCTGTATCACTGCGAACCCTGGAACACCGTGAGCCCTGGAACACTGTGAGCCCTGGAACAGTGTAAGCCCTGGAACACCGTGAGCCCTGGAACACTGTAAGCCCTGGAACACCGTGAGCCCTGGAACACCGTGAACCCTGTATCACTGCGAACCCTGGAACACCGTGAGCCCTGGAACACTGTGAGCCCTGGAACAGTGTAAGCCCTGGAACGCCGTGAGCCCTGGAACACTGCGAGCCTGGAACACTGTGAGCTGTGGAACATTGCAAGCCCTGGATCAGTGCGAACCTGGAAGACTGTGAGCCCTGGAACACCGTGAGCCCTGGAACACTGCGAGGCCTGGAACACTGTGAGCCTGGAACACTGTAAGCCCTGGAACACCGTGAGCCCTGGAACACCGTGAGCCCTGTATCACTGCGAACCCTGGAACACCGTGAGCCCTGGAACACTGTGAGCCCTGGAACAGTGTAAGCCCTGGAACGCCGTGAGACCTGGAACACTGCGAGCCTGGAACACTGTGAGCTGTGGAACATTGCAAGCCCTGGAACACTGCGAGACCTGGAACACCGTAGCCATGGAAGACCGCGAGCACAAGAAGACTGCGAGACATGGAAAACCGTGAGCCTGGAACACCGTGCGCCCTGGAACACTGCAAGCTCTGGAACACTTCGAGCGTGGAACACAGCAAGCCTGGAACACCGTAGCCCTGAAACACCGTGAGCCCTGGAACACCGTGAGCCCTGGAACACTGTGAGACCTGGAACACCATGAGCCATGGAACACCACGAGCCCTAGAACACTGCGAGCCCTGGAACACTGCGTGCCCTGGATCACTGCGAGCCCTGGAACACTGCGAGACATGGAACACTATGAGCCCTGGGACACCGCGAGCCCTGGAACACTGCGTGCCCTGGATCACTGCGAGCCCTGGAACACTGCGAGACATGGAACACCATGAGCCATGGGACACCACGAGCCCTAGAACACTGCGAGCCCTGGAACACTGCGTGCCCTGGATCACTGCGAGCCCTGGAACACTGCGAGACATGGAACACTATGAGCCCTGGAACACCGTGAGCCCTGGAACACTGCAAGCCCTGGAACACTGCGAGACCTGGAACACTGTGAGCCCTGGAACAATGTGTGCCCTGGAACACTGCGAGACCTGGAACACTGTGAGCCTGGAACACTGCGAGCCTGGAACACTGTGAGCCCTGGAACACTGTGAGCCCTGGAACACTGCGAGCCTGGAACACTGTGAACTTTGGAAAACTGTGAGGCCTGGAACACCGTGAGCCCTGGAACA
Source organism: Chiloscyllium punctatum (assembly GCF_047496795.1). Lineage (NCBI taxonomy): Eukaryota > Metazoa > Chordata > Chondrichthyes > Orectolobiformes > Hemiscylliidae > Chiloscyllium > Chiloscyllium punctatum. The sequence goes on from NC_092786.1 coordinate 44,937,789, forward strand.
CTGCGGGTCCTGGAACAAGGTGAGCCCTGGAACTCCATGAGGCCTGGAACACTGCGAGCCTGGAACATTGTGAGCCCTGGAACACTGTGAGCCTGTAACACTGTAAGCCCTGGAACACCGTGAGCCCTGGAACACTGTAAGCCGTGGAACAGCGTGACCCCTGTATCACTGTGAACCCTGGAACACCGTGAACCCTGGAACACTGTGAGCCCTGGAACACCGTGAGCCCTGGAACACTGCGAGGCCTGGAACACTGTGAGCCTGGAACACTGTAAGCCCTGGAACACCGTGAGCCCTGGAACACTGTAAGCCCTGGAACACCGTGAGCCCTGGAACACCGTGAACCCTGTATCACTGCGAACCCTGGAACACCGTGAGCCCTGGAACACTGTGAGCCCTGGAACAGTGTAAGCCCTGGAACGCCGTGAGCCCCGGAACACTGCGAGCCGGGAACACTGTGAGCTGTGGAACATTGCGAGCCCTGGAACACTGCGAGACCTGGAACACCGTAGCCATGGAACACTGCGAGACCTGGAACACCGTAGCCATGGAACACCGCGAGCACAAGAAGACTGCGAGACATGCAAAACCGTGAGCCTGGAACACCATGCGCCCTGGAACACTGCAAGCTCTGGAAGACTTCGAGCGTGGAACAGAGCAAGCCTGGAACACCGTAGCCCTGAAACACCGTGAGCCCTGGGACACCGTGAGCCCTGGAACACTGTGAGACCTGGAACACCATGAGCCATGGAACACCACGAGCCCTGGAACACTGCGAGCCCTGGAACACTGCGTGCCCTGGATCACTGCGAGCCCTGGAACACTGCGAGACATGGAACACTATGAGCCCTGGGACACCACGAGCCCTGGAACACCGCGAGCCCTGGAACACTGCATGCCCTGGATCACTGCGAGCCTGGAAGACTGTGAGGCCTGGAACACCATGAGCCCTGGAATACTGTGAGCCCAGGAACACCATGAGCCCTGGAACACCGCGAGCACAGGAACACTGCAAGACATGGAACACCGTGAGCCTGGAACACCGTGCGCCCTGGAACACTGAAAGCCCTGGAACACTTCGAGCGTGGAACACAGCAAGCCTGGAAAACCACGAGCCCTTCAACACTGCAATCCCTAGAACACTGCAAGACCTGGAACACCGTAGCCCTGGAACACTGCGAGACATGGAACACTATGAGCCCTGGAACACTGTGAGCCCTGGAATAATGTGTGCCCTGGAACACTGCAAGCCCTGGAACACTGCGAGCATGGAACACTACGAGCCCTGGAACACTGCGAGCATGGAACACTGTGAGTCCTGGAACACTGCGAGCATGGAACACTGTGAGCCCTGGAACAATGTGAGCATGGAACACCGTGAGCCATGGAACACTGTGAGCCCTGGAACACTGTGAGCCCTGGAACACCGTGAGCCCTGGAACACTGTGAGCCCTGGAACACCGTGAGCCCTGGAACACTGTGAGCCCTGGAACACTGTGAGCCTGGAACACTGCAAGCCCTGGATCACTGTGAGGCCTGGAACACTGCGAGCATGGAACACTGCGAGCCCTGGAACACTGCGAGCATGGAACACTGTGAGTCCTGGAACACTGCGAGCATGGAACACTGTGAGCCCTGGAACAATGTGAGCATGGAACACCGTGAGCCATGGAACACTGTGAGCCCTGGAACACTGTGAGACCTGGAACACCGTGAGCCATGGAACACTGTGAGCCCTGGAACACCGTGAGCCATGGAACACTGTGAGCCATGGAACACCGTGAGCCCTGGAACACTGTGAGACCTGGAACACTGTGAGCTATGGAACACTGCAAAATCTGGAACACCGTAGCCATGGAACACTGCAAGCCCTGGAACACCGTAAGTGCTGGAAGACCGTGTGCCTTGAAACAGCGTGAGCCCTGGAACACTGCGAGCCCTGGAACACTGTGAGCCCTTGAACACCGTGAGCCCTGGAACACTGCAAGACCTGGAACACCGTAGTCATGGAACACTGCAAGCCCTGGAACACTGTAAGCCCTGGAAGACCGTATGCCCTGGAACACCGTGAGCCCTGGAACACTATGAGCCCTGGAACACTGTGAGCCTGGAACACTGCAAGCCCTGGAACACTGCGAGCCCTGGAACATTCTGAGCCCTGGAACACTGTGAGCCCTGGAACACTGTGAGCCTGGAACACTGCGAGCATGGAACACTGCGAGCCCTGGAACAATGCGAGCATGGAACACTGTGAGTCCTGGAACACTGCAAGCATGGAACACTGTGAGCCTGGAACACTGCAAGCCCTGGAACACTGCGAGCATGGAACACTGTGAGCCCTGGAACACTGCAAGCCCTGGAACACTGTGAGCCCTGGAACATTCTGAGCCCTGGAACAATGTGAGCATGGAACACCGTGAGCCATGGAACACTTTGAGCCCTGGAACACTGCGAGCATGGAACACCGTGAACCCTGGAACACTGTGAGCCCTGGAACACTGCAAACCCTGGAACACTGTGCGCCTGGTATACTGCAAACCCTGGAACACTGCGAGTCCTGGAACACTGCGAGCCCTGGAACACTGCGAGCCTGGAACACCATGGGCACTGGAACACTGCGAGCACTGGAACACTGCAAGCGTAAAACACTGTGAGCTGTGGAAAACTGTGAGGCCTATAACACCGTGAGCCCTGGAACACTGCGAGACCTGGAACATAGTGAGCCCTGGAACATTCTGAGCCCTGGAACACTGTGAGCCCTGGAACACTGTGAGCCTGGAACACTGTGAGCATGGAACACTGCGAGCCCTGGAACACTGCGAGCATGGAACACTGTGAGTCCTGGAACACTGCAAGCCCTGGAACACTGCGAGCATGGAACACTGTGAGCCCTGGAACAATGTGAGCATGGAACACCGTGAGCCATGGAACACTGTGAGCCCTGGAACACTGTGAGCCCTGGAACACCGTGAGCCCTGGAACACTGCGAGCATGGAACACTGTGAGTCCTGGAACACTGCGAGCATGGAACACTGTGAGCCCTGGAACAATGTGAGCATGGAACACCGTGAGCCATGGAACACTGTGAGCCCTGGAACACTGTGAGCCCTGGAACACCGTGAGCCCTGGAACACTGCGAGCATGGAACACTGTGAGTCCTGGAACACTGCGAGCATGGAACACTGTGAGCCCTGGAACACCGTGAGCCCTGGAACACTGCGAGCATGGAACACTGCAAGCCCTGGAACACTGCGAGCATGGAACACTGTGAGCCCTGGAACAATGTGAGCATGGAACACCGTGAGCCATGGAACACTGTGAGCCCTGGAACACTGTGAGCCCTGGAACACCGTGAGCCCTGGAACACTGCGAGCATGGAACACTGTGAGTCCTGGAACACTGCGAGCATGGAACACTGTGAGCCCTGGAACAATGTGAGCATGGAACACCGTGAGCCATGGAACACTGTGAGCCCTGGAACACTGTGAGCCCTGGAACACCGTGAGCCCTGGAACACTGTGAGCCCTGGAACACATTGAGCCCTGGAACACTGTGAGCCCTGGAACACTGTGAGCATGGAACACTGCGAGCCCTGGATCACTGTGAGCATGGAACACCGTGAGCCATGGAACACTGTGAGCCCTGGAACACCATGAGCCCTGGAACACTCTGAGCCCTGGAACACTGTGAGCCCTGGAACAATGTGAGTATGGAACACCGTGAGCCATGGAACACTGTGAGACCTGGAACACTGTGAGCTATGGAACACTGCAAAATCTGGAACACCGTAGCCATGGAACACTGCAAGCCCTGGAACACCGTAAGTGCTGGAAGACCGTGAGCCCTGGAACACCGTGAGCCTGGAACACTGTGAGCCCTTGAACACCGTGAGCCCTGGAACACTGTGAGCCCTGGAACACTGCAAGACCTGGAACACCGTAGTCATGGAACACTGCAAGCCCTGGAACACTGTAAGCCCTGGAAGACCGTATGCCCTGGAACACCGTGAGCCCTGGAACACTATGAGCCCTGGAACACTGTGAGGCCTGGAACACTGCAAGATCTGGAACACCGTAGCCGTGGAACACTGCAAGCCCTGGAACACTGTAAGTGCTGGAAGACCGTGTGCCTCGGAACAGCGTGAGCCCTGGAACACTGCGAGCCCTGGAACACTGCGAGCCCTGGAACACTGCGAGCCTGGAACACTGTGAGTCCTGGAACACTGTGAGCCCTGGAACACTGCGAGACCTGGAACACTGCGAGCCCTGGAACACCGTAGCCATGGAAGACCGTGTGCCCAGGAACACCGTGAGCCCTGGAACACTGTGAGCCCTGGAACACTGTGAGTCCTGGAACACTGTGAGCCCTGGAACACTGCGAGACCTGGAACACTGCGAGCCCTGGAACACCGTAGCCATGGAAGACCGTGTGCCCAGGAACACCGTGAGCCCTGGAACACTGTGAGCCCTGGAACACTGTGAGCCCTGGAACACTGCAAGACCTGGAACACTGCAAGATCTGGAACACTGCGAGCATGGAACACCGTGAGCCCTGAAACACTGAGAGCCTGGAACACTGTGAGCCCTGGAACACCGAGAGCCTGGAACACTGTGAGCCTGGAACACTGCAAGCCCTGGAACACTGTGAGCCCTGGAACATTCTGAGCCCTGGAACACTGTGAGCCCTGGAACACTGTGAGCCTGGAACACTGCGAGCATGGAACACTGCGAGCCCTGGAACACTGCGAGCATGGAACACTGTGAGTCCTGGAACACTGCAGGCCTGGAACACTGTGAGCCTGGAACACTGCAAGCCCTGGAACACTGCGAGCATGGAACACTGTGAGCCCTGGAACACTGCGAGCATGGAACACTGTGAGTCCTGGAACACTGCAGGCCTGGAACACTGTGAGCCTGGAACACTGCAAGCCCTGGAACACTGCGAGCATGGAACACTGCGAGCCCTGGAACACTGCGAGCATGGAACACTGTGAGTCCTGGAACACTGCGAGCATGGAACACTGTGAGCCCTGGAACAATGTGAGCATGGAACACCGTGAGCCATGGAACACTGTGAGCCCTGGAACACTGTGAGCCCTGGAACACCGTGAGCCCTGGAACACTGTGAGCCCTGGAACACATTGAGCCCTGGAACACTGTGAGCTCTGGAACACTGTGAGCATGGAACACTGCGAGCCCTGGATCACTGTGAGCATGGAACACCGTGAGCCATGGAACACTGTGAGCCCTGGAACACCGTGAGCCCTGGAACACTGTGAGCCCTGGAACACCGTGAGCCCTGGAACACTGTGAGCCCTGGAACACCGTGAGCCATGGAACACTCTGAGCCCTGGAACACTGTGAGCCCTGGAACAATGTGAGTATGGAACACCGTGAGCCATGGAACACTGTGAGACCTGGAACACTGTGAGCTATGGAACACTGCAAAATCTGGAACACCGTAGCCATGGAACACTGCAAGCCCTGGAACACCGTAAGTGCTGGAAGACCATGAGCCCTGGAACACCGTGAGCCCTGGAACACTGTGAGCTTGAACACCGTGAGCCCTGGAACACTGTGAGCCCTGGAACACTGCAAGACCTGGAACACCGTAGTCATGGAACACTGCAAGCCCTGGAACACTGTAACCCCTGGAAGACCGTATGCCCTGGAACACCGTGAGCCCTGGAACACTATGAGCCCTGGAACACTGTGAGGCCTGGAACACTGCAAGCCCTGGAACACCGTAAGTGCTGGAAGACCGTGTGCCTCGGAACAGCGTGAGCCCTGGAACACTGCGAGCCCTGGAACACTGCGAGCCCTGGAACACTGCGAGCCTGGAACACTGTGAGTCCTGGAACACTGTGAGCCCTGGAACACTGCGAGACCTGGAACACTGCGAGCCCTGGAACACTGCGAGCCTGGAGCACTGTGAGTCCTGGAACAGTGCGAGCCTGGAACACAGTGAGCTGTGGATAATTGCGAGCCCTGGAATACTGCTAGACCTGGAACACTGCAAGACCTGGAACACTGTGAGCCCTGGAACACTGCGAGCCCTGGAACACTGCGAGCCCTGGAACACTGCGAGCCCAGGAACACCGTGAGCCCTGGAACACCGCGAGCACAGGAACACTGCGAGACATGGAACACCATGAGCCTGGAACACCCTGCGCCCTGGAACACTGAAAGCCCTGGAACACTTCGAGCGTGGAACACAGCAAGCCTGGAACACCGTAGCCCTGGAACACTGCGAGCCCTTCAACACTGTGATCCCTAGAACACTGCAAGACCTGGAACACTGTAGCCCTGGAACACTGCAAGTCCTGGAACACCATAAGCCCTGGAAGACCGTGTGCCCTGGAACACCGTGAGCCCTGGAACACTGCGAGCCCTGGAACACTGCGAGACCTGGAACACTGCGAGCCTGGAACACAGTGAGCACGAGAACACTGCGAGCCCTGGAACACTGCAAGTCCAGGAACACTGCGAGGCCTGGAACACTGCGAGACCTGGAACACTGTGAGCCCTGGAACACTGCAAGCCCTGGAACACTGTTCGCCTGGTATACTGCAAACCCTGGAACACTGCGAGTCCTGGAACACTGCGAGCCCTGGAACACTGCGAGCCTGGAACACCATGAGCACTGGAACACTGCGAGCCCTGGAACACTGCGAGCGTGGAACACTGTGAGCTGTGGAAAACTGTGAGGCCTATAACACTGTGAGCCCTGGAACACTGCGAGACCTGGAACATGGTGAGCCCTGGAACACTGTGAGCTCTGGAAAACTGTGAGGCCTGGAACACCATGAGCCCTGGAACACTGTGAGCCCTGGAACACTGCAAGACCTGGAACACCGTAGCCATGGAAGACCGAGTGCCCAGGAACACCGTGAGCCCTGGAACACTGTGAGCCCTGGAACACTGCAAGACCTGGAACACTGTGAGCCCTGGAACACTGCGAGCATGGAACACCGTGAGCCCTGGAACACTGAGAGCCTGGAACACTGTGAGCCCTGGAACACCGAGAGCCTGGAACACTGTGAGCCCTGGAACACTGCAAGACCTGGAACACTGCGAGCCCTGGAACACTGCGAGCATGGAACACCGTGAGCCCTGGAACACTGAGAGCCTGGAACACTGCAAGCCCTGGAACACTGCGAGCCCTGGAACACTGCGAGCCCTGGAACACTGCGAGCCTGGAACACTGTGAGTCCTGGAACACTGTGAGCCCTGGAACACTGCAAGACCTGGAACACTGCGAGCCCTGGAACACTGCAAGCCTGGCCACTGTGAGTCCTGGAACAGTGCGAGCCTGGAACACTGCGAGACCTGGAACACTGCAAGACCTGGAACACTGCGAGCCCTGGAACACTGCGAGCCCAGGAACACCGTGAGCCCTGGAACACCGCGAGCACAGGAACACTGCGAGACATGGAACACCATGAGCCTGGAACACCCTGCGCCCTGGAACACTGAAAGCCCTGGAACACTTCGAGCGTGGAACACAGCAAGCCTGGAACACCGTAGCCCTGGAACACTGCGAGCCCTTCAACACTGTGATCCCTAGAACACTGCAAGACCTGGAACACTGTAGCCCTGGAACACCGAGAGCCTGGAACACTGTGAGCCTGGAACACTGCAAGCCCTGGAACACTGCGAGCCCTGGAATACTGCGAGACATGGAACACTGTGAGCCCTGGCACACTGTGAGCCCTGGAACACTGCGAGACCCGGAACACTGTGAGCCCTGGAACACTGCGAGCCTGGAACACTGCGAGCCCTGGAACACTGTGAGCCCTGGAACACTGTAAGCCTGGAACACTGCGAGCCCTGGAACACCATGGCCCTGGAACACCATGACCCCTGGAACACGGTAAGCCCTGGAACTCTGCGAGCCCAGGAACCCTGCGAACCTTGAACACTGTGAGCCCTGGAACACTGCGAGCCCTGGAACACCGTGAGCCCTGGAACACCGTGAGCCCTGGAACACTGTGAGACCTGGAACACTGCGAGCCCTGGAACACCGAGTGCCCTGGATCACTGCGAGCCCTGGAACACTGTGAGACATGGAACACTGTGAGCCCTGGAACACTGTGAGCCCCAGATCACCGTGAGCCCTGGAACACCGTGAGCCCTGGAACAATGTGAGCATGGAACACCGTGAGCCCTGGAACACTGTGAGCCTGGAACACCGCGAGCCTGGAACACTGCAAGATCTGGAACACCATAGCCATGGTACACTGCAAGCCCTGGAACACCGTAAGTGCTGGAAGACCATGTACCTTGGAACAGCGTGAGCCCTGGAACACTGCGAGCCCTGGAACACTGTGAGCCCCAGAACACCGTGAACCCTGGAACACTGTGAGCCCTGGAACACTGTGAGCCCTGAAACACTGCAAGACCTGGAACACCGTAGTCATGGAACACTGCAAGACCTGGAACACCGTAGTCATGGAACACTGCAAGCCCTGGAACACTGTAACCCCTGGAAGACCGTGTGCCCTGGAACACCGTGAGCCCTGGAACACTATGAGCCCTGGAACACTGTGAGGCCTGGAACACTGCAAGGTCTGGAACACCGTAGCCATGGAACACTGCAAGCCCTGGAACACTGTAAGTGCTGGAAGACCGTGTGCCTCGGAACAGCGTGAGCCCTGGAACACTGCGAGCCCTGGAACACTGCGAGCCTGGTACACTGTGAGTCCTGGAACACTGTGAGCCCTGGAATACTGCAAGACCTGGAATGCTGCGAGCCCTGGAACACTGCGAGCCTCGAACACTCTGAGTCCTGGAACAGTGCGAGCATGGAACACTGTGAGCTGTGGAACATTGCGAGCCCTGGAACACTGCGAGACCTGGAACACTGCGAGCCCTGGAACACTACGAGCCCTTGAACACTGCGATCCCTAGAACACTGCAAGACTTGGATCACTGTAGCCCTGGCACACTGCAAGTCCTGGAACACCATAAGCCCCGGAAGACCGTGTGCCCTGGAACACCGTGAGCCCTGGAACACTGCGAGCCCTGGAACACTGCGAGACCTGGAACACTGTGAGCCCCGGAACAATGTGTGCCCTTGAACACTGCGAGACCTGGAACACTGTGAGCCTGGAACACTGCGAGACCTGGAACACTGTGAGCCTGGAACACTGCGAGCCTGGAACACAGTGAGCACTAGAACACTGTGAGCCCTGTAACACTGCGAGCCCTGGAACACTGCAAGTCCTGGAACACCATAAGCCCTGGAAGACCGTGTGCCCTGGAACACCGTGAGCCCTGGAACACAGTGAGCACTAGAACACTGCAAGCCCTAGAACACTGTGAGCCCTGGGTCACTGTGTGCTCTGGAACACCGTAAGCCCTGGAAGACCGTGTGTCCTGGAACACTGCGGGCCCGGGAACACTGCGAGACCTGGAACACTGCGAGCCCTGGAATACTGCGATACATGGAACACTGTGAGCCCTGGCACACTGTGAGCCCTGGAACACTGCGAGACCCGGAACACTGTGAGCCCTGGAACACTGCGAGACCTGGAACACTGCGAGCCCTGGAACACTGTGAGCCCTGGAACACTGTAAGCCTGGAACACTGCAAGCCCTGGAACACCATGGCCCTGGAACACCATGACCCCTGGAACACGGTAAGCCCTGGAACTCTGCGAGCCCAGGAACCCTGCGAACCTTGAACACTGTGAGCCCTGGAACACTGCGAGCCCTGGAACACCGTGAGCCCTGGAACACCGAGTGCCCTGGATCACTGCGAGCCCTGGAACACTGTGAGGCATGGAACACTGCGAGCCCTGGAACACTGTGAGCCCCAGATCACCGTGAGCCCTGGAACACCGTGAGCCCTGGAACAATGTGAGCATGGAACACCGTGAGCCCTGGAACACTGTGAGCCTGGAACACCGCGAGCCTGGAACACTGCAAGATCTGGAACACCATAGCCATGGTACACTGCACGCCCTGGAACACCGTAAGTGCTGGAAGACCATGTACCTTGGAACAGCGTGAGCCCTGGAACACTGCGAGCCCTGGAACACTGTGAGCCCCAGAACACCGTGAACCCTGGAACACTGTGAGCCCTGGAACACTGTGAGCCCTGAAACACTGCAAGACCTGGAACACCGTAGTCATGGAACACTGCAAGACCTGGAACACCGTAGTCATGGAACACTGCAAGCCCTGGAACACTGTAACCCCTGGAAGACCGTGTGCCCTGGAACACCGTGAGCCCTGGAACACTATGAGCCCTGGAACACTGTGAGGCCTGGAACACTGCAAGGTCTGGAACACCGTAGCCATGGAACACTGCAAGCCCTGGAACACTGTAAGTGCTGGAAGACCGTGTGCCTCGGAACAGCGTGAGCCCTGGAACACTGCGAGCCCTGGAACACTGCGAGCCTGGTACACTGTGAGTCCTGGAACACTGTGAGCCCTGGAATACTGCAAGACCTGGAATGCTGCGAGCCCTGGAACACTGCGAGCCTCGAACACTCTGAGTCCTGGAACAGTGCGAGCATGGAACACTGTGAGCTGTGGAACATTGCGAGCCCTGGAACACTGCGAGACCTGGAACACTGCGAGCCCTGGAACACTGCGAGCCCTTGAACACTGCGATCCCTAGAACACTGCAAGACTTGGATCACTGTAGCCCTGGCACACTGCAAGTCCTGGAACACCATAAGCCCCGGAAGACCGTGTGCCCTGGAACACCGTGAGCCCTGGAACACTGCGAGCCCTGGAACACTGCGAGACCTGGAACACTGTGAGCCCCGGAACAATGTGTGCCCTTGAACACTGCGAGACCTGGAACACTGTGAGCCTGGAACACTGCGAGACCTGGAACACTGTGAGCCTGGAACACTGCGAGCCTGGAACACAGTGAGCACTAGAACACTGTGAGCCCTGTAACACTGCGAGCCCTGGAACACTGCAAGTCCTGGAACACCATAAGCCCTGGAAGACCGTGTGCCCTGGAACACCGTGAGCCCTGGAACACAGTGAGCACTAGAACACTGCAAGCCCTAGAACACTGTGAGCCCTGGGTCACTGTGTGCTCTGGAACACCGTAAGCCCTGGAAGACCGTGTGCCCTGGAACACTGCGGGCCCGGGAACACTGCGAGACCTGGAACACTGCGAGCCCTGGAATACTGCGATACATGGAACACTGTGAGCCCTGGCACACTGTGAGCCCTGGAACACTGCGAGACCCGGAACACTGTGAGCCCTGGAACACTGCGAGACCTGGAACACTGCGAGCCCTGGCACACTGTGAGCCCTGGAACACTGCGAGCCTGGAACACTGTGAGTCCTGGAACACTGTGAGCCCTGGAATACTGCAAGACCTGGAACGCTGCGAGCCCTGGAACACTGCGAGCCTCGAACACTCTGAGTCCTGGAACAGTGCGAGCATGGAACACTGTGAGCTGTGGAACATTGCGAGCCCTGGAACACTGCGAGACCTGGAACACTGCGAGCCCTGGAACACTGCAAGCCCTTGAACACTGTGATCCCTAGAACACTGCAAGACTTGGATCACTGTAGCCCTGGCACACTGCAAGTCCTGGAACACCATAAGCCCCGGAAGACCGTGTGCCCTGGAACACCGTGAGCCCTGGAACACTGCGAGCCCTGGAACACTGCGAGACCTGGAACACTGTGAGCCCCGGAACAATGTGTGCCCTTGAACACTGCGAGACCTGGAACACTGTGAGACTGGAACACTGCGAGACCTGGAACACTGTGAGCCTGGAACACTGCGAGCCTGGAACACAGTGAGCACTAGAACACTGTGAGCCCTGTAACACTGCGAGCCCTGGAACACTGCAAGTCCTGGAACACCATAAGCCCTGGAAGACCGTGTGCCCTGGAACACCGTGAGCCCTGGAACACTGTGAGACCTGGAACACTGTGAGCCTGGAACACTGAGAGCCTTGAACACAGTGAGCACTAGAACACTGCAAGCCCTGGAACACTGCGAGCCCTGGGACACTGTGTGCTCTGGAACACCGTAAGCCCTGGAAGACCGTGTGCACTAGAACACTTCGGGCCCGGGAACACTGCGAGACCTGGAACACTGCAAGCCCTGGAATACTGCGAGACATGGAACACTGTGAGCGCTGGCACACTGTGAGCCCTGGAACACTGCGAGACCCGGAACACTGTGAGCCCTGGAACACTGCGAGACCTGGAACACTGCGAGCCCTGGAACACTGCGAGCCCTGGAACACTGTGACCCCTGGAACACTGTAAGCCTGGAACACTGCGAGCCCTGGAACACCATGGCCCTGGAACACCATGACCCCTGGAACACGGTAAGCCCTGGAACTCTGCGAGCCCAGGAACCCTGCGAACCTTGAACACTGTGAGCCCTGGAACACTGCGAGCCCTGGAACACTGTGAGCCCTGGAACACCGTGAGCCCTGGAACACTGTGAGACCTGGAACACTGCGAGCCCTGGAACACTGCATGCCCTGGATTACTGCGAGCCCTGGAACACTGTGAGACATGGAACACCATGAGCCCTGGAACACTGTGAGCCCTGGAACAGTGCGAGCTCTGGAACACTGCAAGACCTGGAACACCGTAGCCATGGAACACTGTGAGCCCTGGAACACCGTGAGCCCTGGAACACTGCGAGGCCTGGAACACTGTGAGCCTGGAACACTGTAAGCCCTGGAACACCGTGAGCCCTGGAACACCGTGAGCCCTGTATCACTGCGAACCCTGGAACACCGTGAGCCCTGGAACACTGTGAGCCCTGGAACAGTGTAAGCCCTGGAACGCCGTGAGACCTGGAACACTGCGAGCCTGGAACACTGTGAGCTGTGGAACATTGCAAGCCCTGGAACACTGCGAGACCTGGAACACCGTAGCCATGGAAGACCGCGAGCACAAGAAGACTGCGAGACATGGAAAACCGTGAGCCTGGAACACCGTGCGCCCTGGAACACTGCAAGCTCTGGAACACTTCGAGCGTGGAACACAGCAAGCCTGGAACACCGTAGCCCTGAAACACCGTGAGCCCTGGAACACCGTGAGCCCTGGAACACTGTGAGACCTGGAACACCATGAGCCATGGAACACCACGAGCCCTAGAACACTGCGAGCCCTGGAACACTGCGTGCCCTGGATCACTGCGAGCCCTGGAACACTGCGAGACATGGAACACTATGAGCCCTGGGACACCGCGAGCCCTGGAACACTGCGTGCCCTGGATCACTGCGAGCCCTGGAACACTGCGAGACATGGAACACCATGAGCCATGGGACACCACGAGCCCTAGAACACTGCGAGCCCTGGAACACTGCGTGCCCTGGATCACTGCGAGCCCTGGAACACTGCGAGACATGGAACACTATGAGCCCTGGAACACCGTGAGCCCTGGAACACTGCAAGCCCTGGAACACTGCGAGACCTGGAACACTGTGAGCCCTGGAACAATGTGTGCCCTGGAACACTGCGAGACCTGGAACACTGTGAGCCTGGAACACTGCGAGCCTGGAACACTGTGAGCCCTGGAACACTGTGAGCCCTGGAACACTGCGAGCCTGGAACACTGTGAACTTTGGAAAACTGTGAGGCCTGGAACACCGTGAGCCCTGGAACACTGCGGGTCCTGGAACAAGGTGAGCCCTGGAACTCCATGAGGCCTGGAACACTGCGAGCCTGGAACATTGTGAGCCCTGGAACACTGTGAGCCTGTAACACTGTAAGCCCTGGAACACCGTGAGCCCTGGAACACTGTAAGCCGTGGAACAGCGTGACCCCTGTATCACTGTGAACCCTGGAACACCGTGAACCCTGGAACACTGTGAGCCCTGGAACACCGTGAGCCCTGGAACACTGCGAGGCCTGGAACACTGTGAGCCTGGAACACTGTAAGCCCTGGAACACCGTGAGCCCTGGAACACTGTAAGCCCTGGAACACCGTGAGCCCTGGAACACCGTGAACCCTGTATCACTGCGAACCCTGGAACACCGTGAGCCCTGGAACACTGTGAGCCCTGGAACAGTGTAAGCCCTGGAACGCCGTGAGCCCCGGAACACTGCGAGCCGGGAACACTGTGAGCTGTGGAACATTGCGAGCCCTGGAACACTGCGAGACCTGGAACACCGTAGCCATGGAACACTGCGAGACCTGGAACACCGTAGCCATGGAACACCGCGAGCACAAGAAGACTGCGAGACATGCAAAACCGTGAGCCTGGAACACCATGCGCCCTGGAACACTGCAAGCTCTGGAAGACTTCGAGCGTGGAACAGAGCAAGCCTGGAACACCGTAGCCCTGAAACACCGTGAGCCCTGGGACACCGTGAGCCCTGGAACACTGTGAGACCTGGAACACCATGAGCCATGGAACACCACGAGCCCTGGAACACTGCGAGCCCTGGAACACTGCGTGCCCTGGATCACTGCGAGCCCTGGAACACTGCGAGACATGGAACACTATGAGCCCTGGGACACCACGAGCCCTGGAACACCGCGAGCCCTGGAACACTGCATGCCCTGGATCACTGCGAGCCTGGAAGACTGTGAGGCCTGGAACACCATGAGCCCTGGAATACTGTGAGCCCAGGAACACCATGAGCCCTGGAACACCGCGAGCACAGGAACACTGCAAGACATGGAACACCGTGAGCCTGGAACACCGTGCGCCCTGGAACACTGAAAGCCCTGGAACACTTCGAGCGTGGAACACAGCAAGCCTGGAAAACCACGAGCCCTTCAACACTGCAATCCCTAGAACACTGCAAGACCTGGAACACCGTAGCCCTGGAACACTGCGAGACATGGAACACTATGAGCCCTGGAACACTGTGAGCCCTGGAATAATGTGTGCCCTGGAACACTGCGAGACCTGGAACACTGTGAGCCTGGAACACTGTGAGCCCTGGAACACTGTGAGCCCTGGAACACCGTGAGCCCTGGAACACTGCGAGCCTGGAACACTGTGAACTTTGGAAAACTGTGAGGCCTGGAACACCGTGAGCCCTGGAACACTGCGGGTCCTGGAACAAGGTGAGCCCTGGAACTCCATGAGGCCTGGAACACTGCGAGCCTGGAACACTGTGAGCTGTGGAACATTGCGAGCCCTGGAACACGGCAAGACCTGGAACACTGTGAGCCCTGGAACACTGCAAGCCCTGGAAGACTGTGTGCCCTGGAACACCGTGAGCCCTGGAACAATGCGAGCCCTGGAACACTGCGAGACCTGGAACACTGTGAGCCCTGGAACGATGTGTGCCCTGGAAGACTGTGTGCCCTGGAACACCGTGAGCCCTGTAACACTGCAAGCCCGGGAACACTGCAAGCCCGGGAACACTGCGAGCCTGGAACACTGTGAGCCCTGGAACATGGCGAGCCCTGGAACACGGCGAACCTGGAACACTGTGAGCCCTGGAACACTGCGAGCCTGGAACACTGCAAGCGCTGGAACACAGTGAGCCCTTGAGCACTGCAAGCCTGGAATACTGTGAGCCCAGGAACACTGCGAGACCTGGAACACTGCGAGGCCTGGAACACTGCGAGGCCTGGAATACTTTGGGCCCTGTATCGCTGTGAACCCTGGAACACCATGAACCCTGCAACACTGTGAGGTCTGGAACACTGTAAGCCTGGAACACTGCAAACCCTGGCACACTGCGAGCCCTGGAACACTGCGAGCCCTGGAACACTGCGAGCCTGGAACACCGTGAGCCCTGGAACACTGTGAGCCCTGGAACACTGCGAGCCTGGAACACTGTGAGCTCTGGAAAACTGTGAGGTCTGGAACGCCGTGAGCCCTGGAACACTGCGAGCCCAGGAACACCGTGAGCCCTGGAACACCGCGAGCACAGGAACACTGCGAGACATGGAACACCGTGAGCCTGGAACACCGTGCGCCCTGGAACACTGAAAGCCCTGGAACACTTCGAGCGTGGAACACAGCAAGCCTGGAACACCGTAGCCCTGGAACACTGCGAGACATGGAACACTATGAGCCCTGGAACACCGTGAGCCCTGGAACACTGCGAGCCCTGGAACACTGTGAGCCCTGGAACAATGTGTGCCATGGAACACTGCGAGACCTGGAACACTGTGAGCCCTGGAACACTGCGAGGCCTGGAACACTGCGAGGCCTGGAATACTTCGGGCCCTGTATCGCTGCGAACCCTGGAACACCATGAACCCTGCAACACTGTGAGGTCTGGAACACTGTAAGCCTGGAACACTGCAAACCCTGGCACACTGCGAGCCCTGGAACACTGCAAGTTCTGGAAGACTTCGCACGTGGAACAGAGCAAGCCTGGAACACCGTAGCCCTGAAACACCGTGAGCCCTGGGACACCGTGAGCCCTGGAACACTGTGAGACCTGGAACACCATGAGCCATGGAACACCACGAGCCCTGGAACACTGCGAGCCCTGGAACACTGCGTGCCCTGGATCACTGCGAGCCCTGGAACACTGCGAGACATGGAACACTATGAGCCCTGGGACACCACGAGCCCTGGAACACCGCGAGCCCTGGAACACTGCATGCCCTGGATCACTGCGAGCCTGGAAGACTGTGAGGCCTGGAACACCATGAGCCCTGGAATACTGTGAGCCCAGGAACACCATGAGCCCTGGAACACCGCGAGCACAGGAACACTGCAAGACATGGAACACCGTGAGCCTGGAACACCGTGCGCCCTGGAACACTGAAAGCCCTGGAACACTTCGAGCGTGGAACACAGCAAGCCTGGAAAACCACGAGCCCTTCAACACTGCAATCCCTAGAACACTGCAAGACCTGGAACACCGTAGCCCTGGAACACTGCGAGACATGGAACACTATGAGCCCTGGAACACTGTGAGCCCTGGAACAATGTGTGCCCTGGAACACTGCGAGACCTGGAACACTGTGAGCCTGGAACACTGTGAGCCCTGGAACACTGTGAGCCCTGGAACACCGTGAGCCCTGGAACACTGCGAGCCTGGAACACTGTGAACTTTGGAAAACTGTGAGGCCTGGAACACCGTGAGCCCTGGAACACTGCGGGTCCTGGAACAAGGTGAGCCCTGGAACTCCATGAGGCCTGGAACACTGCGAGCCTGGAACACTGTGAGCTGTGGAACATTGCGAGCCCTGGAACACGGCAAGACCTGGAACACTGTGAGCCCTGGAACACTGCAAGCCCTGGAAGACTGTGTGCCCTGGAACACCGTGAGCCCTGGAACAATGCGAGCCCTGGAACACTGCGAGACCTGGAACACTGTGAGCCCTGGAACGATGTGTGCCCTGGAAGACTGTGTGCCCTGGAACACCGTGAGCCCTGTAACACTGCAAGCCCGGGAACACTGCAAGCCCGGGAACACTGCGAGCCTGGAACACTGTGAGCCCTGGAACA
Organism: Chiloscyllium punctatum; assembly: GCF_047496795.1. NCBI lineage: Eukaryota > Metazoa > Chordata > Chondrichthyes > Orectolobiformes > Hemiscylliidae > Chiloscyllium > Chiloscyllium punctatum. The sequence continues at coordinate 44,955,167 of NC_092786.1, forward strand.
TGGCGAGCCCTAGAACACGGCGAACCTGGAACACTGCAAGCGCTGGAACACAGTGAGCTCTTGAGCACTGCAAGCCTGGAATACTGTGAGCCCTGGAACACTGCGAGACCTGGAACACTGCGAGGCCTGGAACACTGCGAGGCCTGGAATACTTTGGGCCCTGTATCGCTGTGAACCCTGGAACACCATGAACCCTGCAACACTGTGAGGTCTGGAACACTGTAAGCCTGGAACACTGCAAACCCTGGCACACTGCGAGCCCTGGAACACTGCGAGCCCTGGAACACTGCGAGCCTGGAACACCGTGAGCCCTGGAACACTGTGAGCCCTGGAACACTGCGAGCCTGGAACACTGTGAGCTCTGGAAAACTGTGAGGTCTGGAACGCCGTGAGCCCTGGAACACTGCGAGCCCAGGAACACCGTGAGCCCTGGAACACCGCGAGCACAGGAACACTGCGAGACATGGAACACCGTGAGCCTGGAACACCGTGCGCCCTGGAACACTGAAAGCCCTGGAACACTTCGAGCGTGGAACACAGCAAGCCTGGAACACCGTAGCCCTGGAACACTGCGAGACATGGAACACTATGAGCCCTGGAACACCGTGAGCCCTGGAACACTGTGAGCCCTGGAACACTGTGAGCCCTGGAACAATGTGTGCCATGGAACACTGCGAGCCCTGGAACACTGCGAGGCCTGGAACACTGCGAGGCCTGGAATACTTCGGGCCCTGTATCGCTGCGAACCCTGGAACACCATGAACCCTGCAACACTGTGAGGTCTGGAACACTGTAAGCCTGGAACACTGCAAACCCTGGCACACTGCGAGCCCTGGAATACTGCGAGCCCTGGAACACTGCGAGCCTGGAACACCGTGAGCCCTGGAACACTGTGAGCCCTGGAACACTGCGAGCCTGGAACACTGTGAGCTCTGGAAAACTGTGAGGTCTAGAACGCCGTGAGCCCTGGAACACTGCGAGCCCAGGAACACCGTGAGCCCTGGAACACCGCGAGCACAGGAACACTGCGAGACATGGAACACCGTGAGCATGGAACACCGTGCGCCCTGGAACACTGCGAGCCCTGGAACACTGCAAGACCTGGAACACCGTAGCCCTGGAACACTGCGAGACATGGAACACTATGAGCCCTGGAACACCGTGAGCCCTGGAACACTGCGAGCCCTGGAACACTGTGAGCCCTGGAACACTGTGAGCCCTGGAACACTGTGAGCCCTGGAACAATGTGTGCCATGGAACACTGCGAGACCTGGAACACTGTGAGCCCTGGAACACTGTGAGGTCTGGAACACTGTGAGCCCTGGAACACTGTGAGCCCTGGAACAATGTGTGCCATGGAACACTGCGAGACCTGGAACACTGTGAGCCCTGGAACACTGTGAGCTCTGGAACACTGCAAGCCTGGAACACTGTGAGCCCTGGAACACTGTGAGCCCTGGAACACTGTGAACTTTGGAAAACTGTCAGGCCTGTAACACTGTGAGCCCTGGAACACTGCGAGCCTGGAACATTGTGAACTTTGGAAAACTGTGAGGCCTGGAACACCGTGAGCCCTGGAACACTGCAAGTCCTGGAACAAGGTGAGCCCTGGAACTCCATGAGCCCTGGAACACTGTGAGCCTGGAACACTGTGAGCTGTGGAACATTTCGAGCCCTGGAACACTGCAAGACCTGGAACACTGTGAGCCCTGGAACACTGCAGGCCCTGGAACACCGTAAGCCCTGGAAGACTGTGTGCCCTGGAACACCGTGAGCCCTGGAACAATGCGAGCCCTGGAACACTGCGAGACCTGGAACACTGTGAGCCCTGGAACGATGTGTGCCCTGGAACACTGCGAGCCCTGGAACACCGTGAACACTGGAACACTGCAAGCCCGGGAACACTGCGAGCCCTGGAACACTGCAAGCCTGGAACACTGTGAGCGTGGGGCACTGCGAGCCTGGAACACCATGAGCCCTGGAACACTGCGAGCATGGAACTCCGTGAGCCCTGGAACACTGTGAGCCCTGGAACACTGTGAGCTCTGGAACACTGCGAGCCTGGAACACTGTGAGCCCTGGAACATGGCGAGCCCTGGAACACTGCGAACCTGGAACACTGTGAGCCCTGGAACACTGCGAACCTGGAAAACTGTGAGCCCTGGAACACTGCGAGCCTGGAACACTGCAAGCGCTGGAACACCATGACCCCTCGAGCACTGCAAGCCTGGAATACTGTGAGCCCTGGAACACTGCGAGACCTGGAACACTGCGAGGCCTGGAACACTGCGAGGCCTGGAAAACTTCGGGCCCTGGATCACTGCGAGCCCTGGAACACTGCAAGACCTGGAACACCGTAGCCCTGGAACACTGCGAGACATGGAACACTATGAGCCCTGGAACACCGTGAGCCCTGGAACACTGCGAGCCCTGGAACACTGTGAGCCCTGGAACACTGTGAGCCCTGGAACACTGTGAGCCCTGGAACAATGTGTGCCATGGAACACTGCGAGACCTGGAACACTGTGAGCCCTGGAACACTGTGAGCTCTGGAACACTGCAAGCCTGGAACACTGTGAGCCCTGGAACACTGTGAGCCCTGGAACACTGTGAACTTTGGAAAACTGTCAGGCCTGTAACACTGTGAGCCCTGGAACACTGCGAGCCTGGAACATTGTGAACTTTGGAAAACTGTGAGGCCTGGAACACCGTGAGCCCTGGAACACTGCAAGTCCTGGAACAAGGTGAGCCCTGGAACTCCATGAGCCCTGGAACACTGTGAGCCTGGAACACTGTGAGCTGTGGAACATTTCGAGCCCTGGAACACTGCAAGACCTGGAACACTGTGAGCCCTGGAACACTGCAGGCCCTGGAACACCGTAAGCCCTGGAAGACTGTGTGCCCTGGAACACCGTGAGCCCTGGAACAATGCGAGCCCTGGAACACTGCGAGACCTGGAACACTGCGTGCCCTGGATCACTGCGAGCCCTGGAACACTGCGAGACATGGAACACTATGAGCCCTGGAACACCGTGAGCCCTGGAACACTGCAAGCCCTGGAACACTGCGAGACCTGGAACACTGTGAGCCCTGGAACAATGTGTGCCCTGGAACACTGCGAGACCTGGAACACTGTGAGCCTGGAACACTGCGAGCCTGGAACACTGTGAGCCCTGGAACACTGTGAGCCCTGGAACACTGCGAGCCTGGAACACTGTGAACTTTGGAAAACTGTGAGCCCTGGAACACCGTGAGCCCTGGAACACTGCGGGTCCTGGAACAAGGTGAGCCCTGGAACTCCATGAGGCCTGGAACACTGCGAGCCTGGAACATTGTGAGCCCTGGAACACTGTGAGCCTGTAACACTGTAAGCCCTGGAACACCGTGAGCCCTGGAACACTGTAAGCCGTGGAACAGCGTGACCCCTGTATCACTGTGAACCCTGGAACACCGTGAACCCTGGAACACTGTGAGCCCTGGAACACCGTGAGCCCTGGAACACTGCGAGGCCTGGAACACTGTGAGCCTGGAACACTGTAAGCCCTGGAACACCGTGAGCCCTGGAACACTGTAAGCCCTGGAACACCGTGAGCCCTGGAACACCGTGAACCCTGTATCACTGCGAACCCTGGAACACCGTGAGCCCTGGAACACTGTGAGCCCTGGAACAGTGTAAGCCCTGGAACGCCGTGAGCCCCGGAACACTGCGAGCCGGGAACACTGTGAGCTGTGGAACATTGCGAGCCCTGGAACACTGCGAGACCTGGAACACCGTAGCCATGGAACACTGCGAGACCTGGAACACCGTAGCCATGGAACACCGCGAGCACAAGAAGACTGCGAGACATGCAAAACCGTGAGCCTGGAACACCATGCGCCCTGGAACACTGCAAGCTCTGGAAGACTTCGAGCGTGGAACAGAGCAAGCCTGGAACACCGTAGCCCTGAAACACCGTGAGCCCTGGGACACCGTGAGCCCTGGAACACTGTGAGACCTGGAACACCATGAGCCATGGAACACCACGAGCCCTGGAACACTGCGAGCCCTGGAACACTGCGTGCCCTGGATCACTGCGAGCCCTGGAACACTGCGAGACATGGAACACTATGAGCCCTGGGACACCACGAGCCCTGGAACACCGCGAGCCCTGGAACACTGCATGCCCTGGATCACTGCGAGCCTGGAAGACTGTGAGGCCTGGAACACCATGAGCCCTGGAATACTGTGAGCCCAGGAACACCATGAGCCCTGGAACACCGCGAGCACAGGAACACTGCAAGACATGGAACACCGTGAGCCTGGAACACCGTGCGCCCTGGAACACTGAAAGCCCTGGAACACTTCGAGCGTGGAACACAGCAAGCCTGGAAAACCACGAGCCCTTCAACACTGCAATCCCTAGAACACTGCAAGACCTGGAACACCGTAGCCCTGGAACACTGCGAGACATGGAACACTATGAGCCCTGGAACACTGTGAGCCCTGGAACAATGTGTGCCCTGGAACACTGCGAGACCTGGAACACTGTGAGCCTGGAACACTGTGAGCCCTGGAACACTGTGAGCCCTGGAACACCGTGAGCCCTGGAACACTGCGAGCCTGGAACACTGTGAACTTTGGAAAACTGTGAGGCCTGGAACACCGTGAGCCCTGGAACACTGCGGGTCCTGGAACAAGGTGAGCCCTGGAACTCCATGAGGCCTGGAACACTGCGAGCCTGGAACACTGTGAGCTGTGGAACATTGCGAGCCCTGGAACACGGCAAGACCTGGAACACTGTGAGCCCTGGAACACTGCAAGCCCTGGAAGACTGTGTGCCCTGGAACACCGTGAGCCCTGGAACACTGAAAGCCCTGGAACACTTCGAGCGTGGAACACAGCAAGCCTGGAACACCGTAGCCCTGGAACACTGCGAGACATGGAACACTATGAGCCCTGGAACACCGTGAGCCCTGGAACACTGTGAGCCCTGGAACACTGTGAGCCCTGGAACAATGTGTGCCATGGAACACTGCGAGCCCTGGAACACTGCGAGGCCTGGAACACTGCGAGGCCTGGAATACTTCGGGCCCTGTATCGCTGCGAACCCTGGAACACCATGAACCCTGCAACACTGTGAGGTCTGGAACACTGTAAGCCTGGAACACTGCAAACCCTGGCACACTGCGAGCCCTGGAATACTGCGAGCCCTGGAACACTGCGAGCCTGGAACACCGTGAGCCCTGGAACACTGTGAGCCCTGGAACACTGCGAGCCTGGAACACTGTGAGCTCTGGAAAACTGTGAGGTCTAGAACGCCGTGAGCCCTGGAACACTGCGAGCCCAGGAACACCGTGAGCCCTGGAACACCGCGAGCACAGGAACACTGCGAGACATGGAACACCGTGAGCCTGGAACACCGTGCGCCCTGGAACACTGCGAGCCCTGGAACACTGCAAGACCTGGAACACCGTAGCCCTGGAACACTGCGAGACATGGAACACTATGAGCCCTGGAACACCGTGAGCCCTGGAACACTGCGAGCCCTGGAACACTGTGAGCCCTGGAACACTGTGAGCCCTGGAACAATGTGTGCCATGGAACACTGCGAGACCTGGAACACTGTGAGCCCTGGAACACTGTGAGCTCTGGAACACTGCAAGCCTGGAACACTGTGAGCCCTGGAACACTGTGAGCCCTGGAACACTGTGAACTTTGGAAAACTGTCAGGCCTGTAACACTGTGAGCCCTGGAACACTGCGAGCCTGGAACATTGTGAACTTTGGAAAACTGTGAGGCCTGGAACACCGTGAGCCCTGGAACACTGCAAGTCCTGGAACAAGGTGAGCCCTGGAACTCCATGAGCCCTGGAACACTGTGAGCCTGGAACACTGTGAGCTGTGGAACATTTCGAGCCCTGGAACACTGCAAGACCTGGAACACTGTGAGCCCTGGAACACTGCAGGCCCTGGAACACCGTAAGCCCTGGAAGACTGTGTGCCCTGGAACACCGTGAGCCCTGGAACAATGCGAGCCCTGGAACACTGCGAGACCTGGAACACTGTGAGCCCTGGAACGATGTGTGCCCTGGAACACTGCGAGCCCTGGAACACCGTGAACACTGGAACACTGCAAGCCCGGGAACACTGCGAGCCCTGGAACACTGCAAGCCTGGAACACTGTGAGCGTGGGGCACTGCGAGCCTGGAACACCATGAGCCCTGGAACACTGCGAGCATGGAACTCCGTGAGCCCTGGAACACTGTGAGCCCTGGAACACTGTGAGCTCTGGAACACTGCGAGCCTGGAACACTGTGAGCCCTGGAACATGGCGAGCCCTGGAACACTGCGAACCTGGAACACTGTGAGCCCTGGAACACTGCGAACCTGGAAAACTGTGAGCCCTGGAACACTGCGAGCCTGGAACACTGCAAGCGCTGGAACACCATGACCCCTCGAGCACTGCAAGCCTGGAATACTGTGAGCCCTGGAACACTGCGAGACCTGGAACACTGCGAGGCCTGGAACACTGCGAGGCCTGGAAAACTTCGGGCCCTGGATCACTGCGAGCCCTGGAACACTGCAAGACCTGGAACACCGTAGCCCTGGAACACTGCGAGACATGGAACACTATGAGCCCTGGAACACCGTGAGCCCTGGAACACTGCGAGCCCTGGAACACTGTGAGCCCTGGAACACTGTGAGCCCTGGAACACTGTGAGCCCTGGAACAATGTGTGCCATGGAACACTGCGAGACCTGGAACACTGTGAGCCCTGGAACACTGTGAGCTCTGGAACACTGCAAGCCTGGAACACTGTGAGCCCTGGAACACTGTGAGCCCTGGAACACTGTGAACTTTGGAAAACTGTCAGGCCTGTAACACTGTGAGCCCTGGAACACTGCGAGCCTGGAACATTGTGAACTTTGGAAAACTGTGAGGCCTGGAACACCGTGAGCCCTGGAACACTGCAAGTCCTGGAACAAGGTGAGCCCTGGAACTCCATGAGCCCTGGAACACTGTGAGCCTGGAACACTGTGAGCTGTGGAACATTTCGAGCCCTGGAACACTGCAAGACCTGGAACACTGTGAGCCCTGGAACACTGCAGGCCCTGGAACACCGTAAGCCCTGGAAGACTGTGTGCCCTGGAACACCGTGAGCCCTGGAACAATGCGAGCCCTGGAACACTGCGAGACCTGGAACACTGCGTGCCCTGGATCACTGCGAGCCCTGGAACACTGCGAGACATGGAACACTATGAGCCCTGGAACACCGTGAGCCCTGGAACACTGCAAGCCCTGGAACACTGCGAGACCTGGAACACTGTGAGCCCTGGAACAATGTGTGCCCTGGAACACTGCGAGACCTGGAACACTGTGAGCCTGGAACACTGCGAGCCTGGAACACTGTGAGCCCTGGAACACTGTGAGCCCTGGAACACTGCGAGCCTGGAACACTGTGAACTTTGGAAAACTGTGAGCCCTGGAACACCGTGAGCCCTGGAACACTGCGGGTCCTGGAACAAGGTGAGCCCTGGAACTCCATGAGGCCTGGAACACTGCGAGCCTGGAACATTGTGAGCCCTGGAACACTGTGAGCCTGTAACACTGTAAGCCCTGGAACACCGTGAGCCCTGGAACACTGTAAGCCGTGGAACAGCGTGACCCCTGTATCACTGTGAACCCTGGAACACCGTGAACCCTGGAACACTGTGAGCCCTGGAACACCGTGAGCCCTGGAACACTGCGAGGCCTGGAACACTGTGAGCCTGGAACACTGTAAGCCCTGGAACACCGTGAGCCCTGGAACACTGTAAGCCCTGGAACACCGTGAGCCCTGGAACACCGTGAACCCTGTATCACTGCGAACCCTGGAACACCGTGAGCCCTGGAACACTGTGAGCCCTGGAACAGTGTAAGCCCTGGAACGCCGTGAGCCCCGGAACACTGCGAGCCGGGAACACTGTGAGCTGTGGAACATTGCGAGCCCTGGAACACTGCGAGACCTGGAACACCGTAGCCATGGAACACTGCGAGACCTGGAACACCGTAGCCATGGAACACCGCGAGCACAAGAAGACTGCGAGACATGCAAAACCGTGAGCCTGGAACACCATGCGCCCTGGAACACTGCAAGCTCTGGAAGACTTCGAGCGTGGAACAGAGCAAGCCTGGAACACCGTAGCCCTGAAACACCGTGAGCCCTGGGACACCGTGAGCCCTGGAACACTGTGAGACCTGGAACACCATGAGCCATGGAACACCACGAGCCCTGGAACACTGCGAGCCCTGGAACACTGCGTGCCCTGGATCACTGCGAGCCCTGGAACACTGCGAGACATGGAACACTATGAGCCCTGGGACACCACGAGCCCTGGAACACCGCGAGCCCTGGAACACTGCATGCCCTGGATCACTGCGAGCCTGGAAGACTGTGAGGCCTGGAACACCATGAGCCCTGGAATACTGTGAGCCCAGGAACACCATGAGCCCTGGAACACCGCGAGCACAGGAACACTGCAAGACATGGAACACCGTGAGCCTGGAACACCGTGCGCCCTGGAACACTGAAAGCCCTGGAACACTTCGAGCGTGGAACACAGCAAGCCTGGAAAACCACGAGCCCTTCAACACTGCAATCCCTAGAACACTGCAAGACCTGGAACACCGTAGCCCTGGAACACTGCGAGACATGGAACACTATGAGCCCTGGAACACTGTGAGCCCTGGAACAATGTGTGCCCTGGAACACTGCGAGACCTGGAACACTGTGAGCCTGGAACACTGTGAGCCCTGGAACACTGTGAGCCCTGGAACACCGTGAGCCCTGGAACACTGCGAGCCTGGAACACTGTGAACTTTGGAAAACTGTGAGGCCTGGAACACCGTGAGCCCTGGAACACTGCGGGTCCTGGAACAAGGTGAGCCCTGGAACTCCATGAGGCCTGGAACACTGCGAGCCTGGAACACTGTGAGCTGTGGAACATTGCGAGCCCTGGAACACGGCAAGACCTGGAACACTGTGAGCCCTGGAACACTGCAAGCCCTGGAAGACTGTGTGCCCTGGAACACCGTGAGCCCTGGAACAATGCGAGCCCTGGAAAACTGCGAGACCTGGAACACTGTGAGCCCTGGAACGATGTGTGCCCTGGAAGACTGTGTGCCCTGGAACACCGTGAGCCCTGTAACACTGCAAGCCCGGGAACACTGCAAGCCCGGGAACACTGCGAGCCTGGAACACTGTGAGCCCTGGAACATGGCGAGCCCTGGAACACGGCGAACCTGGAACACTGTGAGCCCTGGAACACTGCGAGCCTGGAACACTGCAAGCGCTGGAACACAGTGAGCCCTTGAGCACTGCAAGCCTGGAATACTGTGAGCCCAGGAACACTGCGAGACCTGGAACACTGCGAGGCCTGGAACACTGCGAGGCCTGGAATACTTTGGGCCCTGTATCGCTGTGAACCCTGGAACACCATGAACCCTGCAACACTGTGAGGTCTGGAACACTGTAAGCCTGGAACACTGCAAACCCTGGCACACTGCGAGCCCTGGAACACTGCGAGCCCTGGAACACTGCGAGCCTGGAACACCGTGAGCCCTGGAACACTGTGAGCCCTGGAACACTGCGAGCCTGGAACACTGTGAGCTCTGGAAAACTGTGAGGTCTGGAACGCCGTGAGCCCTGGAACACTGCGAGCCCAGGAACACCGTGAGCCCTGGAACACCGCGAGCACAGGAACACTGCGAGACATGGAACACCGTGAGCCTGGAACACCGTGCGCCCTGGAACACTGAAAGCCCTGGAACACTTCGAGCGTGGAACACAGCAAGCCTGGAACACCGTAGCCCTGGAACACTGCGAGACATGGAACACTATGAGCCCTGGAACACCGTGAGCCCTGGAACACTGCGAGCCCTGGAACACTGTGAGCCCTGGAACAATGTGTGCCATGGAACACTGCGAGACCTGGAACACTGTGAGCCCTGGAACACTGCGAGGCCTGGAACACTGCGAGGCCTGGAATACTTCGGGCCCTGTATCGCTGCGAACCCTGGAACACCATGAACCCTGCAACACTGTGAGGTCTGGAACACTGTAAGCCTGGAACACTGCAAACCCTGGCACACTGCGAGCCCTGGAACACTGCAAGTTCTGGAAGACTTCGCACGTGGAACAGAGCAAGCCTGGAACACCGTAGCCCTGAAACACCGTGAGCCCTGGGACACCGTGAGCCCTGGAACACTGTGAGACCTGGAACACCATGAGCCATGGAACACCACGAGCCCTGGAACACTGCGAGCCCTGGAACACTGCGTGCCCTGGATCACTGCGAGCCCTGGAACACTGCGAGACATGGAACACTATGAGCCCTGGGACACCACGAGCCCTGGAACACCGCGAGCCCTGGAACACTGCATGCCCTGGATCACTGCGAGCCTGGAAGACTGTGAGGCCTGGAACACCATGAGCCCTGGAATACTGTGAGCCCAGGAACACCATGAGCCCTGGAACACCGCGAGCACAGGAACACTGCAAGACATGGAACACCGTGAGCCTGGAACACCGTGCGCCCTGGAACACTGAAAGCCCTGGAACACTTCGAGCGTGGAACACAGCAAGCCTGGAAAACCACGAGCCCTTCAACACTGCAATCCCTAGAACACTGCAAGACCTGGAACACCGTAGCCCTGGAACACTGCGAGACATGGAACACTATGAGCCCTGGAACACTGTGAGCCCTGGAACAATGTGTGCCCTGGAACACTGCGAGACCTGGAACACTGTGAGCCTGGAACACTGTGAGCCCTGGAACACTGTGAGCCCTGGAACACCGTGAGCCCTGGAACACTGCGAGCCTGGAACACTGTGAACTTTGGAAAACTGTGAGGCCTGGAACACCGTGAGCCCTGGAACACTGCGGGTCCTGGAACAAGGTGAGCCCTGGAACTCCATGAGGCCTGGAACACTGCGAGCCTGGAACACTGTGAGCTGTGGAACATTGCGAGCCCTGGAACACGGCAAGACCTGGAACACTGTGAGCCCTGGAACACTGCAAGCCCTGGAAGACTGTGTGCCCTGGAACACCGTGAGCCCTGGAACAATGCGAGCCCTGGAACACTGCGAGACCTGGAACACTGTGAGCCCTGGAACGATGTGTGCCCTGGAAGACTGTGTGCCCTGGAACACCGTGAGCCCTGTAACACTGCAAGCCCGGGAACACTGCAAGCCCGGGAACACTGCGAGCCTGGAACACTGTGAGCCCTGGAACATGGCGAGCCCTAGAACACGGCGAACCTGGAACACTGCAAGCGCTGGAACACAGTGAGCTCTTGAGCACTGCAAGCCTGGAATACTGTGAGCCCTGGAACACTGCGAGACCTGGAACACTGCGAGGCCTGGAACACTGCGAGGCCTGGAATACTTTGGGCCCTGTATCGCTGTGAACCCTGGAACACCATGAACCCTGCAACACTGTGAGGTCTGGAACACTGTAAGCCTGGAACACTGCAAACCCTGGCACACTGCGAGCCCTGGAACACTGCGAGCCCTGGAACACTGCGAGCCTGGAACACCGTGAGCCCTGGAACACTGTGAGCCCTGGAACACTGCGAGCCTGGAACACTGTGAGCTCTGGAAAACTGTGAGGTCTGGAACGCCGTGAGCCCTGGAACACTGCGAGCCCAGGAACACCGTGAGCCCTGGAACACCGCGAGCACAGGAACACTGCGAGACATGGAACACCGTGAGCCTGGAACACCGTGCGCCCTGGAACACTGAAAGCCCTGGAACACTTCGAGCGTGGAACACAGCAAGCCTGGAACACCGTAGCCCTGGAACACTGCGAGACATGGAACACTATGAGCCCTGGAACACCGTGAGCCCTGGAACACTGTGAGCCCTGGAACACTGTGAGCCCTGGAACAATGTGTGCCATGGAACACTGCGAGCCCTGGAACACTGCGAGGCCTGGAACACTGCGAGGCCTGGAATACTTCGGGCCCTGTATCGCTGCGAACCCTGGAACACCATGAACCCTGCAACACTGTGAGGTCTGGAACACTGTAAGCCTGGAACACTGCAAACCCTGGCACACTGCGAGCCCTGGAATACTGCGAGCCCTGGAACACTGCGAGCCTGGAACACCGTGAGCCCTGGAACACTGTGAGCCCTGGAACACTGCGAGCCTGGAACACTGTGAGCTCTGGAAAACTGTGAGGTCTAGAACGCCGTGAGCCCTGGAACACTGCGAGCCCAGGAACACCGTGAGCCCTGGAACACCGCGAGCACAGGAACACTGCGAGACATGGAACACCGTGAGCATGGAACACCGTGCGCCCTGGAACACTGCGAGCCCTGGAACACTGCAAGACCTGGAACACCGTAGCCCTGGAACACTGCGAGACATGGAACACTATGAGCCCTGGAACACCGTGAGCCCTGGAACACTGCGAGCCCTGGAACACTGTGAGCCCTGGAACACTGTGAGCCCTGGAACACTGTGAGCCCTGGAACAATGTGTGCCATGGAACACTGCGAGACCTGGAACACTGTGAGCCCTGGAACACTGTGAGGTCTGGAACACTGCAAGCCTGGAACACTGTGAGCCCTGGAACACTGTGAGCCCTGGAACACTGTGAACTTTGGAAAACTGTCAGGCCTGTAACACTGTGAGCCCTGGAACACTGCGAGCCTGGAACATTGTGAACTTTGGAAAACTGTGAGGCCTGGAACACCGTGAGCCCTGGAACACTGCAAGTCCTGGAACAAGGTGAGCCCTGGAACTCCATGAGCCCTGGAACACTGTGAGCCTGGAACACTGTGAGCTGTGGAACATTTCGAGCCCTGGAACACTGCAAGACCTGGAACACTGTGAGCCCTGGAACACTGCAGGCCCTGGAACACCGTAAGCCCTGGAAGACTGTGTGCCCTGGAACACCGTGAGCCCTGGAACAATGCGAGCCCTGGAACACTGCGAGACCTGGAACACTGTGAGCCCTGGAACGATGTGTGCCCTGGAACACTGCGAGCCCTGGAACACCGTGAACACTGGAACACTGCAAGCCCGGGAACACTGCGAGCCCTGGAACACTGCAAGCCTGGAACACTGTGAGCGTGGGGCACTGCGAGCCTGGAACACCATGAGCCCTGGAACACTGCGAGCATGGAACTCCGTGAGCCCTGGAACACTGTGAGCCCTGGAACACTGTGAGCTCTGGAACACTGCGAGCCTGGAACACTGTGAGCCCTGGAACATGGCGAGCCCTGGAACACTGCGAACCTGGAACACTGTGAGCCCTGGAACACTGCGAACCTGGAAAACTGTGAGCCCTGGAACACTGCGAGCCTGGAACACTGCAAGCGCTGGAACACCATGACCCCTCGAGCACTGCAAGCCTGGAATACTGTGAGCCCTGGAACACTGCGAGACCTGGAACACTGCGAGGCCTGGAACACTGCGAGGCCTGGAAAACTTCGGGCCCTGGATCACTGCGAGCCCTGGAACACTGCAAGCGCTGGAACACCATGACCCCTCGAGCACTGCAAGCCTGGAATACTGTGAGCCCTGGAACACTGCGAGACCTGGAACACTGCGAGGCCTGGAACACTGCGAGGCCTGGAACACTTCGGGCCCTGGAACACTTCGGGCCCTGGAACACTGCGAGCCCTGGAACACTGTGAGCCTGGAACACTGTGAGCCCTGGAACACTGTGAGCCCTGGAACACTGCAAGCCCTGGAACAATGTGAGCCCGGGAACACTGTCAGCTCTGGAACACTGTGAGCCCTGGAACACTGCAAGCCCTGGAACACTGTGAAGCCTGGAACTCCGTGAGCCCTGGAATACTGTGAGCCCTGGAACACTGTGAGCCCTGGTACGCTGTGAGCCCTGGAACACTGCACGCCCTGGAACACTGTGAGCCTGGAACACCGTAAGCCCTGGAACACTGCGAGCCTGGAACATTGTTAGCCTGGAACACCATAAGCTCTGGAACACTGCGAGCCCTGGAACACCGTACGCCCTGGAACACCGTGAGCCTGGAACACTGTGAGCCCTGAAACACCATGAGCCCTGGAGCACTGCGAGCCCTGGAACACTGCGAGCCTGGAACACTGTGAGCCCTGGAACACTGTGATCCTGGAACATTGTGAGCCTGGAACACCATAAGCTCTGGAACACTGCGAGCCCTGGAACACCGTGCGCCCTGGAACACCGTGAGCCTGAAACACTGTGAGCCCTGAAACACCATGAGCCCTGGAGCACTGCGAGCCCTGGAACACTGCGAGCCTGGAACACTGTGAGCCCTGGAACACTGTGATCCTGGAACACTGCGAGCCCTGGAACTCTGCGAGCCCTGGAACTCTGCGAGCCCTGGAACAATGTGAGCCCTGGAACACTGCGAGTCTGGAACACTGTGAGCCCTGGAACACTGTGAGCTTGGAACACTGGGAGCCCTGGAGCACTGCGAGCACTGGAGCACTGTGAGCCCTGGAACACTGTGAGCCTGGAACACTGTGAGCCCTGGAACACTGTGAGCCCTGGAACACTGCGAGCCTGAAACACTGCGAGCCCTGGAACACTGTGAGCCTGGAACTCTGCGAGCCCTGGAACACTACAAGCCCTGGAACTCTGTGAGCCCTGGAACACTGCGAGCCTCGAACACTGCGATCCCTGGAACACTGTGAGCCCTGGAACTCTGTGAGCCCTGGAACACTGCGAGCCTGGAACACTGCGAGCCCTGGAACACTGCAAGCCCTGGAACTCTGTGAGCCCTGGAACACTGCGAGCCTGGAACACTGCGAGCCCTGGAACACTGCGAGCCCTGGAACTCTGCAAGCCCTGGAACACCATGAGCAAAGCGCTGCAAAACTACCGGAGCAAGGGGCCTCGGAACAACCGGAACTCCAGAACACTGCCAGCCCTGGAACACCGCAAGCCCCGGAACACCGTGAACAGTGCGCACAGGAACATTGGGAGCAGGGAGCCGTGGAACACTGCGAGCCACGGAATACCGGAAACAGGGAGCCCCGGAAGACCGTGAATCTGGAGCCATGGAACACCACGAGCTCTGGAACACAACAAGGCCCGGAACAATGCGAACAGCATAGTGTTCTGGGGCAGCACAGTGGCTCAGTGGTTAGTACTGTGCGTCATAGCACCAGAGACCCAAGTTCAATTCCAGCCTGGGGCGACTGTCTGTGTGGAGTTTGCACATTCTCCCCGTGTCTGTGTGGGTTTCCTCTGGGTGCTCCGGTTTCTTCCCACAATCCAAAAATGTGCAGGCCAGATGAATTGGCCATGCTAAATTGCCCGTAGTGTTAGGTGCATTAGTCAGAGGGAAATGAGTCTGGGTGGGTTACTCTTCAGAGGGTTGGTGTGGACTTGTTAGGCCGAAGGTCCCGAGTACAGCACACCTGGAAGTAACCCCAGACCGGCAGTGTGTGGGCAGCGAGTCCCAGGCAGAGACCGGATGGGAGAAGCAGTCCGGGAACTTACCTTGGAGCAGCTGAGTGTCAATATGGAGCAGTCTGGAGTCTTGGAGTGGAGAGGGGGCAGCTGTTGGACTGTGGTCTGATGTGGGCGGCCAGACCCTGTGTAGAGACTCTGGGGCTGAGCTGTTACGCTGTAATGTCTATTTGAAATTTCCTACTTTACTGTAACGTCAATCTTTTAATGTTGACTTATTTTTAACTTATTTGCCAACTGTTTAAGTAATGCAGCTATTTTTTAACCTCTGCTGTATCCAAGAATTGTACCTAGACATTTGTACGTAAGATGTCACCATAAGAAGGCAAAAGTGAGGACTGCAGATGCTGGAAATCAGAGTCTAGGTCCTGATGAAGGGCTTTTGCTGCTCCTTGGATGCTGCCTGACCAGCTGTGCTTTTCCAGCACCACTCTAGATCATAAGAAGGCAGACATTGTAAAAGCTTTTCATTGTGTAGTACAGTACACGTGACAATGAAAGGATATTGTATATTGCGCTAAAAGGGTACTAGATATTTGATAGAAATCTATGAGCATAAGGTGGAATCTAACCATCCAAATTGCCCCTGTTTTCAAACAATACAAGAGTCAATGAAATGCATCATCTGAGTCAGAGTGCAATTACCAACTAGTAATAGAATTCCACCTTCACATGAATACAGAACTCAGTATGGACAAGAAACAGCCCTAAAAGTAGGAGGTGGTCTGTCATCTTTAAGGCGCTTTTGACGACTTTTTCACAGAAAAGGTGTCAGAGATATCCAATTATTATTAATGATGGGTTCTTAAGGTAAACTGTGTTCTCAGACAAAAATGACACTGAGGGGGATGGACAGTTAATGTGCAACACGCTAACTTTAAAATGTTTTTTTCCACATTGCAGTGGGAAGTGGCTGGCTCTTTCTGACTATGAACAAAAGGTGACAGAAGAAGAGAGGCCAGTAGGTAGGCAGGCTTCCAAATAAAATATTCCAAGGATAACAGATTCATTACGCAAGCAGGTAATTAATAGTTGTTTTATTTGCGAAGTAACACAAGAAGAAGGGTTATGTGTTGATCCTTTGGTATTAATGTGTGAAGACAGACTTATATTGAATTGTGTGAGGTAGGTTTGATCATAACTTTATAGGCCTGTATATTAATTTAGTGTGAAATGTAATAACTTTAGAAATACATTGAATTAGGCCTAATCTGAATCAAATATTTTTTGCCTTCAAAGGGAATATCACACACACACGTACCAAGGCAGTGTTTTACACAGTATAATACACATGCCTTGACAACATAATGCAGCTTCTATATTATTGCCAGATTCACCATATGAGCTATGTTTATTGTCTCTGGTACAGATGATCATGTTAAGGAAGTTGTATTTCAAACTATTAAAAATAATTTTAAAATGAGAAAGAGAAGGTACTGGCCATATCTCATGCTCAATTCATCAATATAGTTTCGTGTGATTTGCTCATGATATCTCATTGCATCACAGGATGTAATCTGAAGGTACAGGATCTTAAACTCCATTATACATTAGATCACTTTCTTACTGTGTCCAACTTTTACAATTTAAGCCTTAGTTCAAGCTGTTCACAATTTGCCAGTAGACAATCAGATACATTAAATTCACCAATCACCCTATTGTTCAGGAGCATTTTCACAATGGGTTTTTCTATTTGTATTCTGCTGTCTGCCATGCAGCAGGAAGTCACCTTCACAGTAACCTTGGGAGGCTGTTGCTGGGAGAATTGAGCTGCAGTAAGCTTCAGTGTCCTTGGAGAAGAAGTCGCAGCAAAAATAATCATGCAAATCCATCAGTGACTCCAAGGCCCACACTTGAGACTATGCTTTGGAGCTAACAAAATTAATTCAATCCTGAAGTGTATTCTAATTCCGCACTGATACAATGCAATTTTGAAAACACGTACCGTTTAAATTTTAGACACTGATTTTTTTTTCAGATCAGGACTATCTGCTGTAACTTCTATTTATGACACATCTTGTGCTGTCTGACGTGGCAGCTCTGAGTTATTTCTGCACTGTCGTTCTGTAGAATTTCATGATACCTTTGCCTTTCACTGTCAGAGGAAGCTGACTGATGTGATGTTTGGCAGGGGCAGAGATGTATTGAGCATCATTGTTTCCAATCTTCCAGTCCTTTGGCCAGTCAGAATCCAATGACTAGTTTTTAAAGTGTAGATGAAATCCATTCCTGAAGATGTTGAGAGCAGAAACCATTTCACATTGCAATTTATTAAGAATAACAGTCTCTTCATCTCACTGCACACCTGACACAAAATGTGTTTCCATTCTATTTCTCCATTGCCTCCCTCTTTTTTGATCCACACTTCTCCCTTCTCATCTCAGTTTCCTGCACATCACTTCACTGCTGGGGGAACTGCCACATTCTTTGACACCGTTATCCATCAATTACCAATGCCACTTCCCACTTTCTCCGGCATTCCCATGAGAAAGTGAAATGGTTTCCTAATGCATTGGCATCGCTCAACTCCTCTTGTCCCTCAGAATGACTCAATTATCCTTTGCTGATTTGGCTAGGCCTCGCTCCTTAAGTTCCTGTCACTGATCCCAGTGATGTGTTTTCTTCTGCGTCTCCAGGACTTCACCCTAAAATCAATCTGTTCTTTCACTTGCACTACAATAACGTGGGGCAAGTCTGACATTGCCTTCCTTTCCAGCATAATCGGGTGACATGGGAAATCTCATCGAAGAACCTGCATGATCCTTGTCCATGGCACTAACAAGTATCATTTCTTCACTTTTTATGACTCTTTAGTTAAATGTCAAAGAGCCACCTGCCATTTAGAATCATAGCACTGTACAGAATGGAAACAGACCTTTCCATCCAACTTGTCCATGTCAACCAGATATCCTAAATTAATCTAGTTCCATTTGCCAACATTTGGCCATATCCCTTTAACCCCTTACTATTCATATACCCATCCAGATGCCTTTTAAATGTTGTAATTGTACCAGCCTCCGCCATTTCCTCTGGCAGCTCATTCCATACATGCACCACCCTCAGTGTGGAAACGTTGCCTCCATAGCTCCTTTTAAATCTTCCACCTCTCACCTTAAACCTATACCTTGTAGCTTTGGACTCCCCTACCCTGGGGAAAAGACCTTAAGTATTTGCCCTATCCATGCCCCGATGATTCTAAAGACTTCTATAAGGTCAGCCCTCAGCCTCCAACACTCCAGGGAAAACAATCCCTGCCTATTCAGCCTCTTACTATAGCTTAGTTCCTCCAACCCTGGCAACATCCTTTTCTGAATCCTTTCACATTGTAGATATAGAAGACTGGAAGACTGCCACAATATTATAAATACTGGTTACATATAAGATTTGTATCATGTAGTTTAACACATTCCTCTTTTGTGACTTTAATGTAAATGTGTTAAAAATGAAGCACTTTAAACTGATCAGCTAGGAATCCATAAAGCCACATTGTATTTGCAATTTGCAGTGGTCCAGCTCTCATGAGATTCATTATTGAGATTTTTATTTCTGAATTTATCACCAGATTTTTAATCGTGAAGCCTTCAGTTTCTGTTTCCAGAGGTCAGTTGCAGTTACGACCATGGGTCCAACATCTTGTTATGTTCAGCTTGTATTTTGTTTCTTTTGTGTATTCCAAAGTGCCTCAATCTACCGTTTTGCTCTGATTTATCATGTTTCTCACTTTGAATTCAGACTTATTGTAGTGCAAGTGAAGGAGCAGACAGGGCGCAGTCTTGGAGACACTGAAGGAGGTACATCACTGGGAGCGGTGACAGGAATTTAAGGAGCTCGGCCGACTCAAATCAGCAAAGGATAATTGAGTCATTTCTGAGGGGTGAGAGGTGCTGAGATGTGACAATGTATTGGAGACCATTTCACATCACAGTTTGGTGAAGTGAAACAAGTCGCAGCTGAGGAGATGACAATCCATGAGCAGGATTCAGAGAGAGATCAAAGACAAGCTGAAGGAATGAGAGCAAGACAAGTGCTGAGACATCTCAGCAGAGAAGCAGAAAGTGAGCACAACAGCTCTTACTGGAAAGATAGAGTTCACGGCTGAGTGCAGTGGTTCATGCTGGAGGAATGTAACTCATTCCAGGAGAAAGCAGCTTTCTTCCCAGGACCCAGTTTGCCAGGGGAGAGGAATCCTGAAACATGCAGTGCACTGCAGCGCAGTCCTCAGGCTCAGCGCATAACTACAGGGGCGGCATTGTTGCTCGGTGGTTAGCACTGCTGCCTCAGAGTGTTAGGGACCCGGGTTCGATTCCAGTCTCGGGTGACTGTATGTGTGGAGTTTGTACATTCGCACCGTGTCTGCGTGGGTTTCCACCTGGTGCTCCGGTTTCCTCCCACAATCCAAAGATGTGCAGGTTAGGTGAATTGGCCATGCTAAATTGCCCATAGTGTTCAGGGATGTGTAGATTAGGTGCATTAGTCAGGGATAAATATCGGATAATAGGGTAGGGGTCTGAGTGGGTTACTCTTGGAGAGTCAATGTGGACTTGGGCCGATGAATCTGTTTCCACACTGTGGGAATTCTATGATACAGAACTGTAGGCTAGCACAAGCTAAACAATTGAGTAGTGAAGCAAAGTCATGGTAGTCCAAGTGAACACACTGCAGTGCAGGCGAGTGAGACAGCAATATGTTGATGGCTGAGGAGCACATGAATTCGAATACGAGGCGAGTGCTGGTGATCTAAAAAGAGCGTGTCAAAATATGGATAAAAGCCATGGTCTGTATGGGCAATAGTTTGAAAATGTGAACTAAGTTAAAGGTCACCACCATGAGGAGAAAAGGAATTGAAGCAAAGGAGACAGGTACTTGATGAAACCAAACAAGCAAGGGATGCATTAGGAAAATATTTTAGACTGAAGATGGGGATTAAAACAAAAGGTGACTGGAAAGAGAGGTCAAGATTTTTGAGGTCAGGTCACTGGGCTGGCAATACAGTGGGTGGGTTCACAAAACTGTGGGATATTGTATGGTTACAGTGGGCCTATCTTGATTTGGATGAACTGCAGCCTACAAAGAAGAGTTGGAAAAGTCCATCTGTCTTGGAGCGCCTGATCCAGCAGACAGGGGGCAGCCATGTATACTGTAATCTCCTGGTAGAGGGGGGAAGAAATGCTGAAGCTAATTTCATTTTAAAAAAGGGTCTGGGAAAATTCTCTGAGAAGTCTCGAAGGGAATCGAACAATGATCCCAGAGCACACAATAACACAAGTTGTGCTATTTCCATCTGCCCTACAACTTATCTGCTATGACTGTAAATGTCTTCCTCTCTCAGGAACTTAACCAGCTCTTGTTTGAAGGGTTCCTGGGAATCTGTACGTACCACATGCTTTTTTAATCTATTCCAGAAGACAGCAACTCTGTGAAAAGTGATATTTACTTGTATTTTACTTGTATACCCCATTTCTTTGTACTTAGCCTTTACAAATAACATAATGAACTGAGCAGAATGTTTGAGTTAAATAAAAGCTCAATCAACTCACTGCCAAGAGGAACCTCTGCTGAAAAGAAAACCCCAATCCCTCAAAATCATCCTAAAAAGCACAAGTTCTAAGACTGCCTGTCATTTTAATTATTCTACTTTGTACCACCTTCGAGCCCTTTGAATCTCTTCTTGTTTAATTAATTCTTGGAATGTGGGTGTCTCTGGCAAGGCTAAATTTAATTGCTTAATTGTCCTTGAAAAGTCAGTGAAAGGTTTTCTGAAATAGTGAAGACGCTGTCACAGTGCTGCGAAGTGGGATTTTGACCTGGTGACTATGAAGGAACAGGGATGTAGGTCCAAGTAAGAAAGGTGTACAACTTAAGAGGGCAGCTTGGGGGTTAATGAGGTGTTGTTTAAGCCGCATGGTTTGTCCTCAGTGGTGTTAAGCTTCTTGAGTGTTGTTGCAGCTATACCTGTTTGATTGTGCTCCTGGGTAGGTTTTTCAGGTCTTAATACAAGCTCACACTAGAATGCTTTGGGTTTTTTTGTTAAACTGTGTTTATTCTTACAATGTGCAGTTTCTAACGTTATTAACTAAAATTACTTCTTTAACGTTTTTAATGTAAATATTTAACTATTCCTGAGGCAGTGCATATTTTGTCAAAATTTCTCATCTTGCACTCATCAGGACAATTTGCAAGAATACCAAGTCAAGAGGAAAACAATATACCGCATGAGAGGAAAGTGCTGATTGGCTGGCATGTGAACTCTGATTGGTAGAACACTAATTGCTAATGATTAATAGTTAACTTTTAGGCTTTGCTTAAATTTTAAATTGGACAGGTTGACTCTGATTCTCAGAGCGCCACCCTGAGAAATAACCTAGCAAATGAATGTTAGCAATTTTGTTCAATTGAAACAGGGACAGTGAGTGTATGTGTTTTTTCTATCTGCAGTTACAGGGCCCTTTGTATTAACATATGTGTCTTCCTGTACATGCAACTGTGCTACACTCTGCACTCCACACTAGGGGTGGTACAGTGGCTCAGTGGCTAGCACTGCTGCCTCACAGCATCAGGGCCCCAGGTTTGATTCCCACCTTGGGCGACTGTCTGTGTGGAATTTGCACATTTTCCCCGTGTCTGTGTGGGTTTCCTCCCACAATCCAAGGATGTGCAGGTCAGGTGAATTGGCCATGCTAAATTGCCCATAGTGTTAGGTGCATTAGTCAGGGGTAAATATAGGGTAGGGGAATGGGTCTGGATGGGTTACTCTTCAGAGGGTCAGTGTGGACTTGTTGGGCCGAAGGACCTGTTTCCTTACTGTAGGGAATCTAATGTAATCCTAAATTGGCTCCCAACATAATTTGCGGCACAGTCTAGATTATTCTGCAAATGTCCAAATGCAGATTCATATCTGATGTTAGATACTGTGTTGTACGCTTACTTGTGTAGAACTGGTTGGGTGTGGTCAGTATCTTGCTTGTTGCGAACAGTTAAAGGGGTGTGCTGTTTGATAGGATCCACCAGTTACTGGGACCTACAGCCTATATTCATTGTACCAATACTTACATTCGGATACTAAGTTATTCATTCATGTAGCAGGCAGATGGTACTTCTGGCTTGACAGCAGCATTAATGGCCTAAGCAGATAATGGAAGCAGAGACAATGAATGATTCCATAAGAACATTAGATGGGCACATGAAGGAAATAGACAGGGCTACAGGAAGAGAGTGGAACCAAAGGGCTGCTTGGATTGTTGTACATAGAGATAGCAAAAACATAATGGGATGAATGGTCTCTGTTTGCATTATGATGATTCAATGAGTCAGAAAAGGAGGAGGACAGAGTTCAAAGCGATGACTGCAGAATGAATTGGGATGGTATTCCCTGGGTGAGAAAGGACAGTGGTTGGCTCTGTGCTGTTGTGGCACTGCCTGAGTACAGTAGACTGCTCTGCAGCCTCTTCTGGTCTCGTCAAAAATACATCTCGACCTTTACTCTCTGGTTGGATTTTACAAATGAGCACTGCTGGCAAATGTGGTGCAGCAGGAACACCCATCAGGGATTTTTGCAGAATGAGTGAAAAATTAATTTCCTGATGTGCTTTTTCAGTGCCTAAAGCTCCTTGCCTTTGATACCAATTCATAAAATCTGCCACATACCTCTTTCCTTTCCTGAAGATAGCCATAAACAGGGACCATAATGCAAGAACAGAGCAAACAAAGAAACCCTTTTTCCACTAAAACCAAGCTTTTATTCAAGTTAACTTTGGGTGGAATGACTATCTAATGGAAAGATTCTGTGATGCCAGTGTGTACACTCACAATAAATTGCCTGTGATTGTGGGATCAGCCCTTAATCCTGTTGTTAGAAATAATAAATGTATCTGCTTGTCTCTAAATTATTAATTTTTAAATTGCTTCCACTTAATAGGAAGGCTCTTTATACAAGAATTCATTGTGAAATGTTTGTTAGTTTGGACTCAGGTTTTAAATGAACACATCCATTTCCCTGCATAAGCAGACAAATCTAATTTTGTATACAGAAAGGGATTTTTACTTTCTAATTGCTCTGAGAAAGCATCACCACTTAGTCATTTTATTCTGATAGTGTCCTTTATGTGGAAATAATTAACTAATGATCAGGACAATGGTAGGGGGCAGTCTTGACTGTGTATATTGTTTCATGCAGTTAATCATTTATTGCATCATTTTCCAATGTAATGTCACTCTTACTTATCATCAAAATAAATCAGTAAATTGTCTGCTTTGCTTTTTGCAATGTTATGGCGGTGATTTTTCTGGAGATCATCCATCCACATTTAATCAAATTTCTAGCCTCGTGCAGCCTTTGTGATGCCATTTTTGAGTTCTTGGATCTTCTTCAATTATTAAGTAACATTGAGTGTGATAGTTTAATGTCCAGCATTCTCTACAGCTTCCATTCATTATATAGGTATTGTTTACATGCAGCACTTCTTGAGTACAGTGGTCTAGTGTTAATGGTACTGGACCTGCAGCCAGCAATCAAATTTTCACAGAGTTGTGAAATTGAAGTTAAAAGACTGGCACTAGGAAATGATGAAAGCTGTTGCTTGTAAAAAGAAATCAGCTGAATTGCTAATGTTCTTCTGTTCTAGTTCATTTCCCTTTTGTAAAACTTCATAAAAGACAAAGGGCAATAACTGAGATGCTGAGATGTATAAAATTGTGAGGGTCATGGGTAGGAAAGACAGGAAGAAAAGTTTTTCCCTTGGTGGAGGGGTCAATGACCAGGGGGCATACATTTAAAATAAGGGACGGAAGGTTTAGAAGGGGGGGGGGTTGTGTGAGGAAGACCCTTTTCACCCAGAGGGGGGTGGGAATCCACAATTCACTGGCTGCAAAGGTGGTTGGCAACAGTAGTCCTCAAAGAGTCATAGAAATATAGAGCCCTACAGCACAGAGACAGGATTTTTGCCCAAATCTGGTTCATGCCAAACAAAATGTCCGCCCACACTAACCCCCTTTCCCTCTTCTTGGCCCATATCCTTCTAATCCTTTCCTATCAATGTATTTTTCCAAATGCCTTTTAAGTGTTGTTTTTGTACCCACCTCAACCACTTCCGCTAACAAATCATTTCATATGCGTACCGCCCCCTGTGTAAAAACAGTTGCCCCTCAGGTTCCCTTTTTTATTCTTTCTCCTCTAACCTTAAACTGATGCTTCCTGGTCCTCGATTCCCCAACTCTGGGAAAAGGACTGAGTGCATTCACCCCTTCCATGCCTCTATAAAGTTTCCCCTCAGTTTCCTACACTCTAAAGAAAAGAAGTCCTAGCTTCTCCAACCTTTCCATGTAACTGAGACCATTGAGTTCTGGCAACATCCTTGTAAATTTCTTCTGGACTCTCTCCAGTTTAATAACATCCTTGCAATAACAAAGTGACCAAAACTGAACACAATACTCCAAGCGTTCCAAAGCTCCTGGTGAAGGGTTTATGCTCAAAACATTGACTCTTCTGCTCCTCAGATGCTGCCTGACCAGCTGTACCTTTCCAGCACCACACTTTTTAACCCAGATCTCCAGCATCTGCAGTCCTCACTTTCTCTCCCTATAGGTCAACCCTCGCGACATCCTTGTCAACCTTTTCTGCACCTTTTCAAATTTAACAACATCTTTCTCTTAGTAGCACAACAAATACTTAACAGCAATGCACCAATGTGTGTGGAACAAATATGCATTTGTCTTTTATCTGAATAATATGACTGAGATTCTGAGCATACAATACATTCGGAAATGTTCCTGCAATTTTATTTGTGGCGCTGTTTGCTTTATCAGGATGACAGAAAACCAACTAGTCTGGGCATGCCTATTAATAATGCTACTTTCATACTTCTTAAGCACCTAAATTACCAGCTAATCAGCAGAATTGATGAAAAGTTTGGTATTTCAGCAGCAGAATAATTGAACATTTCACGGTCAGTAGCAATATAAAGAAATCTGTAATTGGGAATTGAAAGCAAAATCCAGGTTGTCTGATGGGATTACAGACCTGCATCAAGAAAGGAAACTGGTGAGGAACAAAAATGAAACAGAGGATGAATTGATCAGGATTTGTAATGCAGGAGATAAGCAAATCCTGTAAGACAAACCAGACATTAGTACTGCCATATGCACTGTACTAGTGAAATATTATGCACCATCTGGTGTTATTTATGTCCTTCCTAAATTGATATATGCAGTTCTTTGAACAATGAATTGTACCAGACATACAGTGGTTGGTGACCAGTTTTCTACTTTTTTGTATGAGGATTTAAATTATCTCATAAAAGCTGGATTAAGAGCTCTAAACACAGTTAATTGTGGCCATTGCTTGCTCTAATTTAAATACCTTGGAGCAAACGCCCCAAATGGGCCCCCCAACCACCCATTGTAACTTCGATATGTTTTTCACTCCATTTCTCTTCGATTCAAGTTCATTTTTCACCTAAGAGGAGATCAGGTAAACCGTACAGGAATTCAAGCCCAACACGTCACTAAATCAGTTGTAAGAAATCTTTCACGAGGTAAAAACAATGACTGCAGATGCTGAAAACCAAATACTGGATTAGTGGTGCTGGAAGAGAACAGCAGTTCAGGCAGCATCCAACGAGCAGCGAAATCGACGTTTCGGGCAAAAGCCCTTCCTGATGAAGGGCTTTTGCCCGAAACGTCGATTTCGCTGCTTGTTGGATGCTGCCTGAACTGCTGTGCTCTTCCAGCACCACTAATCCAGAAATCTTTCACAGCCTATGCAAAATAGAAAAGAAACATTAGCCAAAAAGCAATGATTCCTTGCACAATCGCAGATTTCTAAGGTCAGAAGTCACATAACACCAAGTTATAGTCCAACAGGTTTATTTGAAATCGCAAACTCTCAGAGCGCTGCTCCTTCATTAGGCTGTTAGTAGTAGGTAATTATTCCTCTATAAGAAAAGAACAAAGATCCATCACACTTTAACACATTATAATTCAAAGTGGCAAAAGTATGTAAAAATCAGAAAGCCCTACTTTAATGCTGAATGTTTAACATGGAAATTAGAATGTATAAGATGTCCCTGGTCTGCAAACTTAACTCACCAAAGAATTAGAATTTGAATCCCTAAAGATTCTGCTGCTGTTCATTAGATATTCACCTAACCTCCCCTTAAAGGCATCTAAATTATTCACCATAATTAGAATCTCTACAGTGTGGAAACAGGTCCTTCAGCCTGACAAGTCCACACTGACCCACCGAAGAGTAACCCACCCAGACCTATACTCCTACCCTATATTTTATCCCTGACTAATGCACCTAACCTACATATCCCTGAATGCAATCAGCAATCAGCAATTTAGCATGGCCAATTCACCTAATGTGCACATCTTTGGATTGGGGGAGGAAACTCATGCAGACACGGGGAGAATGTGCAAATGTGCACACAGTCAGTCACCCGAGGCTGGAATCGAACCTGATCCCTGGCGCTGTGAGGCAGTGGTGCTTACCACTGAGCCACCGTGCCTCCCATAATTTCCTAGTTTTAAAGGGACAGGTCATGATGCTTGTTTAAATTCAGGTTAAGTTAGAGAAACAGCAATGGTTTCTGCTGCTGTTCATTAGATGTTCACCTACCTTTCCCTTAAAGACATCTAAATTATTCACCATAATTACTTCCCATGGTAGCAAGTGCTACATTCTCACTGTTTTTTGGGTAAAGACATTTCTTCCGTATTTTCTGTTCGATTTCTTATTATTTACAATACATTGATGTCCTGTAGATTTAACTCTTTCCTAAAAGTGAAAATACACTATACCCATCGTTTAATAATTATAAAGGCTTCTAGTAGGTCTCTCCTCCACCTTCTCAGGACTCCCTGTTGAAGCATTTTGTAGCCAACAGTAATTGTTGTACAACAGGAAACTGAAGTGGGTCAAATTATCTTTTAATGATTAATAATCTTGCGCTCTACATTTCCATTGAATTTAATTATTGGAAGAAAATATCTCATTTATGCACTTAGCATTAATAATTGTGACTCAGAGTTCAATTACATTAACACCATTTTTAAAAGATTTCAAATACATTTTATGTGCACAGAAGCAACCAGGAAATGAATAATTGTAACCCACTGTTATTTGTGATTTTTCTTCCGAAATGGATTGTTAGATTGGAGTCAAATTTCTTCCAAGTGCTAATTATAAAACCAGTTTCAAACAACAGAGCCAACTCTGCATCTCAAGAAGCAATTGAGTTACATCATTGTGACAATTGGGTATTCCGTGGTTTGCAATATCATTCACGAAGTGACCTTCTTGTGAGTATCAAAGGTCACCATCTCTGCACTTCTCCTCATAAGCAGAGATTTGTGATCAGGCTGGAGTTTGAAGGGTTTCAGCTTTTCATCCATTGGTGAAACCAATCATATCAAGCATTTTATCCATTGAGAAATTCCCATTCCCATCACAAATTCTCTTTGTTTTTTTAAGCATGCAAAACAACCCCACATTTGAAACGTCATCAAACATTACAGCCCAAGGAAGAATCCTGAAGAAATGTTTTCAGATTACATGGTTATCCCTCAACACCAGATAAAGCACCCAAATAAAGGTGGGCAATAAATACCGACCCAGCTAACAATTTGCACATGCCATGCAAAATGGAAAGAAATAGATGTGATCTATTTTTGTGATATGGCTCAAAAATGAACTTTGCTGAACCAAACTTGAATGTGCCTCCCGGAGTGTTAATGGAAATTTGTTTATATTGCAGAGGTTTATGATCGGAGAGAGAAAACATTAAGACATCAGCAGAGTCTCATTTAGGTCAACAGCTTTTGATTGCAGTTGGAAAGGTACTAGACTGAAGTGTCCGCGACAAAAGAGATTGTTCGGAGCTGTTAGAGAATAAATTACTTCAGGGAAAAATATTAGCTTGGGAAATTTCCAGTCAGGAACATTTGGTTAGAACATTGCGGATTATTTAAAAAAAT
The DNA here is from genome assembly GCF_047496795.1 of Chiloscyllium punctatum. Classification (NCBI taxonomy): domain Eukaryota; kingdom Metazoa; phylum Chordata; class Chondrichthyes; order Orectolobiformes; family Hemiscylliidae; genus Chiloscyllium; species Chiloscyllium punctatum. The sequence continues at coordinate 44,983,586 of NC_092786.1, forward strand.
ACTTTCCAAGTTAAGACCTCTGTTGTGTAAATATTCAAGAAAAAAGCTTAAGAGTGCACAGGACCAGAACTGAAAAGAAGCAGTTAACTTAAGCCTACAGATTTAATCTGAAAGGGAAATTTCTGTGTCCTTTTTAAGTTACTGTTTAGTGATAGTGTTGAAAAGTCAATGGGATTTTGTTTTTGCAATGTGTTTGAAATCTTTCAAACTGTTTATTTGTTTATAACTTAGATTTTAAAAATTCTTCTACACTTTAAACCTTTGTTTTATTGTGAATATCAGTACTGCAGCCTTGAGTGTCTTTATTTCATTGAAAGAGCACCACACTAAAACAACATGATCTATCAAGCCAGATTTCATTCTGGGATTTGACTTGTCCAGTAGTAACATTGTAACAGAAGTTTATAACACTTTCCATTGCTTCATTCTGAACAATATGCATCGAAAATAATCAGTCCTATATTTACAGCACTGTCATTTTTACTATAAAGATGGAGCTCTCCCTCTGGGTTTCTGAGTGACATTTACAGAATGCACCATAGTTCCAAAGTTATCTTCCATAACATCCTTGTTCTATTCTGCAACAGATAGAAATGACTGTTCTTACAAATATACAAATACTTATTTTATCGCTATTAAGTCTGTCTAATTGCTTTTTAATGACAGCATTAACTAGTTTCAAATAAATAGATTTGTATAAAAACAGAACAATGAATTAAGTAAGACTGCATCAAATATTTGATTAAAAATAATTTCTCCCCTTTGTTGCTTTAACAAGGTAATAACTTTGCATTGTCTTTGTGAAAAGGAATTTGAAATAACTTCAGAGAGGCTGGTATCCAGTCACCAAGTCACCCTGTATTTAGAGAGTCTTTGACACTGACCCAGCTCTCAGAGTGAACAGGATGTCTGACACAGTGGGTAAGTCCAGAACTAGAGGATATAGATTTAGGGTTAGAGGGGAAAGATATAAAAGAGACCTGTCGGGCAATTTTTTCCACACAGAAGGTGATAGTTGTATGGAATGAGCTGTCAGAGGAAGTGGTGGAGGCTGGTACAATTGCAACATTTAAAAGGCATCTGGATGGGTATATAATTAGGAAGGATTTAGAGAGATATGGGCTAGGTGCTTGCAGGTGGGACTAGATTGGTTTGGGACATCTGGTCGGCATGGACGGGTTGGACCGAAGGATCTGTTTCCGTGCTTTACATCTCTATGACTCTATATCTGTCAGACGGGGCTCCCTGATTAGAGTAGATTAACAGCCCCAATCAGGGAACTCATATTCCATGAGTTGTGCCTCGTTACAATCACTCGCAATCCTTTTTGATTGAAGTTGACCAGAAATACAATGCATCATGTCTATGAATGAATTTTTTCATGAATGATAAAATTGCATATTCCTGCTCGAGATAGCGAGATTTGATTTAACCTGCATTGCATGGCAAAATCTTTGCATGCAGACATTTAATGCAGAGCAGGTTAGTGATCAGGCTGGAAATAAATCATTACTTGATGCACTGTGGTAGGAGTATGGGAGATTGGGGTTGGAATCCCATATCTGACCCCCTCTCAAGGCCTTTGTATGTGGGAGGGTGGTCTGATTAAAGAGTGCCAGTGACCCAGAAGTACTCTTATGCTTTTGGGTCCATAGGCAGTGCTGTGAAAGCAGGTAACCTCCCTCCAGATCTCTACTTAACGCTATTCAACTGTTCAGTTTCATCAAGTCCAGCCACTGTAAAGACTATAAAGCAGGTTAAATCAGAGAATCAGCATTAACATTGCAGGGCAATATCTCCCCTTCAAACAAAGGAAAAACAATTTTCCTGAAACATTGAGCTAGATAGGATAAGTCCCAGCCTGGTACATTTTCAGTCTGGGGCAGAGGCAGATTGGATGGCTTGCCTACTACTTTCCCAACACCCCTGAGCTCACCCCCATAAACCAATCAGTGGTTGTGTGCCGAAATCTGTTCAGCGTTAGCAAATAAATAATTAGTTGAGTTTGTTAGAAGGAGGCATGGATTCAAGCCTCACCTGCTCCCAAGTTGCGTAATAACATCTCTGAACAGGTTGATTTAAAATATTTACATTGTGCACACCATAATACAACTGCATGAGCATCATAGCAAGAATGCAAAAGGTAATTTGTTACGGAAATTTTAAACAGAGAAGAGGAGATGGAGTTACCACATTTAATAGCCAGAAGATAGTAGCCCCTCCTTTTCCACAGGCCTGTTCCACTAAACGCAGTCTAATACTACCTTTCCTTCTTCCCTAGACTGTGCAAATCCTTCCCCATCCTTATTCCAGGATCCAACTATCTTCTTTGTGGACAATACCAGCATTTTCCACTACTGAGCTGGTGATGTTTGAGGGTCAGCTGGAGGTGTCTGATTGTCTGACAGCTCGACACTATGGGACACCCTCCCCCGAGATGGATGGAAGTCCCATCATCCACCCATTTAGCCCACACACCTCACACTAGGGAGGCTGTCTTAACTCTGTCCAGTCATAAAGACGTAGAGATGTACAGCGTGGAAAAAGACTCTTCAGTTCAACTCGTCCATGCCGACCAGATATCCCAACCCAATCTAGTCCCACCTCCCAGCACCCAGCCCATATCCCTCCAAACCCTTCCTATTCATATTCCCATCCAAATGCCTCTTTAATATTACAGTTGTACCAGCCTCCATCACTTTCTCTGGCAGCTCATTCCATATATGTACCACCCTCTGTTTGAAAACGTTGCCCCTTAGGTCCCTTTTATATCTTTCTCCTCTCACCCTAAACCTATGCCCTCTAGTTCTGGGCTCCCCTACACCAGGGAAAATAATTTGTCTATTTATCCTATCCATGCCCCTCATGATTTTGTAAACCTCTATAAGGTCACCCCTCAGCCTTCGACGCTCCAGGGAAAACAGTCCCAGCCTGTTCAGCCTCTCTCTATAGCTCAAATCCTCCAACCCTGGCAATATCCTTGTAAATTTTTTCTGAATTCTTTTCAAGTTTCACAACATCTTTCTGATAGGAAGGAGACCAGAATTGCACGCAATATTCCAACAGTGGCCTAACCAATGTCCTGTACAGTGGCAACATGACCTCCCAACTCCTGTTCTCAATACTCTGACCAATAAAGGAAAGCATACCAAACGCCTTCTTCGCTATCCTATCTACCTGCAACTCCACTTTCAAGGGGCTATGTACCTGCACTCCAAGTCAGTCACCTCTCTGCAGACTTTCCTCGAAATGTGTGGAAGTGGTGTGAGGTGGGATAGCAAACCATCTGTTTCTCTCTTCAGAGGAGTGTCCTGACCTGCTAAGCATTTTGAGCATTTTCTGTTACTACTTCAGATTTACAGCAGCTGTTGTATTTCACGTTTTGTTCAAAGTAGTTCAATCGGCAATTAGCTTATGAAAGTGGGTTGTTTTCCTATTTATCCTTTTGTGGGACGTGGGTAATGCAGGCTCAGTCAGCATTGATTCTCCAATTTCTATCTGTTCTAGTGAAGTGAGGAGCCACTCTCGTGAACCTCTGCAGTCCCTGTGCTGTAGGTGCACCGACTGTTGTCATTTGTCCCAATCTCAAATGGTTGTGTTGGCGGTGTACTTCCAGTTCTTAAAATTTTAACATCAGGCTTTTGCCTTCTAAAATTTAGTGCAGTGTCACATCCCTGAAATTAGACATCCTGCAAACAAAATTGACCTCATCCAAATCATTAATACATACATAAGGGGCAGTGGATGCAAGATGAATCTTCCAAGCAGGCCAACAGTTATCTTGTTTCAATTCCAGGATTTAAAAAACCACATTCCATTTTCAATTCTGTAGCCAGCTATCTACCCAATTTATCACCGTTCCTTCAATTTCATAGGTGTATCTTCTTGACTCCTTTATATGGCTTTAGAAAAGGTCTTCTAGAAAACCAAACAAATATTCCAATACCTTCACACCTCCAAGATTGACAACACAAAACTAAAACAATCTGTAAATTAAAATGTTCTTCTGTTTTCTCGTGTTCATTGTGCATGCAGAAAGAAATGCTGGTTTGAAATTGTGAATCCAAATCTTTGCATTAATGATCACAGATTCCCATTATAGTAAACTATAATGATTATCGTAAATCTTCACCCAATTTGATTTAGTTCACTTTCACTCTTTACATTCTCTAAAAACATTTCAGAAAAACAACTCTTGTAACGGCAGCTAATATTGTCGATTGCCATAGGGTGACACATTGAAAATGTTCACAAGACCATATGCTTCAGATATAGATTACAACAGATAAACAGAAAACGAAGATGCATCAATTAAAGCTCAGTTGGTAGTCCACTTATCCTTGAGTCCAAAGATTGTGTGTTCAAGTCTCACAGATAGATGCACTGTTACTCTGCACTCTCAGGTGGATATCTCAGATCCTGTGTCATGTACCTCCCAGAAGTTCAAAATACTCACACTTCTGGGCCAAGTGGTGGAATTTTCTTTGAATCCATTTCCCACGATCCAACCACTATTGACTGGTGCATTGTAAAATAAAAGTGCAGCAGTGAATGTGGGAGCCTGACTGCACACTCACACAGCAAATAGCTCCTAACAATACATAAATAACACTGAAAAAATGCTTCTGCATATCAATATAATGATGCCAATTTTTTAAAATGGTGTCAAAACTAACGAAGATTAACAATCTGCATTTATAATTAAACTGACCATCTCTCAGTTGGTTATACCTTATTTATTCCCAACACCCGCATCATTGAGGAAGTAGGATGTTGTGCCTCTATCTTGTGGGTTGACATTCATTGCTGTCAATGTTGAATTTGCATGTGGCACTGGTGATGTGTGAGATGTGCAAGGTTTGTTACTGTTGTGTTATATGTTATTGATGGTGCAACATTTGTCCTTGATGTTGTTGATGTTGACTTGGTGTTTTGAGATGTTATTGGTACTGTTGATGATCTTTTCTGCTTTCCAGATAAGGTGTACTTTAAGTATGGATTCTATTCCCTCTTATGTGCTTACTGGTTTTGATTTCAGTAATGACCTTGGATTCTCAGCTTCACCAACAACTTTTGGCCTGTTCCAGGTTTTCATGTACAATTTGTCTGCTCAACAGCTCAGGCAGGATTTTAATGTGTTCTTGAAGTGTTGCCCTCTTTCTACTTGTGTATCAGTGAGCTGTTTTCTAATATCCCCACCTCACTCGAAGGAAGTATCTTTGTCAGCAGAGGTGACTTGCATTTTCTGCCATTCCATATAGCTGTAAATAGAGGGTGGAGAGCTGCCTTCTGAAAATGCTTCAACCGTTGAGTGTGTAAAAACATCCATTGTGCTTTGAGAACTGGTAGCTTTGAAGTGTTGAAGGTAGGTTTGCAGTGTTTGATTTTGCTGTGCTCTGATAGAGCAGTACTTTCCGAGGGGTGGTGGGGGAGTGGTGTAGCTCGGTTGGCTGGATGGCTGGTTGGTGGTGATGCTGACAATGTGAGTTCAATTCCCATACCAGCTGAGGTTACCACGAAGAATTCTCCATCTCAACCTCTCCCCTCACCTAAGGCATGATGACACTAATGTTTAAACCACCATCTGCTGTTTCCTGAATGAGAGAACAGCCCTATGGTCTGGTAAAACTATGGTAATTTTACTTTTATAAATTTTTCATGTCAGTTTACCTCACACTTTTCTAGTTGTGAGGGAAACAGACAGAGGTGACAACTTCATTGAAATATTTCAACTAACTGGCAATGTTTTTTAGGATTCCCCACATTTGTGCTCACAGGTAGGAGCTTCCTGGGAATTGGGAATAAGTTGAAGTTCATTTCAAAGTAATAGTGACATCTTTCTAAATGCTTTCAGGCATTTCTGCATCCAGTGAAAGTTACAAATGACATGTTGAATTGAATTGAATTAGCTTTAAAGGCATAAGTACTCAAATGGGTTCATTGAAAAGTTAGTAAGTCACCACTTACATGGGTACAAAAGGTACCTAGTAATAGCTTCTTCAGTTACAGCATAGTTACAGGGTAACAATGTCACCAACCCACAAAGCCATCTCAGGTACAGAGTATCTAGGTACAATCATTAGTTAAAGAATAGAGAAATAAAGGAAGAAAAAAAGGTAAAATACAGCTGTACCCAGTATAAGCAAAGGTCAGAAAAACAATAAGTTAAAAGACAAACACTACATTCTCTCTCCAAGGGCTCTCTGCAGCAGCCCAGTCCAGAGAACCTCCATGTCATCTGACCACTGGCTGCCACCACGTTACATGCCAGGCTGCTGCAGGTGCTCCCTCACCATGCGTCTGGGCTGTGCCCGTGCACCTTCACCATGCTCCTGGGCTGTGCCCGTGTTCCCTCACCTTGCTGCCTGTGCTTCCTCAGCATGCTGCAGGTCTCTGGTGTACCCAGTTCGGCTGCCGACCGATGTCCGTGCTTTGGAGGCTGGGCTGAGTGTCCAAGGCTGAGAGAAGGGATGACAAGAGGGATAGAAAAAGAAGAAGAAGAAAAAGAATCGGTGGAACGGAGGAGCTCCGTTTGGTGTGTGCTACTCTGCCACCACCTTACTGGAATTCGGGTCCCATTCGTTGGGTTTATTACAAAATAGAGGTCCAATATTTCCAGTGCATTCATTTCAAAGGTTTTTTAAAAACTGTTTTTTCCTCCAGGTTATCTTCCTTTTAGCTTCTCTATTACTATTTTGCCTTGATGAAGCTTTGTGCCAATTGTGTTCTGTGTTTTCTCCCTTATTGTTGCAGTACAGCAGCCCATGGCATTGCCGGTAGGAGGTTCCATTCACAGTTTATGCAGTTGGTATTGAAGGGCCTGCAAAGGAAAGCTAGAAGTGTTCTCTCCCCAAACACTGGCACCCATGTGCTTCTATCTAGGCTTGGGTTATTGCAATGATGGCGAGACTCTCTAGTTTTGGAAAAGAATGATCGAAAAAGCCAAAGTATGGAAACTCCACCAGCCTCCATTTACAGCCCTTACTGTTTTTATAGAGTGGAGAATAAGAGCAGATCATATCTTGAGTTACATCACACTGCAAATCTTTGCTATAAATTCTGTGTTACAGTCGAGTCCTCCACTATCATCTGATGAAGGAGCGTCGCTCCGAAAGCTAGTGTGCTTCCAATTAAACCTGTTGGACTATAACCTGGTGTTGTGTGATTTTTAACTTTATATCTTGAGGAGGTAGCTGCCCATATACATGAACAACCTCCTCCAATCCTATCTGATTTACTTGGCTGAGGTGTGTATAATACAATGGGAGTGTGGAGATTTGGCCTGGTTGGGGCAGATCTGAACTTTGCAGAGTTCTTTGAAGAGATTGGGTACATGTCGGATATAGTCCTTGGACCTCTTTGATAGAGTTCAGATGCTCTTTGAGAGTGTTAAAAGTAGGCATGGTTGTGCATGATAATGCAACAACTCATTCACTGTCAAATCCATTGAAACTATTAATACATCCGCCAAAACCTATCAGCCAAAATTGTCAAAAGCAGTTGTCAAGCTGTAGGCAATAACCTAGTGGTATTATCACTAGCAATTTAATGCAGAGACCCAGGTAGCATTCTGGGGACCAGGGTTTGAATCCCACCATGGCAGATAGGGAAAATGAATTCAATAATAATCTAGAAATAAAAGAGTCAAACATGACATGAAACCACTGCCAATTGTCAGGAAAAAACCATCTGGTTCACTGATGTGTTTTAGGGAAGGGCCTTACCTGGTCTGGCCTACTTGTGACTCCCGATCAACAGCAATGTGGTTAACTGCCCCCTGGACAATTAGGGACAGGCAAATGGTGCCCAGATCCCATGAATGAAGATTTAAAAGCATTTGAATTTTTTCTTTAAATATTTGTAAAGATACTTGGAGTGTTAAAGAATTATTGCTTGATATTTCACTCAGCCAGTTGATGTAGCCTGCGGGTTTTAATCTGTGCTGCATGACAGAATTTATAACTTTCCATCATCACAGTAAATACTGGCTATTTCATAGTTTGATTGACAACTACAAGTGCTTGTAGATTCTTTGAAGTCAGCCTATGAATTCCAATGCTTATTTTTATAAGGAGCAAAATTAGATATATTGAATGAGTTTTTGTCAATGGAACTCTTCTTTTAATAGTGCATTCTTCAGGAGAGATTTAAGAAGTGTTTTAAATCTCATTTCGGCATAGGTGCTGAGGTGATACTTGCTGGGTGAACTAATGACTAGTGTAGGGCAGACAGAGGTAGGCATGGGATAGCATTGCTAGCGTATCAATTATATCAAAGCTAAGGGATAGGTAGAAGGGCATGTGTTAGTATGGAAAGATTGAGATGTAATGCGATGTGAGATACAGAAGCATGGATGGGGTTGGCTGGGGATATGGTAATGCATGGGTTGGTTATGATGTGGCATGGGGAGTGTGTTGCGTGTAGTAGGTGAGCTTTGGTGGGCTGTTTTGTGTTTCAACGTTTTTGCCTCTTCAGCAGCGTGCCAGAGCCCCAGTGCTGGCCTTCTGCCCAGGTATCCTGTGAACCTCTGTGCTGCTCCTTGTGTCACTCAGCCTAACTCACGGACAACCCAACCACCCAAAAACAAGTGTCCTAACCTCCACAGCACTTACTGCCTGGTTAATTTACAAAGTTGGTGATTGACCAACCCAAGAGTGAGGATTCAGGCCCTGTTTCCAGCTTCCAACTTAGGCTGCTTTTAAAAAGAAAAATCTTTCATGGGATGTGAACATTGCAGTCAGGGCCAGCATTTGTCGCCCATTCCTAATTGCCCCTGAGAAGTTGAAGCTAATTCAGCTTCTTGAACGACAGTGGGATCGGTACACTTAAAATGATGTTAGGTTGGGAGGGTCAACATTTTGACCCAGTGACAGTGAAGGCACAGATAGTTTCAGATGAGAGTAGGATATTGCTCCCTGAGCAACTAGTGATGGCGCCATTGTCTGCTGCCTTTAGGTCTTTCTATAAGACCATAAGGCCATAAACCATAGCAGAGGAAGTAACGGCCATTTGGCCCATCAAGTCCACTCCACCATTTAATCATGGCTGATGGGCATTTCAACTCCATTTACCAGCACTCTCCTCGTAGCCCTTAATTCCTTGCTAGATCAAGAATTTATCAATCTCTGCCTTGAAGGCATTTAACTGCGCTCCATGGCAATGCATTCCACAGGCCCACCACTCTCTGGCTCATTTCCATTCTAAGTTGACCCCCTTTAATTCTAAGGCTGTGCCCATGGGTCCTAGTTTCCCCACCTAATAGAAACAACTTCCCAGCTCCCACCCTTTCTAAGCCATGCATTACCTTGTAAGTTTCTATTAGATCTCCCCTCAACCTTCTAAACTCTAATGAATACAATCCCAGGATCCTCAGCCATTCATCATATGTTTAGGCCTACCATTCCAGGCATCATCCGTGTGAATCTCCACTGAACACGCTCCAATGCCAGAATGTCCTTCCTGAGGTGATGGGCTTTTATATTCCAACCCTCTTGAGATAAATGACAAGACTATACTCGCTTTCTTAATCATGGACTCAACCTGCAAGTCAACCTTTAGAGAATCCTGGACTGGCACTCCCAGATCCCTTTGTACTTTGGCTTTAGGAATTTTCTCACCATTTAGAAAATAGTCCATGCCTGTGTTCTTTTTTCCGAAGTGCGAGACCTCGCATTTGCTCACGTTGAATTTCATCAGCCATTTCCTGGACCACTCTCCTAAACTGTCTAAATCTTTCTGCAGCCTCCCCACTTCCTCAGTACTACCTGCCTGTCCACCTAACTTCGTATCATCGGCGAACTTCGCTAGAATGCCCCCCAGTCCCTTCATCCAGATCATTAATATATGAAGTGAACAGCTACAGCCCCAAAACTGAACTCTGCAGGACACCACTTGTCACCGGCTGCCATTCCGAAAAAGAACCTTTTACCCAACTCTGCCTTCTCTCACACAGCCAATCCTCAATCCATGCCAGTAGCTCACCTCGAACACCATGGGCCCTCACCTTGCTCAGCAGCCTCTCATGAAGCACCTTATCAAAGGCCTTTTGGAGGTTTAGAAAGATAACATCCACTGGTCTAACCTAATTGTTACCTCTTCAAAGAATTCTAACAGATTTATCAGGCATGACCTCCCCTTACTAAATCCATGCTGACTTTTTCTAATCTGACCCTGCACTTCCAAGAATGTAGAAATCTCATCCTTAACAATGGATTCTAGAATTTTACTTTCTAGGTGGTAGGGATTGTAGGTTGAAAAGATGGAATCAAAGGTGGATTTACAAGTTGCTTCACAGCACTTTCTAGATCGCACTCATAGTGCAATGATGACAAAATGAGTGAATGTTTATGACAGTGGTGCCATTCAAGATGATGGCCTGGATGGTGTCAAGCTGAGTATTACTGGAACTGCATTCATTAAAGAGGTGTTTCATCCCACTCCTGCATTGTAGCTTGTAAATGGTGGGAATACACAACATGAACTGTAGCACAAATGGTAACAAATACTTTCCTACTTTACAATAGTGTCTAACATTAATAAGTACTTAAATGAAAGAAAATCTGTGGAACTGGAAATCTGAGGTGAAAACGGAAAGGTGGAGGAAACTCAGCAGGTCTGACAGCAAGAGAAAAAGTGAGCTAACATTTCAAGGGTCGTGGGACTCAAAATGCTCATTCTTTTTCTCGAGAGAGAGAGAGACTGCCAGACCCGCTGACTTTCTCCAGCACTTTTTATGTTTTTGTTTCAACAAGCACATCATTGGCTGGAAAGCACATGGAAACGTCTGGCAGTTATCAAAAAGGAAAAGGTAAAGGTAAAGTTGCCTTTGTCTGATCTCATTAAAAAGGGATTGAGAGAGGATGAGAGGACTGATGGTGGTTTAACCTGAGGCCTATCCACCTCAGGTCAGGAGAGGTTGTGAAGGGGACACCTTCCTGGTAACCTCAGCCGGTGCTAGAATCGAAAGCACGCTGCTGACATCACTCTGCATCACCAACTAACCATCCAGTGAATTGAGCGAACTGACCCTCAAACGTGTAAGATAAATGAAAATTCTTCTTTTACTTCTCTTTAACTAACAATGTTGCTGCGTTCACAGTTTGTATGCTTTAGATGGTGACGGTCTTTAAAAAAAAATTCATTCAGCCATCAACCGGAAAGAGTGAACCTGCTAAGTTGCCACTGATCACGTCTCTGTAGATTTAGCCACCTGCAGACAATCTTTAATTGCACAGCCTGGGTCTTTCGTTGGGTTTCCATCCAGAAGTCAGAATGTCTGACAGCTGGGAAAGGAGAACTTTGGAGCAAGTTGTAGGAGCAGATGCATTCCACTCGTAACCAAGGGAGGAGGGATTAATGGACGGGGGGAGCCTGAACAAAGTAAGTTTGATGATGGAGAGTTTGGAGAGCAAGGAAGTATCTATTCCGGTGGGCCCACAGCAATGGTTTAAAGGCCTTGATCTTCTTTGTAAAGCATCCTTGCCTCCCGTCAGCTGTTGAGTTTCATTCAATGTATAAAACTTCACTGTGATGAGACAGTTGCTCATTTCACCATCCCCTGTACTGGACATGAGCTTAGGAACAGGCAGAAAGTTGTGGGCTGCACCCTGTCTATTTGGTGCCGAAAAATCCCACTCACTTCTGAGCTATGCTAGTATATCAGGCCCAAGTGTTTCTGATTGATGGGGATTGCTCCAATATTTTTAACTAGAGCCCCATAACCCCCCCCCCCCCCCCCAATATACCAACTGGTAGCAGTACATATTTGGAATCTTTATTCAGCACCAACTCTCCAAGACAACTCATTTATAGATGACTTTGACAGATTCACTCATGGTTTAACAAATTGGCAGTTGGACATTGTTTGTTGCATGTATTAGCAGCTGGAGGATGCAAGGCGGATTTCAGCATCAACAGAAAGATTGAATATTGGCAGCAGCAGGGTAATTGGCTGATGGCTGGAATTTTGTATTCACTTTCCTTTTTGTGGACAGCCATTATGTCCAGTTAGACTGATGGGACAGCAATGGTATTGAATTTATTGGTGTGTGTGGAACAAAAACGTTTTCCATATGCCCACAATGATTTGAACAGTTTATCCTTAATTTTCTTTTATACTATAGAGCTTGGGATTAGTCGGATTTTGCAGATCAAATTCCATTCAGTCAATTTTTGTGGAAGCTACAGAAAGTGTATAGGTGTGTTGCCTCAGACAAGTCAAAATCCCTCATCATCAGCTAGTATTGGAACATAAAAGCAGTTACTTTGATAGACAGGGTAGTGGATAAAAAAGAAAGGCAGAATAGGCATTATAAGCTGAATTTGCATAGCAATTCCGAATAATGTGAATCTCAGTATCAGATTAAAGTGCCTCGATTTGCTTCTCTAAGGGATGTCATGTTTCTGCACATCAGGCAGCAGCCAATACATAATCTTTTCATCCATTCAATACCTTCCCTTAATATTAATGCACAGAAGCACCATTTGGTGCTTCCATCTTGATTCAGAAGATTGCCTCCTTGTCTACATGATGAAGGATGGCTTTGTCAGGGGACTTATATACCTACACCTGATTTCTTAATGAGCCTACTACAATAAATGGTCAAACAACGCAAAAGAATTTTAAATTAAGAGACATCATTTCAAATTTGTCCAAGTCATTGCTTGTCGCAGTCATGCAGAGAAAAATTCAAACTGTAGTTAAAAGGCGTAAAACTGGGAATCGAAACAATCTCACAGAATGTGGTTTCACGGTGATAAGAATTCCAATTTTACATCTTTGAATTAAGACTAATTGCAGTTTTTATTTCACTTGGCTTAGATTAGCTAGCATTCTAGTTAAAATCAAATTTAAATTTAAAAAGCTAAGTAAAATCTTTCTTCCTTAATTTGATGGGTTATTTTCCTTCAGGTGAACTGAAACCAGTCTTGTACAAAAAGTGCACGTTTCCTATTTAATGTACAATGCTTTTCTTTAACTTGTCGTCTGGGTAAGTTGATAAAAGTTTTCACAACATGTAGAGAGAAACTATGTAACTTAGTTTGATGCTTCACTAAGGGACATTGTCTAAAATTAGAGCCCAGACAGAAATTAAGAAGCACTTCAATGTACTAAGTTTGGAACTCGGCTAGATCAATTGTACATTTTAAACGTAAGATTGACAGATTCGTGTGAGGCAAGTTATTAAGGGATATAGGCAGGTTATATGGAGTTATGGTACCCTTAATGCTGGAACAGGTCTGGGAAACTACAATCATTTTGTTCCTTTATTTATCTGTTCGTTTAAACTTACTACATTTTTGGCTTTTCCCAAGTTCTGCTGAAAAGGCCTTCAACCTGAAATGGACTGAATCTTCCCAGTTCCTTTGTGGAGGCCAGGGAACATTAAGCACCAAAAGATCCGACTGGGGATGTGGCAGTGGCAGCACGGTCCCTATACATGAGGGGGCTGCTGGTTTCATTGAGTTGGCCTCCCTGCTGTAGGCTGGAAGCACAGACCCCATCCCCTAAAGAGGAGCTGCTGCTAATAAAGGCCACAGCCACAGCCCAAATACTTCATCCACAAAACAGCAGAGTAATCCGTGAATGGTGAGACACTAGGAAGCTCAGAGGGACAGAGGGATTTGGGGTGAGTGTCCACAGATCCCTGAAGATGGCAGGACTGGTTAAGAGGCTAGTTAAGAAGCTATATGGAACACTTGCCTTTATTGGTCATGATTATTAAAGTAGAAGGCTGTGTCGGAGCAGTGTAAAACTTTGTTTAGGTGACAGCGGGAGTACTGTGTGCTGTTCTGGTCACCTCATTATAGGAAGGATGTGATTGCACTGGAGGGGATTCAGAGGACATTCACCGGGATGTTGTCTGGGATGGAGCATTTTTTTCTATGAAGAGAAGCTGGATAAGCTCAGGTTATTTTCTTTATAGCAGAGAAAGCTGTGGGGGTGGAGGAAAATGTATAAGATTATGAGGGGGATAGACAGGGGGCATAGAAAGCAGCTGTTCTCCCTTAGTTGAAGGGTCAGTAGGGTGGATGAAAGGCAGAAGATTTAGAGGGGGTTAGGTGGAAGATTTTTTTTCACCCAGAGGATTGTTGGTGTCTGAAATGCACTGCACAGGAAGGTGGTTGGAGGTAAGAAACCACACACCCTTTTAAAACGTACTTGAGTCAGCACTCAAAGAACATTCTAACATTCAAGGCCATGAGCCAGGTGCTGGAAAGTGACACCAGTGTAGATTTAGAGTAGCTTTTCCAGAGTGGACTCAATGAGCCAAAGGGCCTCATCTGCACTGCAGGATTTGATTATTTGATGAAGGGTGTCCCACCCAGTCTAAGGGGCCTGATCCTCCAAAATCTTTGCCTTTGACTCCGAGTGCACCTCTGTATTAATGTGTTTGGTCATTTCTGTCCTGTTTGAACAGTGGCTTTCCTCATGAGTCCACCCAGATCCTCGAGCTTCTGGCCCTCTGAGCCAGTCATTTTGGAAGGCCACTATTAGTCTTTAGAAGGATGGTACATATGAAGGCGACTCAATAAGAGGCCAGCAAAGGTAGTTCAGTAGTCTGGATTCCAACTAGTGCAGCCTAGAGACCTCCATTTGGTCCAGAAACCCCTGGGAAAATTCTACCCTTTCACTGTGTTTCACTTGCCAGAGAAGCAGCTGGCATTTCAAACATTTTCTCAAATCTATTTTACATTCATTTTAGTGCCTAACTTCCAGGAATGCCATTTTTAGTGCTAGTTATCTTCCAGGAATGCCATCTTGAAGGACTGTTCTTCACCCAGAGAGGACTTTGGTCTTCAATTTTGTTTGCTTTCATTACTCTTTTCTCTTCAGGTGTCTATCAGAATTTGCTTGTTGCATCACCATTCCCTTTGGCTTTGCATTCTCAATACATTTTTTCATTTAACCCTCCTCTTTGGCTCGAACATACAGACCTTCACTTTCGATTTTCCCCTTTCTCGTGCTTATACTCTTTTACCATCATCAACCTGAAAATTTGACCAGATTCTCACTAATAAGGAAAGATGAAAGTGGGAAATGGCTCATCACATGGATGATCTTCTGCTGCAGGGAGGCAAGGGTAGAATTAGGTCAGGTTTGCTGAACCAAGGAGCATGTGGCAAGATGGCTGATGCAAAAGCTTGCCTTCATTGAGTAGGGCTTCAGCCCAGCTGCATTCAGGGCTGAAGGTCCAGAGAATGAAGGTGAGCCTTCTCAATTTCACACCAACAACATCAAAGATAGTTAATGCTTTAATAACTTCTCAAAACCATCAACTGTGAACTCACACCCCTCCTGAAATTAGTGGTTCTGGACATTTTTAAACTCAGTCAAGCATTCTTAATGGGCTTACAGATAATAACAAATCTTATCCCTCTAACAATCACTCCTCACATTTCAGCCACCCCCAACTACCCAGCAATTACCCCCCCCATGCCATGTCCTTCCTGTATTCTCTGAAGTATCCACAGTGGGAAGATCTCTAGAACTATATGAAACAAAAGACTTATAACAAATCAATAGAGGTTGCAATTGAATACACTTTATTCTGAAAACAAAAGTAATTCATGAAACCTATTCAAAAATCATGGGGGCCCTCAGTGACACAATTTAATTCTTTAACCCAAAGAAAGCTAAATCTTTATAACTTGACAAATGTGAACACACTCCTCTGCTGGATTTAACAGTTCTTGACATTTTGGAATTCAGCCAAGCATTCATAAAAGTTTATAATAAGAAATCTTTGGAATCAATCAGCTGAGCCATTGAATGTGCAATTCAGGTCATCTTTATGCTAGTCCAGATGAACTGTCAATCATTGCATTTCAGCAAATGGTGTTTTTCTTAAAAAGAAACATTGAATGAACGTTGTATATTGCATAATTTAACTAGTTTGTGGTTAATCATAACATTCAATTGGATAATTGCATCCAATTCTGGATGCCATATCTTTGGAAGGATATGAGGACATAAAATAAATGCAGGAATAATTTGCAAGAATAATTTCAGTCTCAAGAATAAAATAAAAGGGGCAGAAGTAAAATGGCTGGAAACCTCAGCTTGTCTGGCAGCATTTGTGACGAGAAATCAGAGAGAACATTTCTCATCCGGGGGAGGGGTCACTCAACCTAAAGCATTAACTCGGATTGCTCTTCCCAGATGCTGCCAGACCTACTGAGATTTTCCAGCAATTTCTGTTTTTGTTTCTGATTTGCCGCATCCATGGTTCTTTTGGTTTCTAATAAGTTGAAGAGGTTAGTGCCGCTGTCCTTGGACAAGACAGTATTAAGAGGAAGCTGGATTAAAGTTTGAAAATCACAATGAGTCTGGACACAACAGACAGGGAGGGGCTGCTCCGATCGGCAGAAAGGTTGAACAACAGAGGCCACTGATTTAAGGTGATTGGCAAAAGAAGCAAATGACAGGAGGAAAGTTCTTGTGCAGCAAGTGATTAGAGTCTGGAATGCACAGCCTGCGCGATATGGAGCAAGCCTGAATTATGTCTTTGAAAAAGAAGTGGATAATTATTGAAGAGATAAAGAAAGACAAGGCTAATTGGCCATGCTAATTTGCCCATAGTGTTAGGTACATTAGTCAGGAGTAAATGTAGGGTAGGGGAATGGGTCTGGTGGGTTACTCTTCGAAGGGTTGGTGTGGACTTGTTGGGCTGAAGGGCTTGTATCCATACTGTAGGGAATCTAATCTAATGTGGTAAAGGAATTCATTGCAAAAGGCGGCTGTGGAGGCCAGGTCATTGAGTATATTTAAGACTGAGATAGATCTGTTCTTGGGTATCAAGGGGATTAAGGCTTACGGGGAGAAAGCGGGAGATTGGGGTTAAGAAACTGATCAGCCATGATTGAATGGCAGAGTAGACATGATAGGCTGCATGGCCTAATTTCCGCTCCTCTGTCTTATGGAAGAGAGAAATGGGGTTAGGCGAGTATAATAGATGTCTGTAACAAAAATAATGAAGGCTTTTCTAAAGAAAATTCCATTTTTAGTTTAAGAAGTCCACAAATATTTGCTTGAAGATGCTCAACAATTATGTATGAAGACTGACTCGGTCACCTTAAATAGTAGCACATGCGAACACTCTTGTCAAATTGCTTTATTGTAATCTCAACATTTCTGTCAAGGTAGAATGATTCGCAACAATGTAAGAAACAACTGAAAAGAATCTACAAATTGAGTTTGGAGAACAAAAGAGGACAAAGGTTAACAAAAAGTTCTGAGGGAGGTGGCTGAGGAAATAGCGGAGGCGTTGGTTGAGATCTTTCAAATGTCACTGGAGTCAGGGAAAGTCCCGGATGATTGGAAGACCGCTGTTGTAACCCCCTTGTTCAAGAAAGGATCAAGACAAAAGATGGAAAATTATAGGCCAATTAGCTTAACCTCGGTTGTTGGCAAAATTCTAGAATCCATCTTTAAGGATTCTAAATTATTGGAAGAGCAGGGTCGGATTAGAACAAGTCAACATGGATTTAGTAAGGGGAGGTCATGCCTGACAAACCTTTTAGAATTCTTTGAAGAGGTGACAAGTAGGTTAGACCAGGGAAACCCAGTGGATGTGGTCTATCTAGACTTCCAAAAGGCCTTTGATAAGGTGCCACACGGGAGGCTGCTGAATAAGGTGAGGGCCCATGGTGTTCGAAGTGAGCTATTGGCATGGATTGAGGATTGGCTGTCTGACAGAAGGAAGTGAGTTGGGATAAGAGGTTCTTTTTTTGGAATGGCAGCCGGTGACCAGCGGTGTCCCACAGGGTTCAGTGTTGGGGCCACAGCTGTTCACATTATATATTAATGATCTGGATGAAGGGACTGGGGGCATTCTAGCGAAGTTTGCCGATGATACAAAGATAGGTGGACAGGCAGGTAGCACTGAGGAAGTGGGGAGGCTGCAGAAGGATCTAGACAGTTTGGGAGAGTGGTCCAGGAAATGGCTGATAAAGTTCAATGTGAGCAAATGCGAGGTCTTGCACTTTGGAAAAAAGAATACAAGCATGGACTACTTTCTAAACGGTGAGAAAATTCATAAAGCCAAAGTACAAAGGGGTCTGGGAGTGCTAGTGGAGGATTCTCTAAAGGTAAACATGCAGGTTGAATCCGTGATTAAGAAAGCGAATGCAATGTTGTCATTTATCTCAAGAGGGTTGGAATATGAAAGCAGCGATGTGCTACCGAGACTTTATAAAGCTCTGGTTAGGCCCCATTTGGAGTACTGTGTCCAGTTTTGGGCCCCACACCTCAGGAGGGACATACTGGCACTGGAGCGTGTCCAGCGGAGATTCACCTGAATGATCCCTGGAATGATAGGTCTAACATACGAGGAACGGCTGAGGATCCTGGGATTGCATTCATTGGAGTTTAAAAGGTTAAGGGGAGATCTAATAGAAACTTACAAAATAATACATGGCTTGGAAAGGGTGGACGCAAAGAAATTGCTTCCGTTAGGCGGGGAGACTAGGACCCGTGGGCACAGTCTTAAAATTAGAGGGGGTCAATTCAGAACAGAAATGCGGAGACATTTCTTCAGCCAGAGAGTGGTGGGCCTGTGGAATTCATTGCTGCAGAGTGCAGTGGAGGCCGGGATGCTAAATGTCTTCAAGGCAGAGATTGATAAATTCTTGATGTCACAAGGAATTAAGGGCTACGGGGAGAATGTGGGTAAGTGGAGTTGAAATGCCCATCAGCCATGATTAAATGGCGGAGTGGACTCGATGGGCGGAATGGCCTTACTTCCACTCCTATGTCTTATGGTCTTAACAACTTTCTTTATCTCACAGTGCTCTGAAAACTAGCCAAAGATTTCTTGTTTAAAATAATGTTCCTGAGCTGAGTGTGCATGCAGTTGCAACATAATCAGAGTTAGCTGTGTGACAGGCAAGGCGATGGCATTGTTGATTTAGGAGTGAGTTGCTTGTAGAGATCAGTAAGATTTTATTGATCTTTCCATTCCCTGAAAAGTTCACAGGTAAAGGCCACACTTATTTCCCCGAATTAAGAAACAATAGAATAAAAAAAGGTTCACTGACCCTGAACATTGGACTCTGGTCTCTTTTAATCTCTTGTAAGAGGCAGCAATAACTGCAGAACAATGGGAGTTTGAAAGACACAAAAGAAGTTTAAGTCAGTTGATCCTCAGTAGGAGTGCATGTCCTAGTTTCCTCAGTCAGTACATTAAAAATGGTGTATGTTTTTTAGACAGCTGTATAATGGGTTTGGATCCAAGGTGGGTGAATGGATCTAATTAAATGGCAGAACGGGCTTGAGGAGTCTGTTCCTGAAATCTTTTTGAACATTCTAAATTTAACATGAATTGTGTTGTCATATTTTCTGTAGTAAAAGCTTCCCAGTCATAAGTTTTAAACAAGGTAAAAACAATGACTGTAGATGCTGAAAACCAAATACTGGATTAGTGGTGCTGGAAGAGCACAGCAGTTCAGGCAGCATCCAACGAGCAGCGAAATCGACGTTTCGGGCAAAAGCCCTTCACCTGATGAAGGGCTTTTGCCCGAAATGTCGATTTCGCTGCTCGTTGGATGCTGCCTGAACTGCTGTGCTCTTCCAGCACCACTAATCCAGTATAAGTTTTAAACAGTTGGACAGAAATTATTATGGTGAAGTAATAATCATGACTAGCGGGGGACAAAATTCCCAAATCTGAACCTGGTCAGAAATAAGATGTATTGAAACATTACACCTTACTGCAGCTGTCTCAAGATAACAACAGTCCTGATCTACTAGAGAAAGCTGACATGCCAAACTACTTTCCATTCATCGGTTATGCATTGAATGTTTGATCCAGATGACATGTAGATTCAAATCCTCAGCCCAGAAAATGAGCTTCACTTGTCCTGTTCTGAGTCCGCGGCCCATCCAATGTGTCCCCTTCCCTGTAAAATTCTGCTAAGAGGCAGTAGAGTAATTGACAACTCTAATCATTCCAAAATGATGAGGTGGTATCGAAGATTGGAGTCTTCTGTGTCACAGGTTCACTTCTGGAGTTTCCTCAGCTCCTGGTCTATAAAACAGAGTTCTCTTTTGCTCCTTCATTCATGCAATGTGGGCATCACTGGCTGGGCCAGCACTAATTGCTCATTCCTGGTTGGCCCTGAGAAGGTGACAGTGAGCTGCCTTTTGGAACTGGTGCAGGCTATTTGGTGCAGAGCTACCCATAATGCTTATCAAGGAGGAGGTTCTGTGGTTTTGACCCAGTGACCCTGAAGGAGCAAGTATATCTTTCAGAGTCTGGGTGATGGGTGGTTTGAAGGGGACCTTGTTGTTTCCAGAAGACGGCATTACTAGGCTATTATGGCTTGGGTGTCAGGATCAGGGCTTTGTGCTTCATAGAATGAGGTGGCTCATCAGTTAGCACTGCTACCTCACAGTGCCAGGGACCTGGGTTCAATTCCAACCTTGGGCAACTGTGTGGAGTTTGCTCATTTATCCCGTGTCTGCATGAGTTTCCTTTGAGTGCTCTGGTTTCCTCCCACAGTCCAAAGATTTGAGGTCAGGTGAGTTGGCCATGCTCAATCACGCATAATGTTAGTTACATTAGTCAGGGATAAATGTAGGAGAATGGGATTGGGTGGGTTACTCCTCAGAGGGCTGAAGGGCTTGTTTCAATACTGTAGAGAATCCAATCAGAATCCCCACAGTGTGGAAGCAGGCCATTCGGTCCATCAAGTCCACACCGACCTTTTGAAGAGCATCCCACCCAGACTCATCCCATCCCTGAAACCCTGTGTTTCCCATGGATAATCCACTGAGCCTCCATAGCCATGGACATTATGGGCAATTTAGCATGGCCAACCCTCTTAACCTGCACACCTTTGCATTGTGGGAGCACCCAGGGAAACTCACACAGACGCAGGGAGAATGTGCAAATTCCATACAGACTGTTGCCTAGGTCCCTGGCGCTGTGAGGTACAGTGCTAACCACTGAGCCACTGTACCTCCTATAATCCATTCCAAGTCAGCATTGA
This sequence comes from Chiloscyllium punctatum, assembly GCF_047496795.1. Classification (NCBI taxonomy): domain Eukaryota; kingdom Metazoa; phylum Chordata; class Chondrichthyes; order Orectolobiformes; family Hemiscylliidae; genus Chiloscyllium; species Chiloscyllium punctatum. The sequence goes on from NC_092786.1 coordinate 45,004,577, forward strand.
CAAATGAATCCAGCAGCCTTCACCAACAGCTGAGAAGTGACTCAAGTTGTTCGAAATAGATACAATTTATCCAGAAATTTAAATTGCAAACAAACAAATACAAAGAGACTAATCATTTCAGTGCAGAACCTATAAGTGTTTCTCATAGATCAAAATGTGCAGTGAATGATTAATCAGGCTACGGTCCAAAGATTTCAAAACTAGCTATATTTATCTCCACTTCATGGCCTATGCAAAATCCATCTTCGTAAATTGCTGAATGTGTACCAAGAATCAGCTGTATAATAGTTTTGGAATAAAGGTTATCATAATTTTCTGATTAATTGCTTCATTTGTCACCCACAAATAAATCTCCACTTAAAAAGGATTACTCATTTATAAGTCAAAGTACTTCTGACCTGCAGCCTGAAACTATCTTTTTTTTTATTCTCTACAGTAACCTTAAACATCATTTGAACTCGAATTGTCCTAAAGCTAAATATTTTTAAAAAGAGCCATTATACATTGCCTCAAAGTTATAACATTTCTCTTTACAAGCAGGATAATACGCGTGTGTTAAATGGTGTTACACTTCATTTGGCATAAAACAACATATTATCTGACATTGCAGGCTGACTGTGGGCATACTTATAACATATTAATAGAAGTTTCTACCCTATAAATGCCCTGACACAACGATCTATCATGTTGCTTTAACACCACAGCTTGTCTCTTCCCCCTATAATACAATGCCTTTTTGGTTTAAAGAGTGAATTGCACTGTTTTGCACAATCTGAACTGCCCAATAACTAAAACCAGTCTTGCACGAGGGCTTGTTGCTTTTTACCTGGCTGTATTGCTGGGAGTTCATCTGGAGCTCAAGGCAAAGATAGACATTTTCAAAAGGTCAAAGTCTTGGAGCTGACCTATAAAAGTGATTGAAAATATAAGAGGTAAAGTAACCCAATGTCATGAGAATTAAACTGTTCCAGAAAGTGGGTTGGCTCAGAACAAAAGTTGTAACATGATAAAGGCATGAAGTTAGAGCCCAGAATTTGCTGTGAGCAGTGTAGGAATGATTCTCCTACTCATTCCTCTTGTCTGTAGCTTCCAACAGATACGCTTGGCTCATTTGCAGAGATTTCTAGTTTGAGGGACTTCACCCTCTGTAAGTGTCACCTGTGAGCAGGATAAACACCAGGCAGAATCTTTAAACAAGTATGTCAATGGCATCAGAACATAAGAAATGGAGGCAGGAGTAGGCTATTCGGCTGATTGCGACTGTTCCACCATTTGGTAAGATCATGGCTTACGAATTGTAGGTGCCGGTGTTGGACTGGGTGTACAGTCCAACGTTAGCTTTCGGAGTGCTGCTTCCTGATGAAGGAGCAGCGCTCCGAAAGGTGGTGCTTCCAAATAAACTTGTTGGACTATAACCTGATATTGTGTGACGTTTAATCATGGCTTATTGCATCTTAGCCTGACCTCCACTTTTCTGCACACTCTATAACCTTTTGACCCATTACCAATTAAAAACCCGCCTATCCCCTCCTTGCATTTCTTCAGTGTCCCAACGTCCACCAGACTCTGGGGTAACAAATTCCACAGATTCAGGACCCTTTCAGAGTAATAGTTTCTTCCGATCTCAGTTTTAAATTTACTGCTCCTTATCCTAAAATTGCTCATCCTAGATATCCCCCCTTCCCTGAGAAAATGTCCTTTCTATGTCTATTTTGTCAATCCCCTGTAGCATCTTATATATCTCAGTTAGATCTCCTCTCATTCTTCTAAACTCCAGCAAGTATCATCCTAAAGTGCTCAATTTTTTCGAAGAAGACAAATCCTTTATCTGTGGAACTCAGCTCTTCCCCAGTACCATCCCTCTCAACATCCGCACTGACTCTCAGATGGTTAGACCGCTGATCTGGCAACTGTGGTTTGTTGCCATATTTTATCTTATGTTTCCTGGTGAAGCTCTAAGATAAAATGTCAGGGGATAGCAGGCTATTGAGCAACTGCAGGTAAATGGGATTAGTGCAGTTTGGCATTTGTTGGTCGCATATACATGGTGTGCCAAAGGGCTCTATGACTCATTGATCATGTGTAGAATTGATATTGTGATGTTCTTTTCAGCTTTAACTCCAACCTCCCTCCCAAAGCATTTTTGACTTGAGTATCACCTGCAAATGTGCACTTTACATACTTCAATATTTGAAAAGGAATCCTGTTTTCAGGTGTTGCCTATCTTTGTTGCCAATCCTTAGCTTCCCTCAAATAGTGTTAACATATTCTTCCTTTACAGTCCTACTATTCCTTTGGCAGTGATGCTGCTACTATGGTTCTGGGCTGGTGGTTAGTCATAGTCATAGAGATGTACAGCACGGAAACAGACATTTTGGTCTAACTCGTCCATGACGACCAGATATCCCAACCCAATCTAGTCCCACCTGCCAGCACCTGGTCGATATCCCTCCAAACCCTTCCTATTCATATACTCATCCTGCTGCCTTTTAAATGTTGCAATTGTACCAGCCTCACTATACATGTACAACTCTCTGCGTGAAATTTCTGATCTCAGCTTGACATCTAGATGGTTTTAAGCTATATCATTAAGGGATTAGGATTTCTGGCCACTGATGTGATGTAGATGTGCTTCTGTTGAGCATATCCAAGATATGGAACTTTTATGTGTTTGATATTCATCCATGTGTTTGGTTTTCTTCAAATGCCTTGGACACCACCTTCTCCAGGAAGAAGTCATGCTTTGATCTAGTGAACAGTGAGTTAGGAAAGGGGGATAAAGGCTTAAACATTGTCCTGACTGTTATATTAACAATGTATGTTGTGTATTGTATTGGTCCTGTGCTTGTAATGGAATATTGACTCCTACCCATGAGTAATAGCATAGAAGACCTGCTAGGAGTACATACAATTGAAAAAGGATAATATGAGGCTAAAAACAGGTGTAGCTTTTACCATTTAAAGGAAAGTGTGAGGTTCCAAACCTCTAATTATTGCGCATTGTTCTGGCGTTAAATGCAGAACACAATTTCATTTTACCCATTTCATCCAATTTGTAATTACTACTGTCAAGAAAACCAAAATACAATAAACACAGCAGTGTGCTGAAATTGTTTGGAAGCATGCGTTTCCCTTTAAGTCAGAGAATCTGAAATGAGGGTAAGCTTCCAGGCTCATACATTGATCCATTGTACAGCAACATGTTGTTTTGGTGTTCATCCAAGTGTGGAATGACAGTGATGGGGACGGGAATACATTTCTACTCCCCTGGCCTCCTCCGTTACAGAATCAAATGCTTTCAGGTCAAGTATAGCAAGAGCTAGAAATGTGAACTTGTTACATTTGTCTCAGCAAAAATAGCAGTCACGATTATGCTCTTAACTTTTCCAAGCCATTGCTCCTGTTACCTATGCGTTAGATTGCATGTGTAACCTTCGGAATTAATTACTCAGTACCAAACTATTGGATTTATAGAGATGAGGATAAAACAATATTTTTGATTACCAATAGAACAACAATGCACCAGACCTGTGCTTGACTGGATAGCATTAAAAAAACCACAAGGGCAGTTAGGAATGGACAATTAATGCTGGTCTAGCCAGCACATGTACATCCTGTGAAAGAAGTAAATACAAACAGTGATGTGATCACAACTGGAAGTTTTACATGCATGCACCCATGGCTCAATAGAAGCACTGATAGAAGAACCAGGAATGGAGTCCAGTTAGGCCAATTTAAAGTGTTCTGTGACTATGGCTTTATGATAGTGTTGTAAAAACTGGAAAAAATGGAACATATTCCATGATTGAGATAAGCTTGGCACCCGATTATCCAATTGGCCCAACCAAGACGCCAGTTGGAAACAAGAGGTCGATCAATATATTCTTTTGTGTAGGTGATCCAACACAGTGTATAGTCAATGCTACATATTTATATTGACTAGCAGTCCTGGCATTCATAGAATCCCTACACTGTGGAGGCAGGCCATTTGGCCCATTGAGTCGCTCAAAAGTGCACTCCGCCCAGCCTCAACCCCTATCCTATCCCTTGAACCCTACATTTCCCATGGCTAATCCATCTTGCCTGCACAAACCTGGACACGATGGGCAATTTAGCATGGCCAACCTATCTAATCTGGACATCTATGGGGCAGTAAGAAGAAACCCATGCAGATGTGGGGAGAATGTGCAAACTCCACACAGACAGTCGCCCCCAAGGCTGGAATCGAACCTGGGTCCCCAGTGCTGAGGGGCAGCAGTGCTAACCACTGAGCCACCGTACCATGTTGGCATGTGCATTATTTGCCAAGCAGGCCATAAGCTACCTCTCATCAAATGCTGTGATACATTTTGGTGGCTGCCTGTGCCACTGATTTTGCAAATGCTTTGCAAATTAATGTTGACTAACTGTATTAATTTTGCCCATTTACATGTGTTGGTGTTTGGCCAATGCAATTTAATGCAGCTGTACTATCACCTCAAACCCAAACAGGAGGCTGGAAATACTCGTTAGATTTGCTCATTCTGGCAGAGGATGGAGGCTTGAGAGAGAGTTACATTTACATTGGAGGTAACTATGTTACACTCTTTCCTAACCTGCGTGTACAGATTTTAATCCATCTTGGCATGTCACATATTTGCTTTCTGACTTAATGAGCTAAGGAATAAGAGAAACGGAGTGGAGTGCTTTCCTGAGTGGTGGGTTTAAGAGGCAGGGTATTTAATCGATGGGATGGTAGTAGGTGGGTGCTCATGTATCCCTATTTCAGTTTGTGGTAGTTAGACTCATGGATGACTTTCCAATCCAGCTTCCAATTCAAACCATCAAAGAGAAATGTAAGAACCAATTAAGACACTCTTCCAACAATTGTTGGGTGAGAGGCTTTCCTCACATAAGAAACAGTGGCCCATGGAAAGGGTCCTGTCTGCTGGCTGTTTGCCCCTTTTCTGTGGACATCTCCGGGTGTCCTTAGAAAGGGAGCACGCTGTGTCCATCAGTGCTCTCGATGCCTTTAGAGAGAGGTGGGCACTGCGGGGAATACAGTGCTTTATGGTCCCCTCCAACTCCATTTTGATTTAATCCCTTCCCACCCTCCATACCCCCTTCACTTTTGATGGTTCACACTACGCCTAGTAGGTTTTGTATGCAATCCTCCAATTGGCTGCACGGGTGATGAGTGTGATGATTAATAGTTAAAAAATAACATGGTGATTTGATGATGGGAAAGTCACTCAATTGTGTGATAACACTGCTGGATATAAAACACAAACAAACAAACCTACAGAGGTTTCCTGTCATCTTCCAGGGATTGACGGATTGAAGGACCTGGCATTGGGAATGGACAGGCCCTCACTGAGAGTTGGCACTTCTGCCTTTGCTGTTGACCTCTCTAGGATGCACCCTCTGTTGTCCATGGAGCCCCTATTGCCATTACTTACCCCCAGCTTGGGTTCCTCAGCCATCTTGGGATTTTGTTGGTGGGCATCCCAGTAGTGACCACTTCTGAGAAAATCAATCTCTGATTGGCTGCCTACCTCTGGGGTCCTGATCCTGTGGAAGGCCTATGGGTGATACTATTTAACTGCCTGATTGGGTACGTACCCAGTGGAGGTGGCAGTGTCTCTTGCTGACTCTGCAGTGGGCAATCGATATCCTTGTCACTTCCATAAGATTCCCCTTCACCCAGTCTCCTGGGCCAGTGTTTTTAGATATGTAGTGAGCCAGGGCTGACTTTGCTAGTGGCTCATGATGCTGGTTAAGCTAGAATAATGGTAATATAACTAAAACAGAAAATCAGAATGCTCAACTAATGCTCCAGAGACAAGAGTTCAAATCCCACAAAACCAGCTGAAGAAATTTAATTTCAATTAATTAATAAAATGCTGGTCTCATTAATAATAATCATGAAACTACAGCATTGTCATTAAAAACCTATCTAGTTGCTAATGACATTCAGAGGAGCATAATCTGCTGTGCTAACCCCTTCTGTCTTACATGTTGACTGCAAATCCACAGCAGTGTGGTTGACTCTTAACTGCCCTCAGACGTGGCCTAGCAAGTGCCTCATTTGGATTAAAGTGCTGTAGAAAATGCACTGTGGGTGCACTATCTACACCATGGATGGACTGCAGTGGTTCAGTGCCTCACTAATTAGCAATGGGTAATAAATTCTGGCCTTGCCAGTGATGCTCACAGCCCATAAACAAATATAAAAATAAAGTATTCTCATTTTAACACTGATGGTTCCTCTAAGTAACAGCAGGGGATAACTTTCAAACCTTAAAACCAGCAGTGGGCCGATGTATCAAGCAGAACGACAGAAGCTTTATTTGCAAGAGCAAATTCCTTCATTGGTTTCCCCATGGAAACCGAGCAGTGGCAGTAGAGAATCCTGTACGTTTACTATGTGGTAGGTTTCCCCAAAGTGCAAAGAATTGTACACATGTAGCTACATGGGCTCCAGTCCCCAATTCCCCCAACCCAGTCACCTTTCATAAAAGAACTACCGCTCATTAATGTTCATTAGTCTATGGCTGTGGGGCCACAAGTTGTATGCAATGTCTCCTACCCCAGTAGCAATCATGATTATTTTATGCTAATTGATTCTGCAATCACTGTATGAAGGGCACTGATCCACAGACTGAGGCTGTGCATACAAAGATCTTATTTTCAGACAGGGTGAATCTGGGGCAGGACCTTATTGATGACTGCTTCACATAATACCTGTGAGTTGAGGCTGCAGGGTGGGGGATTTAAACGAAAGGCGAACATCAGTACATATTGTAAACAACTCATCTGATCCCAACAATTGATCTTCTACCAAGCTGCCATTGTGACCTTTAAAGCTTTTGCAAGAGCATTGTGAACTCACAGAGCCCTTCAGATGTCACTATATTCACAAAGGAGTTCTGATATGTTATAATTTTGATGTCAAAGTACCACATGGCCCTCAAAGATATGTCCTTATTGGTATGCGCCAGTCTTAAAACAAAATAATTGAACATTCATGAGAATACAGCCTGAATATTTAAAGAGAGACTGTATAGCTTTTTAAAGGAATGAGGCTATTGTGATGTTCTGTCTGTCAAAGAAAGACAGACAACACTTTTTAACCTTGTTTACACAAAAAAAGCTTATGAAATTATTTCTGCTTTTGAAGAAGCCTTTATGGGCTGCATTAATGCTAAGGATATAAGAAAATAAGAAGAGAAGATGATATCAAGGCCCCTTTGTCCTACAGCGATGGTCTTATTCGATTATTCATTCACTCAGCAGTAAATGCACTAAATGTTACAGATATTCAAGTTTCCTGCTTTGATCTTGTGGTCTGTCCTGAGCATCACATCAAAAATTAGCAGCGATGCCATGACTTCCTTCAAGTCCTTGGACTAAGGCGAGAGAGAATTGAACCAAAGTTTTTTGCCGTGGATGGTCATCCTGCGGCTTTTCCTAGAAACCGGTAATCCCAGCTCTAACAAATCCCACTATAAACTGGCCAACTCTTCCTCACCGGTTAAACTCCTCTGAGTGGAAAGGTCACCTCAACCCAGAACAAACTTAAAATTAGATGGTTCCGAAAATGACATTTTAAATGCAATTCGCAGACAATAGAAACCTGTAATCATATGGAAAAGTTCCAATCTGTCTGCCTTTCCAGCCTGGTGATTCGGATTCCAGCCAGAGAGTGGGGAATCTATGGCATTCACTGCCACAGAAGACTGTGGAGGCCAGGTCATTGAGTAGATTTAAGTTGGAGATAGACAGGTTTTTGATTGTCAAGGGGATCAAAAGGTAAATGGGGAGAAAGTGGGAGAATGGGATTGAGAAACTTATCAACCATGGTTGAATGGTGGAGTGGATGGACTGAATGGCCTAATTTCTGGCTCCTATGTCTTATAGCCTGTGTTATAGTTTTGTGACATTGAAGTCAAAATGTTTTCCTTTAAAAATTCCTGGGTTCATACTTATAATGAAATCTGATGAGTAAAAGGTGTCTCACTGACTCTGTGGTAGCGAGGCAACACCTCATCACTTAAAGCTTCAAACATCTCACTTTATGCTATAGAGAAACTCAGACATTCAAAACAGCTTTCCTTCTCAAGTAGCCACATATTTTCCTGTGCATCAAAACTGACAATGTAAAATTAAAAATATTATAAAAATATAAGACAGTATACCGCTTTAAAACAGAGGGGAGTGGGGCTAGGGAGGGCTTAATTACATTTATAGGCTCTAACGCAATTATTGCTTGTCCTCCAAACCTAATTTGTCTAAGAACAACTCTAGATCATTTCTTCCTGTTGCAACCCCATGGGAGACATACTAGTACCATATTATATCATTGTATTATTGTGTTTTATTCTATTTGTCATTCCCTCCTGTAAAATATTCCCCAACAGAATACCTATAATTTTACAGTTTAATAGAGATGGTATAGTGGTAATGTAACCCAGCAAGAGTCACTATGTTCAGGAGATGAGAGGGAGAAAAACCTATTAAGATAGCCAATAACATATTGTAATATCTTGGATCGCTTTGAGTTTAATACAAGAATGTGGAAGTATTAATGTCGCTTTACCCATAAATGCTCAAAATGGTGTGCTGTGTTTGGCATAAATCAACAATGTTGCTGTGAATCAAATCACATTGTTTGCCTGAGCTCCACATAACAAGGGTATTGAAAAACAGATTTCATGAGGAATTCTGTATTATCTGCAAATTGATGTAGCTAATATATTCGAGGAGAAAGTGAGGACTGCAAATGCTGGGGATCAGAGTCGAGACTGTGGTGCTGGAAAAGCACAGTAGGTCAGGCAGCATCTGGGGAGCAGGACAGGCAACATTTCAGACATAAGCCCTCTTTCCAGCACCACACTCTCGACAGTTATTATATTCGGCTACTTTTGTCAATGATAAGCTTAACTCACATGCCTTATAGTTTATACCTGTCAGGAAATGCAGTATTGATTATATTGTCCACATCTATCTGCAGTAAGGATGTAAATTACTATAAGTTAGAACATAATTCGCATAGGGTTTTCATTTCCCCACCTTTCTGTTTTAGTCTATTGATTGTTATGAACTTGGACAAAACCAAACTATTTTATGACCTGGTTGGAACGTATAACTTATTGTTTATTTAAAGTAGGCAAATAGCATGAGGCAAATAAAAGTTAACAGATAAATTGCATTCAAACACTCTTCATGGGACATCAGATGCAGTCAATGTAAATCCCATGGATTTATCTGCAATCTTCCAAGCTTTCTTCTTTTCTAGTTGAGCTTTCCCAATCCTGTGTCTATTTTGGCCAGACTATACTCCAGTGTTGAAACACAAACATTATCTCACTTCCTCAGGATTGCTTCTACCAACAGCTCCTCACATCCTAGCTACTCAATCTCTTCTCCTGAAACTACAGTGCACTGGATTTTGTAAGGATGCACTCCAGCCTCTTAAGCACTGGCACAATCCTAGGCCTGTAGCTGTGAGAGGAAGAGTCATATATGCCATGAATTGTACTTTGAACTGCATGGAATCAGCTAATAGCAGTATGTTAGTATCATAGAGTTACCTCCTCTGACTACCTATGACCAAACTAACTTTTTGGCTGCTTTTCATTGACCTATGAACTAATTTGAGCGATCTACTGGAAACCTTGCAACAATCTTCGACCTTGTTTCTAGGCAGGATTTAATGTAGCATCCATTGGAACATCCTGCATCAATGTTACAACTTACAGCTAACTAACTCCACATTGTTTCCATGTTCATACACACAGAACAAAACTGATTTTGTCACATTAAACATTTGTCTGTGGAATCTTACTCATTTAGAGTAAGTTGAATAATTCACCATATTAAAAAAAAAGACTAATGCTATATGAGCCAGTGTTCTAAAAAGCACACAGAGGAAGTAAGGCAATGCTTTATGATAACAGTATGCACTAGCAGGTTATAGTCCAACAGGTTTATTTGGAAGCATTAGCTTTCAGAGCGCTGCTACTTCATCAGATGATTGTGGATTATAAGGTTGTAAGACACAGAATTTATAGCAAAAGTTTACAGTGTGATGCAAGGTCCACCGCCACCGCCTGGACGTAACCTTCCTAATGCCACTGCAATGTTATGAGATCAAGGAGAAAAAAATATATTTGGGAGAGGGGGAAAAGTTGCTTTTCTAATTGTATCATTTGTCATCAAATCCAAAAAACCTCGTCAATAACTTGACCATCTGGTGTCATTTAAAAAAATCTCCACGCAATAAGTATCACTGCTGACCCCCCACCACCACCCACCCCCACCCATTAGTTTGGCTTCTATTGTCCAATATGGTAAGTTGGGTGATGGACCTTTTGATCAGATTCTTGTGTCATGCTACACGTCATTTGAATTCTAATCGTGTGGTACCAGAACTAATGATGTATACCATCTGGTTAGATCCCGTTGAATTCCTTCAAAAAATCTCCTTGGTTGTTAGTAGCAACAAGCAGAAAAATAAAGGCACCTTGATCTTCATCCAGCAAACATTTCGTGGGAGTTTCTAGATCTCAGAAGTCTGTATAATTCTAAAGTGTTTCTCTTCTTTTATCAATTGCATGTAAAGTTGCGATCATTGTTGTGTCTCCTATTGGCAGTGTTAAGTCTAATTTGTCCTAGTCTGTGATAAGTCATACCCAATAAACCCAAAGCATTATTTTAATATCATGCTGTATTGAATGTAGTTTGGAAATATTATTCTATTTGTCAGTCTTTTGTTTGGAATGCTAAACTGATTGAGCGTTTGCCGACTTTTCAGGTGGGTGTAGTAGATCATGCAAAACAATTTTGGAAGGAATTTATCTCTGGTGCTCCTGGCTTATATTTATCATTACATTAGAACATAAAACTGATTATCTGGTCTTTTGCAAAATTGTTTGTGGGAGTTTGCTGTGTGTAAATTAGCTGTTGCATTTCTTACACTACAAGAGTGATTGCATTTCAAAAACTTGTAAAGTGCTGCTAAGAGTACTGAGGTCTGAAAGGTGCTATATTAGTGCAAGTCTTCCTTTCTTCCCAATGTTCATATTACTACATTCTAAGTCTTTTATAAATAATCAAAGAATGAATGCATCATTCTTTTCCTCCCATTCTTATTCAATCTGGGATGTTTTTGATAAAGTAGTGAGATTTTTTTTCATATCATGTATTCAGTGTTCATTTGGTTTTTGGATACAGTGACCCCTGTCATTTAATATCTTCAAAATCGTCCTCATGCACAGTTTAGGAAAAATAACTAAAAAACAAGGTGCAGAAAAGCAAGCATTATAGTGATAATAACTTGTAACTTTTGATTATCGAGACTCCCTAAATGGTGAAATTTCTTGATCATCCTTGCTCTTTTAATTTGTTATGCCTGAGATTTTTGGAACTGTGAGGGCTGCTGTCACTTCACCCACGTAACAAAAGCTGAGCAAACAACCAGCCGCTGAGGACAATGAATGAAAGGAGAAAAATCAGGACAATCCCATTTATAGTACCTCCAACTTCTATCTCAACTGCTTGCAGCTGACAACTGCCATTTATAGCTCAGACATGACTTCCACATCAAAAATTCAAGCTCTCCTTGGTTTTAAGAATCTTTCTCAGCAGTTCGCATGCAGTGAATTCCTAAAAAACACAGTTAGTTATTGTTCTCATGTAGGTAAATGGACCAACCATTTTGAACAGAAGATCCAACCGCCAGCATTGAAAAGGTCAGTCAATTCATTGTGTGAGGAAAACAAATAGGTGGCACGGTGGCTCAGTGGTTATCACTGCTGCCTCACAGCATCAGACATAGGTTCGATTCCAGCCTCAGGTGACGGTCTGTGTCATAGAGTCATCAAGGTATACAGCATGGAAACAGACCCTTCCATCCAACTCGTCCATGCCGACCAGATATCTCAACCCAATCTAGTCCCACCTGCCAGCACCCGGCCCATATCCCTCCAAACTCTTCCTATCCATATAGCCATCCAAATGCCTTTCAAATGTTGCAATTGTACCAGCCTCCACTACTTCCTCTGGCAGCTCATTCCATACACGTACCACCCTCTGTGAGCCCAGACACATTCCGATGTCCAGCGATACATGAATTCAAACAACAAAGGCAGGAACTGTGCAGGTACACTGTGGTGTCAGTTTCTTTCTCACTCTCTCTCTCTCTCTCTCTCCTGCACTGTCCTCACCATGTGCTTCCTTTGTCCTTTGTCTTCTCCCTTTTAAAACTGCTGTTGTTTTGACTTCTTTTTCCCCCAATGTTCCAAAACAATGCAACAGCATATAAAACTCCTGGAATTTGAGGAAACCACCTCCAACACCTAAAATACCTCCATAAAGTAGCAGCTGTTACAGCCAGAAATTTTTCCCGTCCTCCATCTTGGATTACCCAGAATCAAGTTTACACATTCTCCCTATATCTGCGTGGGTTTCCTTCCATGGTCCAAAGATGGATTGGTCATGTTAAATTGTCCAGGAATGTGTAGGTTAGGTCCACCCCAGTCCAACACCGGCTCCTCAACATCTAAGTTAAGTGGATTAACCGTGGGAAATGCAGGGATAGGGTATGATGCTATTTGGAGAGTCAGTGTGGAATTGATGGGCTGAATGGCATCCCTCCATACTGTAGGGAGTCCATGTTGACTGGTGCACTGAAAACGGTTGTCTTCAAATTATGCCTGAGGTTTTTCCGGTTCATCCAAACTGACAGCTGGAGCAATCAATGTACCATTTAATCTGAAGGACAGCATCTCTGCACTGCACTGGACTGGCAGCTTAAATGTTCCAATTCTGGCATGGAGCTCAATCACAGCATGTTCCAATTCAAGGAACAACTTTTTAAATCATTGCAAATTCATTAAAGCTGAAAACAAAAACGTGAAGAGCATCTACCATTTCCAAAGGTTTTGATAAGTATCTGACTGGTGATTTCTCAGACCCCCAGGAAAGCAACAGCTGCACTGAAATATCTCTGTATCTAGTCGTAGCAGTCAGGTTTTAAACACCACTGCGTCTCTTCAGGCCGCGTTTTCCAAAATGTCATCAACTGGAGCGTTATTCCAAAATCACAGAATTGTTACAGTGCAGAAGGAGGCCATTGTGCTTGGACAGTCTCTTCATATAGGCGTCATTAACTATATCCCAAGAAAATCAAAGTTTAATGTGGAGTTAACCATCACTTACTGAATTGTATCACAGCAGCTCACGATAACCATTTCTTAATGTCTTTCTGGACAGCCTAATTCTAACCAGGTAGTAACATGTGGCATCTGCCACACAACTATCTCTGGCTGTATTACACTAATATTGAGGGTTGGTTAGCTCAGTTGGCTGAACAACAGGTATTAAATGCAGAGAGAGAGTTCAATACTCTGCACATATCCAGATGGGTGGCAGCTCCAACACACAAGAAGCTTGACACCATTCAGTACAAAGTAACCCACTAGGTTGGTATCACATCCATCAACTTTCGTTCCCTGCACCACCGATGCTCAGTAGCAGCAGTGTGTACTATCTACAAGATGCACTGTAGAAATTCACTCAAGATCCTTAGACCTCACCTTCCAAACCCATGACCACTTCCATCTCAAAGCACATGGGCAGTAGATAGAAGGAACACCACACCTGACTTGGAAATACAGTGCTGTTCCTTCACTGGGTCAAAAATCCTGGAATTCCCTCCCGAAGGACATTGTGGTTCAACCCACAGCAGGTGGGCCGCAGCGGTTCAAGACAACAGCTCAGCACCACCATCTTAAGGGCAACTAGGCCAGTCAGAGCCACATCCCAGGAGTGAATTAAAATAAAATTCCTGCAACACTTGAAGTTATCATGACTGACTCTCCTTCTTAACCTCCCTCCTCTCTGGAGAGGTGATGATCATCAGGTTAAACAATCAATCATCTCTCTCTAATGACAAAGCAGCCCCACGGTCTGTTCGGACTGTGGTGACGTTTTCCTTTTTAGCATGGAATGTCCAAATGAAAGTTTAAAACTAAACATTTTCTCCCTTCAGTGGTCCCAGTTGAATTAGGTAATCTTAAAATTAAATATAAGAACTTTTAAACTTTTCCATCTCCAATGAGTTGGCAAATTAACATTGATGATCAAGGCACTGAGGTTTGCAACTCTGATTTCTCCAGTCTCGCTGGCCACAGTAAGGTCCTAGCCTAGGGTCATCAGTTATTGCTCATAAAATGCACATCGTGTAACTGATGCAACCCAACTTATGAATTTTACTGATATTGTCAGCGCCAGTAAAGGGCACAAACAAATACAGTGATGCCAGTAAGTACATCAAGTCCAGAAGGGAATCACGTTAGTTTTATGTATGGGAGGTAGTATAAAGCTGGATTGAAATTAAACAAACAACTATACACCCTGTTCTCAAAATGTGATGCACTGGAGACATAAAAAAAAACTGGCAAGCTAAATGATATGGCACATTTTCAGAACGTAAACCTTCATCCAGACAGCACTGACTGCCCCTTGGTAGTGAACTCTTCTTTGCCATTGATTCTTTGAACTGGCACGTTTCAGTGGAACTAGTCAAAGAGTTTTCAAGTGAACACTGACTGGCTGTCAGAAAGAAACATCACTGGCATTACTTCTGGCCTCCCAATAGGGAAGAGCTTCAAATGGCCTCTCTGCTATTTTTGATCTGGTGTGAAAAATGGGAACATGTCAAATTACATATACCAAACATTTAACTAGCCTTGCATCATTTGCTTTGCAAATAAAATAACTGTGTACTGCCAGTTTTCTTCAGGATGCCATGAAACCGCTCACTGTTCCCCACACCACACTACAACCAGCAATAGCCCAATAATAATTTTGCATGATAGAGAGCCACAAGGTGCTTTCGCTTGGCAATTGTATACTCATAGTCGAAGGAAACTGTCAGTCATTTCCAAACATCTTACGTGTATGGCATAAGACCGAAAACAAATAGTTACTTAGAAAGTGATGAAAGCGCAAACTGACTGATGACAACTGCAGTATGTTTTAAGAAGCAACCTTTTTCCTCCTGAAGGACACTGTTGCTGATTGCAGTGTTTGGCTGTATTGAATAACTGTAATTAAAGAGCTGCTGGCTAATGAGCACGGCTTTCCTGGAGCCACGGGTAATGGATTAACGCAAGGTTTAACCTGATTGTCTTTTAAAGCTCCCATGTTAATTCATTAAAAAGATTTTTATTCCTCGGCAGGATTTAAATGCGCAGAAAGCCAATGGAAGGCATTAATTAAAGCAGTGACAATTCAATGCAAAAAGCATAGACATTCCCGGAGAAATAATCTGCAAGCAAGCTAACCTACCAAGATCATTTAAAAAAACTTCTTTTCTTTTAGAAAGATCTGCACTCTTCTGGCAGTCCTATGCACTGTGCTCTTTCCCAAATACAATTCCCAGTGTAGTTGAGCTGACTACTGGGAAATATTGAAGACAGACAGGGAAGCTCCTCCCAAAGGGGGGGGGGGGGGGGGAAAGTGTGGAAAAATTAAATTTAAAAATTGCCAAGTTAGTTGCGCTGGTCCACTTCAGTACATCTCCTAATTTCCCAGAAGTGTTGGAAGGAGATGGCGTGCACATATGCAACCTCCTCTCTGTAGGCCACTTAAAGGAGTAAATCAAAAATCTATTTTCTTCAACTGGGTAAGCAGCGATACAATGTCCTTTTAAGATTTTTTTTTGGTTTCGAAATGACCTCGAATTTTAATGCGTTGTATTTATGAAAAAGAATTAAATTGCTGTTAAAATATTAATGTATTATTTTTGATCGCTATTTATTCATTTCCTGGATCATAAGCATTGCCTTGCCCTAGGCGCAACAGCATCGCTGCAATCCATTTACTATACTGAAGGCAATAAGGTGCAGAATCTTTCCAGGTTCCACAACTAAAATGTAGCATATTTCCTGTCATAATTACTGTGCGATTTTGAGCAAGCCAAACTACACGATGCTTGGGCATGCTCTTTGATAGAGGTCTTGAGAATACATTGGCTGATTGAAGCTGATATTGCTGTTTTCTCTTTTCTTCAAAACATGGGAAACAAAGCTATTGATCAAACTAATACTTCTAAAAAAAACCTTGAAGTTATATAATGAGGAAAGCAATTGTAACAAAGGGAGAGACATGAAGGCATACTGTGAGAATATAAACTGAAAATAAATACTTGTGGAAATACGAACAGAGAGCCTAGTTTGAGATAAAGCCAATGAATCCATTATCTCCAGAATGAATGCATAAGTATTCCTGCTTTTTTTCACAACTTAGTTCGTTGACACAGTGATTTAGCTGGTGCAAGTGATGAGAGGGTCAGAGGATATTATGACTATTTTGCCATCCCAACCATTTGGAAGTTAGATCATTTACATTAGAATGTGGCCAAAACTGACTGGAAATAATAAATGCACTTTACTATTAAATCACTAGTCTCAATCATGTTGATATATGCAGTCTGATTTGAATGACATTGTGACATTGGATGATGTTGTTGTGTTTTGTGCGGTTAGAATTGCAATACCCCACACCATCCACCTCTACCTCCAGGACTGAAATCACCTTGATTGCACTTCACTAAAGCAAAATATATTCTCCCAAATATTGACCGCAAGTGTACATGAGATTTGCCCTCATCATTGAATTGTGTAATGGCAATATAACTTGTTATTTGTAATCAGGCAACTTCCAGATTCATCCCACTATTAAATTACCTCACTGATAACTGCTTCTCACCAGCACAGAAATAATGATCTGCAAGTGGTGATCCTTTCAGACTATATACATTTGTTACATTTTGCTGTGTCTATATGTATTACACTACCATTTATTAAACACTGCCTAACATATCTCAACCTATCTAGATAAGCAATCTAAGTAGCTCTGAAGACAGTCGATCCTTTGTCTTGTCATCACTTGTCAACATACAATATCATCAGTGAATTTAATAATACTACAATACAGGCACCCTATCTTCATTCAAAAATATTGTAACCAGCAGAAATCTCAGAACAAATCCCTTGGGAACTTCACTATTTACTCAACCTTGGCAAAGTATTTTTCACTGAACATTCGCCCTTGTTACTGCTCCCAATGGTCTTTTGTCGTGAAGTTAGTTGGCAGTCCATCTAGACAGTCTGTCAACTATTCTATAAGACTTAACTTTCCCAACCAATCTCCCAAAGCAATCTCTTTTAAAGTTTCTTGCAAATTTCACATTGACTTTGTCCACTAGACTGCCCTTATCCAGTAGCATAATGAGCCTCTTAATGTTGCCAGTCAGATTGTAAGAAGTGATTTTTACTTTGAAAACCATGCTGACAATTGCAGATGACTCCCTTACCCTTTTCAGTTATTCATTTATGACATTACATACATTCTCTTCAAACATTTTTTCTCGCTATGAGTGTTGTTAGCCATCTGGAGGTAACCAGGTTTGTGTTTCATTTCCTTTTGAATATTAGAATTACATTTGCCATCCGCCGATTATTGAGAATTACAGCAGCATTTATGATACTGTGCAAACTATTCTCAGAGTATTCCCAATTTCTTCATTTAACTCATCAAAGACTCTGTTACAAATGACCCAGAAGTTAATATATATTTAATCGTTTGTGGTTATTTTGTGACACCTTATTTACTGTTTGGATTACTTAGCCCTGTTCATTATCATTGGAATTTACCCAATGCTCCCTGCGCAATTCAACTTTCTATTGTGGTTCTGTTCGCCGAGCTGGGAAGTTGTCTTGCAAACGTTTCGTCCCCTGTCTAGGTGACATCCTCAGTGCTTGGGAGCCTCCTGTGAAGCGCTTCTGTGCTGTTTCCTCCGGCATTTATAGTGGCCTGTCTCTGCCGCTTCCGGTTGTCAGTTCGAGCTGTCCGCTGTAGTGGCCGGTATATTGGGTCCAGGTCGATGTGTTTGTTGATAAAATCTGTGGATGAGTGCCATTAGTGTGGCACACTGTGGATGAGTGCCACAGACTCTATCAACAAACACATCGACCTGGACCCAATATACCGGCCACTACAGCGGACAGCTCGAACTGACAACCGGAAGCGGCAGATTCAAACCACTACAAATGCCGGAGGAAAGATCACAGAAGCGCTTCACAGGACGCTCCCAAGCACTGAGGATGTCACCTAGACAGGGGACAAAATGTTTGCAAGACAAATTCCCAGTTCGGCGAACAGAACCACAACAACGAGCACCCGAGCTACAAATCTTCTCCCAAACTTTGAATTCAACTTTCTGTCTCTCATTTTCTTAAAGCTTCCTCCAAAAATCAATTGACTTACGTTCAACTTCAACATATCCCACTCCTCTCTACTTGTGAATGCATAATTTGATGATTGCTTAAAATTTTCTTGAACGTATTTAATGGTCAATGTTTTACTCCAGTTTATCTTTGTTTTAAATTATGTGTTTTCTTTTTCGATCCCTCATCATTGGTTAAATTCATACTCTGAGTGTTTTTAAATTAATCGACAAACATCCCATAATATAAAATTAACTATATATCTGAAAAAAAAATCAAGTGCTCAGTGATTTCATACCATTGTTCCAAGATAGTCTGGATTCTGTTGTTTTTATGTGACGATAAAGCTGTGTTCAAGCCAGCCAGCTCCTTTAAGGCCACTTCTCAGATACTCTCTGTGGGAATATGGTCTAAATATCCTGAGGTTAATGAGAAGCTAATTGCTAAAGGAAGTTTCTCTAGATTGGCAGCTGCTTATAAATCCTTCAGACCTGCCGTTAATCAGAAACTGCATCAGAAACAAAGACCAGAAAAACCATAAGAAGTGATTGCCTTTGCCATCGCTTCTGTATTATATGTTTGATCATTTCATGCTTCCAATTCAAGCACCTGTGATCATCATTAGAATTTTTAAGTCAGTCTCCATTCTATATTTCATGTCACCACAACAGATATACACTTTTATGGGAATTATGATAGATATAATGTATTACTCTACTGCAAATGTAAAGGTGCATCTAATTTGGCTTGCCCCCTGTTAGCGTAAATGTGCACCTCATGATTAATTAGTGTTAATTGTTTCACTCAATTGATGTTGACAAATTCTTCCTTCCTCTGAAAGACAGTGAGGCATCTGAAATATATTGAATCCAAATAAAATGGTATACCAGCTAGTCTCCTTTGGCAGTGCTCATGTTGAGTTGGAGGATACAATGAGTGTGTTTATAATCATGAGTATATCAAATCTATTTTTACTGGAATCTCTTGTGAGAGTAATATGAGTTTCCTTATTTTGTATTTGTTTGTACCCTTACTGACGCACTTTTGTCTTATCTCTTGCTGGTTGTAGAGCTGAAAACACAGTATTGGAATCAGACTTCTGGTATTGAGTATTGGGTAGGAGTTAAATTTAAATGGAATGGGGATGAGTGTGTGTGCAGGGTGGAAATATGTACTCTTGTGTTAATGTGATAGTGTTAATTAAAAGATATTACAATTTGAAGAAACTGAGGGTGGAGTCCTAAGTTTCAGAAGTACAGATGTGACTTTTGGTCAGGTATCATTGTTGAGGGAGACGCAGGAAGATGCAATTTGAGGTTTGGCTTGCTCTGAATTCCTGATGCCTGTCAGTAATCAGAGTAAGGGGATATCATACCTGGTGTATGTCAGCAGTAATGGTAAGGGAATACCATGACCAGTGTCAGTTAGGAGTGAGGGAACAGGGTATAATGGCTGGTTCAGTAGTGAGGCAATGCAGACATCCTGACTTGTATCAGTTAGGAGTGGGGTTAAAGGAATATCATGACTAGTATCAAACAGCAGTGAGGGTATGGGATATCATGACTCGTGTCTGTCAGCAATGAAGGTATGGGGATATCATGACTGGTATCAGACAGCAGTGAAGATATGGGGATATCATGACTGGTGTCTGTCAGCAGTGAAGATATGAGGATATCATGATGGGTATCAGACAGCAGTGAGGATATGGAGATATCA